>NC_140991.1:127274381-127619763 GCF_052327205.1 Somniosus microcephalus
TTGTTCCTGTGATCGGCCACTGTCTGTACATATATAGAGCGGTATCTTTTTCTATTTATAAATGTTTTTGGCTTGTATTCAGGTGCCCTGATGGCCATGTGTATACAGTCAATCACACTCTGCATATGAGGGAACCCAGCCATTGCTGAAAAGCCGCCAGCCTCTTCTGTTGACTCCTGAGGTCAGTGGGGATGGTGACCTACTGTTTGGCCCTGATGTAGAGGGTGCCAGTCACCTGCTTAATGCAGCTGTGAACTGCAGACTGTGATATGCGGCTGACGTACCATGTAACAAACTGAAAGGAACCAGTGGTGCAAAAATTCAGGGCTGTGGTGACTTTGAGGGTGACTGGCATGGTATGCCCTCCTTGTCCAGTAGGCAGCAGATCCTGTTGGAGGAGGCTGCAGAGGTCTGCGACAGCCTGCCTGGAGAAACCCTTCAGGCCCCCTTCACCTGTTGTCTTCTGAAAGGCACAGGTGGTAGTGGTGGTAGTTGCTGCCGCCGCTCCTTCTCCTCCTGTTCCTCCAAGTCTTGCTCCATCCAGAACAAAGAAGCAAGAATGACACCCATACTGTAAAGAAAGCTTACTAGAGAAAGAACAAACTTGCATTTATAGATTACCTTTCATGATCTCAAGATGTCCCAAAGTACTTCATAGCCAGTACTTCTGAAGTATAGTCACTGTTGTAATGTAGGAAAGGGTTGTAAGGCAACAAAAGTGTAAAGGTTGCGAAGTGGAAGCGGGAAACTCTCTTGGCAAGCCAGACAGCAAAAGATCCTATGATCCAGTTGATGTGCCTCAATAAATCCGAGACTCGATGTTAGCGAAACAAAACAAGGCTTTTATTGACTTAGAAGGTAACACACAGGAGAGAGGTATCTTCCATCCAGAGCTCTGCCGTACTGGATGTGCTGCAGGCTGGGCCAGCTTACATAGGGGCCAGGTATGGGCGGAGCCCTACACATAGTACAATACAATGGTGAGGAAACGGAACAGAGGTAAGGGAAATGAAACTGAAACCAACCACAGTCACAGGCAGTGATGAATGGAATATTTCATCACACCAGTGACTTACAGTTGAGAGCACCCTTTTATACTGTATCAGGAGCTCTCAAGACACCAATCCTGCTAAATTTTGCTGGTGATGTGGGCAGGGCATCCGCAATTTCAGATTAAAATACAGCAGGGGTGAGTGTGATGTCATCAGAGTGCGACTTTGGCCGCTGAATTAGAATTCCGCTTGCCTGAACGGACGCCTGACACAAAGCCAAAAAACATTGAGTTCAAATGTTGAGGGGATAGGAACATTGCAGGAAGGGTGCGGGGAGCTCCCACACGTGATTTTTAACTCCCTCCCACTCTGTTCCTACTGCCAGTGTGGGTTAAAATCAACCCTACTGTATCTGAAAAAAGGATTTAAATTAGATATGCAATTGACAGGCAAATGAAATTTAATTACCATCAAAAGTAAAGTACAGTATTGCATCTTGAGTAAAAAAATTGAGTGGCAGAGACATAAAATGAAGGGAACAGAAAGAAAAAAAGGAAGATCTGGAAAAAGAGCTGGTAATAGAAGAGCTGCCACTTGCAATGTTGAGAAACAATTTAAAAAGTAAATAACAAAGTGAGAAACGTAGCCAGGATAGTTAAGTGTACAATTACAATATAAGTTTGGACGAAGGCAGCCCTTCAGCCAGTGTGATTTCATCCTTGTAGAATACCAACTCAATAGGCTTCACATTACAGCAGCTGGGGGTTTCTTAAATGCTGCCTCAACCATTCATTGTCCATCAATTGCATACCTAATCTAAATTCTTGTTTGCAGATAGTGGGGTCAATTTCAACCCAGCCGGCCAGTGCTGCATTTTTAACCCAAAATTGCGGATACCCCGCCCAGTCCCGATGTGAGAAATACGTCTTGATATTTATCCTCAATTTGGCCTTCATAATCCTAAATGTGTACCTTTTGTCATAGTGAAACCTATAAATTGCAGATACCTTAGGCACTGGCATCAGCTGTACTTTTTTGCAGCTGTCGTTATTTTCAAATGGTCATTGTACGTAAAGATATTCCCAACAATCTTGAAAAACCAGCTCAGATTATGAACCAGCACCTAATCAGCTACAACAATGCTAAGAATCCCTCTCCCTCACACCAGTGTTCAGCTCTGTTCATGAACAGTTTTGCAGTCTAAATTCCCGTTTCATTTCAAACCCTTCTCACTTGGAGCAGAGTGCAATTTCAGTAATGGGCTACATTTCTCAGTTCTACTTACCAGCATTAGAGCAGTCAAAGGCCAAAAAAGAGGAGGAAATGTGATGATGGGTTGTGCCGGTATATTGAAGCTGCAAGTCTTAGAGCAGATTGAGAACATTTGGGAGGGAAAACACAGATTACATTCACTGTTCCCCCTCAGCTGCGCGGCTGTGCAGTTACCGCAAGGCTGCTGCACACCAGGTGTTGCAGGATGCGCAATCCCGCTGGAGCAGGCTCCAGCGTGCAGGCGCTTTTTTCAATCGCGTCACGCAGGCTCACTCTTTAGGCCCGCAAGAGCAGGCATCAGCACCTGCGTGCTGGAAACCGCTACAAGCCTGAGCCCTAAGCCACTGAGAACGTGAACGGCCGCCGAATGCGGAAACTGCGCTGGGAGTCATGGCGAATGGCAATGTGCTTATAAAGAGCATCTGTGCACTGAAATCCACTAGGGGCCTCTGCCTCAGGGAGGGAGGGGGTGATAAGATTGGAGGAGAGGGAGAGAGAGACTGACTGGGGAGACAGAAAGAGAGAGAGAGAGACTGGGGGAGAGAGAGAGACTGGGGGAGAGAGAGAGACTGGGGAGAGAGAGAAAGACTGGGCGAGAGAGAGAGACTGGGGAGGGAGAAAGAGAGAGACAGGGGAGAAAGAGAGAGACTGGGGAGAGAGAGAGACTGGGGAGAGAGAGAGACTGGGCTGAGAGAGAGAGAGACTGGGGGGAGAGAGAGATTGGGGGAGAGAGAGAGAGACTGGGGGGAGAGAGAGAGACTGGGGGGAGAGAGACTGGGGGGAGAGAGAGTGACGGGGGAGAGAGAGAGACTGGGGGAGAGAGAGAGACTGGGGGGAGAGAGAGAGACTGGGGGAGAGAGAGAGACTGGGGGAGAGAGAGAGACTGGGGGAGAGAGAGAGACTGGGGGAGAGAGAGAGACTGGGGGAGAGAGAGCGACTGGGGGGAGAGAGAGAGAGAGAGAGAGAGAGAGAGAGACAGGGGAGAAAGAGAGAGGCTGCGGGGAGAGAGAGACTGGGGAGAGAGAGAGAGACTGGGGAGGGAGAGAGACTGGGGAGAGAGAGAGACGGGGGGAGAGAGAGAGACTGGGGGGAGAGAGAGAGAGAGACTGGGGGGAGAGAGAGAGACTGGGGGGAGAGAGAGAGACTGGGGGGAGAGAGAGAGAGACTGGGGGGAGGGAGGGGGGCTGGGGGGAGAGAGAGAGAGACTGGGGGAGAGAGACTGGGGGGGAGAGAGAGAGAGACTGGGGGAGAGAGAGAGACTGGGGGAGAGAGAGAGACTGGGGGGAGAGAGAGAGACTGGGGGGGAGAGAGACTGGGGGAGAGAGAGAGAGACTGGGGGGAGAGAGACTGGGGGGAGAGAGAGAGACTGGGGGGGAGAGAGAGAGACTGGGGGGAGAGAGAGAGACTGGGGGGAGAGAGAGAGACTGGGGGAGAGAGAGAGACTGGGGGGAGAGAGAGAGACTGGGGGGAGAGAGAGAGACTGGGGAGAAAGAGAGACTGGGGGAGAGAGAGAGACTGGGAGGAGAGAGAGAGACTGGGGGGAGAGAGAGAGACTGGGGGGAGAGAGAGAGACTGGGGGGAGAGAGAGAGAGACTGGGGGAGAGAGAGAGACTGGGGGAGAGAGAGAGACTGGGGGAGAGAGAGAGACTGGGGGGAGAGAGAGACTGGGGGAGAGAGAGAGACGGGGAGAGAGAGAGAGACGGGGGAGAGAGCGAGACGGGGGAGAGAGAGAGACGGGGAGAGAGAGAGACGGGGGAGAGAGAGAGAGACGGGGGGAGAGAGAGACTGGGGAGAGAGAGAGACTGGGGAGAGAGAGAGACGGGAGAGAGGGAGAGACTGGGGAAAGAAAGAGACGGGGAGAGAAAGAGGGAGACTGGGGAGAGAAAGAGAGTGACTGGGGAGAGAAAGAGAGAGACTGGGGAGAGAAAGAGAGTGAATGGGGAGAGAAAGAGAGAGACTGGGGAGAGAAGAGAGAGACTGGGGAGAGAGAGACTGGTAGAGAGAGAGAGACTGGGGAGAGAGAGAGAGACTGGGGAGAGAGAGAGAGACTGGGGGAGAGAGAGAGAGACTGGGGGGAGAGAGAGAGAGAGAGACTGGGGAAAGAGAGAGAGACTGGGGAGAGAGAGAGAGACTGGGGAGAGAGAGACAGGGGAGAGAGCGAGAGACTGGGGGGAGAGAGAGAGACTGGGGGGAGAGAGAGAGACTGGGGAGAGAGAGAGAGACTGGGGAGAGAGAGAGAGAGACTGGGGAGAGAGAGAGAGACTGGGGGGAGAGAGAGAGAGAGACTGGGGAGAGAGAGAGAGACTGGGGAGAGAGAGAGAGACTGGGGAGAGAGATAGAGAGACTGGGGAGCGAGAGAGAGACTGGGGAGAGAGAGAGAGACTGGGGAGAGAGAGAGAGAGACTGGGGAGAGAGAGAGAGACTGGGGAGAGAGAGAGAGAGACTGGGGAGAGAGAAAGATAGGCGGGGAGAGAGAGAGACGGAGAGAGAGAGACTAGGGAGAGAGAGAGAGAGACTGGGGAGAGAGAAAGATAGGCGGGGAGAGAGAGAGAGACGGAGAGAGAGAGAGGCTGGGGAGAGAGAGAGAGAGACACTGGGGAGAGAGAGAGAGACAGGGGAGAGAGAGAGAGACTGGGGAGAGAGAGAGAGACTGGGGAGAGAGAAAGGGAGAGACTCTGGGGAGAGAAAGAGAGACTGGGGAGAGAGAGAGAGACTGAGGAGAGAGAGAGACTGGGGGGGAGAGAGAGAGAGACTGGGGGGGAGAGAGAGACTGGGGGGGAGAGAGAGAGACTGGGGGGAGAGAGAGAGACCGGGGGAGAGAGAGAGACTGGGGGGAGAAAGAGAGCGACTGGGGAGAGAAAGACAGAGACTGGGGAGAGAAAGACAGAGACTGGGGAGAGAAAGACAGAGACTGGGGAGAGAAAGAGAGAGACTGGGCAGAGAGAGAGAGAGACTGGGGAGAGAGAGAGAGACTGGGGAGAGAGAGAGAGACTGGGGAGAGAGAGAGAGAGACTGGGGAGAGAGAAAGATAGGTGGGGAGAGAGAGACGGAGAGAGAGAGAGAGAGAGACTGGGGAGAGAGAGAGAGAAACACTGGGGAGAGAGAGAGAGACTGGGGAGAGAGAGACTGGGGAGAGAGAGAGAGACTGGGGAGAGAGAGAGAGACTATGGAGAGAGCGACTGGGGAGAGAGAGACTGGGGAGAGGGAGAGAGACTGGGGAGAGAGAGAGAGAGACTGGGGAGAGAGAGAGAGACTGGGGGGAGACACACAATTGTCACTAAGCAAAGGGAAAAATATCTGTCATATTGGGCAGAAACAACAAAAACCCCAAACAAATTCAATTGCTACTTGGCCCTAAACAGACAATACAACATGGCTGAATACCTGACCATGGTAAAGGATAGCAAACTGAGAAAAACCTTGACAATGTACAGACTTAGTGAACATAGCCTGGCCATCGAAAAAGGCAGACACAGGCAGACCCGGCTGCCAAGAGAGGACAGGATATGCTATCACTGCAGTCAGGGAGTGGTGGAGACAGAGATGCACTTCCTCACAGCTTGTGGAAAATATCAGGACATCAGGGAGAATTTCTACCCAAAATTCACAAAAATATGCCCTGAATTCAGAAATTTGAATGACGACCAAAAAGTCCCATACCTACTAGGGGAACAGAGAAATTGTGTAACCTTAGCGGCACACTATGTTACAGCTTGCCATAAACAGAGGGACAACCATTAAATCTGAAAAAAAGAGTATATACAAATTATATGAATGTATATTTATACACTCAGGGATATATCTGTTTATACACTGTATGGATAGATCTGTGTTTATGTGTTCAACCATAAATGTTTTTCGATGCTTTGGCAACATAAGATGTACCTTGTCATGCCAATAAAGCGATTTGAATTGAACTGAATTGAATTGACTGGGGAGAGAGAGAGAGAGAGACTGGAGAGAGAGAGAGAGACTGGGGAGAGAGAAAGAGAGAGACTCTGGGGAGAGAAAGAGAGACTGGGGAGAGAGAGAGAGAGACTGGGGGAGAGCGAGAGACTGGGGGAGAGAGCGAGAGACTGGGGGGGAGAGAGAGAGAGACTGGGGGGAGAGAGAGAGACTGGGGGGAGAGAGAGAGACTGGGGGGAGAGAGAGAGACTGGGGAGAGAGAGAGGCTGGGGGGAGAGAGAGAGACTCGGGGGAGAGAGAGAGACTCGGGGGAGAGAGAGAGATTGGGGGGAGAGAGAGAGACTGGGGAGAGAGAGAGGCTGGGGGGAGAGAGAGAGACTCGGGGGAGAGAGAGAGACTGGGGGGAGAGAGAGAGACTGGGGGGAGAGAGAGAGACTGGGGAGAGAGAGAGGCTGGGGGGAGAGAGAGAGACTCGGGGGAGAGAGAGAGACTGGGGGGAGAGAGAGAGACTGGGGGGAGAGAGAGAGACTGGGAGAGAGAGAGAGATTGGGGGAGAGAGAGAGACTGGGGGAGAGAGAGACTGGGGAGAGAGAGAGAGACTGGGGAGAGAGAGAGAGACTGGGGGAGAGAGAGAGACTGGGGAGATAGAGAGAGACCGGGGAGAGAGAGAGAGAGACAGGGGGAGAAGAGAGAGAGACTGGGGGGAGAGAGAGAGACTGGGGGAGAGAGAGAGAGACTGGGGGAGAGAGAGAGAGACTGGGGGGAGAGAGAGAGACTGGGGGGAGAGAGAGAGACGGGGGGAGCGGGAGAGACGAGGGGAGAGAGAGGGGGGACTGGGGGGAGAGAGAGAGACTGGGGGGAGAGAGAGAGACTGGGGGAGAGAGACTGGGGGGAGAGAGAGAGACCGGGGGGAGGGAGAGAGACTGGGGGGGAGAGAGAGGGACTGGGGGAGAGAGAGAGACTGGGGGAGAGAGAGAGACTGCGGAGAGAGACAGAGACTGGGGAGAGAGAGAGAGACTGGGGAGAGAGAGAGACTGGGGAGAGAGAGAGAGAGAGAGACTGGGGAGAGAGAGAGAGACTGGCGAGAGAGAGAGAGAGACTGGGGAGAGAGAAAGATAGGCGGGGAGAGAGAGAGAGAGAGAGACTGGGGAGAGAGAGAGAGAGACACTGGGGGGAGAGAGAGAGAGACTGGGGAGAGAGAGAGAGACTGGGGAGAGAGGGAGAGAGACTGGGGAGAGAGTGGGAGAGACTGGGGGGAGAGAGAGAGAGAGAGAGACTGGGGAGAGAGAGAGAGAGAGAGAGAGAGTGGAGAGAGAGAGACTGGGGAGAGAGAAAGAGAGAGACTCTGGGGAGAGAAAGAGAGGCTGGGGAGAGAGAGAGAGACTGGGGGAGAGAGAGAGACTGGGAGAGAGAGAGAGAGACTGGGGGAGAGAGAGAGACTGGGGGGGAAGAGAGAGACTGGGGGGGAGAGACTGGGGTGAGAGAGAGAGACTGAGGGAGAGAGGGAGACTGGGGGAGAGAGAGAGACTGGGGGAGAGAGAGACTGAGGAATGAGAGAGAGACTGGGGGGAGAGAGAGAGACTGGAGGGAGAGAGAGAGACTGGGGGAGAGAGAGAGACTGGGGGGAGAGAGAGATACTGGGGGGAGAGAGAGACTGGGGGAGAGAGAGAGACTGGGGGGAGAGAGACTGGGGGGAGAGAGAGAGACTGGGGGGAGAGAGAGACTGGGGGGAGAGAGAGAGACTGGGGGGAGAGAGAGAGATTGGGGGGTGAGAGAGAGAGACTGGGGGGAGAGAGAGAAACTGGGGGGGAGAGAGAGACTGGGGGAGAGAGAGAGACTGGGGGGAGAGAGAGAGACTGGGGGGAGAGAGAGAGAGACTGGGGGGAGAGAGAGAGACTGGGGGAGAGAGAGAGACTGGGGGGAGAGAGAGAGACTGGGGGGAGAGAGAGAGACTGGGGAGAGAGAGAGAGACTGGGGAGAGAGAGAGAGACTGGGGGAGAGAGAGAAACTGGGGAGATAGAGAGAGACTGGGGAGATAGAGACTGGGGGGAGAGAGAGAGAGAGAGACAGGGGAGAAAGAGAGAGACTGGGGGGAGAGAGAGACTGGGGAGAGAGAGAGACTGGGGAGAGAGAGAGACTGGGGAGAGAGAGAGAGACTGGGGGGAGAGAGGGAGACTGGGGAGAGAGAGAGACTGGGGAGAGAGAGAGAGACGGGGGAGAGAGAGAGACTGGGGGGAGAGAGAGAGAGACTGGGGGGAGAGAGAGACTGGGGGGAGAGAGAGAGAGACTGGGGGACAGAGAGAGATTGGGGGAGAGAGAGAGATTGGGGGGAGAGAGAGAGAGACTGGCCGGAGAGAGAGACTGGGGGGAGAGAGAGAGAGACTGGGGGGAGAGAGAGAGCTTGGGGGGAGAGAGAGAGACTGGGGGGAGAGAGAGAGACTGGGGGGAGAGAGAGAGACTGGGGGGAGAGAGAGACTGGGGGGAGAGAGAGAGACTGGAGGAAGAGAGAGAGACTGGGGGAGAGAGAGAGACTGGGGAGACAGAGCGAGACTGGGGAGAGAGAGAGAGTGACAGGGGAGAAAGAGAGGGACTGGGGGGAGAGAGAGACTGGGGAGAGAGAGAGAGAGACTGGGGAGAGAGAGAGACTGGGGAGAGAGAGAGACTGGGGAGAGAGAGAGAGACTGGGGGGAGAGAGGGAGACTGGGGAGAGAGAGAGACTGGGGAGAGAGAGAGAGACGGGGGAGAGAGAGAGACTGGGGGGAGAGAGAGAGAGACTGGGGGGAGAGAGAGACTGGGGGGAGAGAGAGAGAGACTGGGGGGACAGAGAGAGATTGGGGGAGAGAGAGAGATTGGGGGGAGAGAGAGAGAGACTGGGGGGAGAGAGAGACTGGGGGGAGAGAGAGAGAGACTGGGGGGAGAGAGAGAGCTTGGGGGGAGAGAGAGAGACTGGGGGGAGAGAGAGAGAGACTGGGGGGAGAGAGAGAGACTGGGGGGAGAGAGAGACTGGGGGGAGAGAGAGAGACTGGAGGAAGAGAGAGAGACTGGGGGAGAGAGAGAGACTGGGGAGATAGAGCGAGACTGGGGAGAGAGAGAGAGTGACAGGGGAGAAAGAGAGGGACTGGGGGAGAGAGAGACTGGGGAGAGAGAGAGAGAGACTGGGGAGAGAGAGAGACTGGGGAGAGAGAGAGAGAGACTGGGGGGAGAGAGAGAGACTGGGGGGAGGGAGAGAGACTGGGGGAGAGAGAGAGACTGGGGGGAGAGAGAGAGACTGGGGGGAGAGAGAGAGATTGGGGGGAGAGAGAGAGATTGGGGGGAGAGAGAGAGACTGGGGGGAGAGAGAGAGACTGGGGGGAGAGAGAGAGACTGGGGGGAGAGAGAGACTGGGGGAGAGAGAGAGACTGGGGGAGAGAGAGAGACTGGGGGGAGAGAGAGAGACTTGGGGAGTGAGAGAGACTGGGGGGGAGAGAGAGACTTGGGGAGAGAGAGAGACTGGGGGGAGAGAGAGAGACTGGGGGGAGAGAGAGGGACTGGGGGAGAGAGAGAGACTGGGTATATACAAATTATACGAATGTATATTTATACACTCGGGGATATATCTGTTTATACACTGTATGAATAGATCTGCGTTTATGTGTTCAACCATAAATGTTTTTCGATGCTTTGGCAACATAAGATGTACCTTATCATGCCAATAAAGCGATTTGAATTGAATTGAATTGAAATGGTAGAAAATATCAGGGCATAAGGGAGAATTTCTACCCAAAATTCACAAAAATATGCCCGGAATTCAGAAATTTGAAGGACGACCAAAATCTCCCATACCTACTAGGGGAACAGAGAAATTGTGTAACCTTAGCGGCACACTATGTTACAGCTTGCCATAAACAGAGGGACAACCACTAAATATAAGAAAAGAGTATATACAAATTATATGAATGTATATTTATACACTCAGGGATATATCTGTTTATACACTGTATGGATAGATCTGTATTTTTGTGTACAACCATGAATGTTTTTCGATGCTTTGGCAACATAAGATGTACCTTGTCATGCCAATAAAGCGATTTGAATTGAATGAAATTGAATTGAGAGAGAGACTGGGGGGAGAGAGTGACGGGGGAGAGAGTTGTTAGTTTAGTTTAGTTTAGTTTAAGTTTAAGTTTAAGTTAGTCTAGATTAAGTAAGGAAGGAAAAGACCGCCAAAAAGACCACCAAAGCCGACAGAGAGAAAAAAATCCATGGAAAACAGCAGAAAGAAACAAAGACAAAAAGAAACAAAGCAAAGGGACAGAAGAAGGAAAGGAATAAACCCGAGGAAAAACCGGGAGAACAAGGCACCAAGGAGGAGCCCGAGCGGCGAACGCAATCCAAAGCCCGAGCGGCGGCCGGGATACAGCCCGAACGGCGAACGCAATCCAAAGCCCGAGCGGCGAACGAAACACAGCCCGAGCGGCGGCCGCAATCCAAAGCCCGAGCGGCGAACACAATCCAAAGCCCGAGCGGCGAACGCAATCCAAAGCCCGAGTGGCGAACGCAATCCAAAGCCCGAGCGGCGAACACAATCCAAAGCCCGAGCGGCGAACACAATCCAAAGCCCGAGCGGCGAACGCAATCCAAAGCCCGAGTGGCGAACGCAATCCAAAGCCCGAGCGGCGAACGCAATCCAAAGCCCGAGCGGCGAACGCAATCCAAAGCCCGAGCGGCGAACGCAATCCAAAGCCCGAGCGGCGAACGCAATCCAAAGCCCGAGCGGCGAACGCAATCCAAAGCCCGAGCGGCGAACGCAATCCAAAGCCCGAGCGGCGAACGCAATCCAAAGCCCGAGCGGCGAACGCAATCCAAAGCCCGAACGGCGAACGCAATCCAAAGCCCGAGCGGCGAACGAAACACAGCCCGAGCGGCGAACGCAATCCAAAGCCCGAACGGCGAACGCAATCCAAAGCCCGAGCGGCAAACGCAATCCAAAGCCCGAGCGGCGAACGCAATCCAAAGCCCGAACGGCGAACGCAATCCAAAGCCCGAGCGGCGAACGAAACACAGCCCGAGCGGCGAACGCAATCCAAAGCCCGAGCGGCGAACGAAACACAGCCCGAGCGGCGAACGCAATCCAAAGCCTGAGCGGCGAACGAAACACAGCCCGAGCGGCGAACGCAATCCAAAGCCCGAGCGGCGAACGAAACACAGCCCGAGCGGCGGCTGCAATCCAAAGCCCGAGCGGCGAACGAAACACAGCCCGAGCGGCGAACGCAATCCAAAGCCCGAGCGGCGAACGAAACACAGCCCGAGCGGCGGCTGCAATCCAAAGCCCGAGCGGCGAACGAAACACAGCCCGAGCGGCGGCCGCAATCCAAAGCCCGAGCGGCGAACGAAACACAGCCCGAGCGGCGGCCGCAATCCAAAGCCCGAGTGGCGGCCGGGATACAGCCCGAGCGGCGAACGCAATCCAAAGCCCGAGCGGCGGCCGGGATACAGCCCGAGCGGCGAACGCAATCCAAAGCCCGAGCGGCGAATGAAACACAGCCCGAGCGGCGAACGAAACACAGCCCGAACGGCGAACGAAACACAGCCCGAGCGGCGAACGAAACACAGCCTGAGCGGCGAACGAAACACAGCCCGAGCGGCGAACGCAATCCAAAGCCCGAGCGGCGAACGAAACACAGCCCGAGCGGCGAACGCAATCCAAAGCCCGAGCGGCGAACGAAACACAGCCCGAGCGGCGAACGAAACACAGCCCGAGCGGCGGCCGCAATCCAAAGCCCGAGCGGCGAACGAAACACAGCCCGAGCGGCGAACGAAACACAGCCCGAGCGGCGGCCGCAATCCAAAGCCCGAACGGCGGCCGGGATACAGCCCGAACGGCGGCTGGAACACAGAGCCGGAGCGTCGGCCAGGACACAAAACCAGAAGCCCGGGAAAGACCCGAGGAGCCAGGCCGAGACAGAGGCCCAGAGACCTCTGAGGAGGAGGGGAGCAGCCCGAAGGCACCGGCTCCCAGAAGCAAACCAAGACAGTGAGTACAGGGCCCGGGGAGGGAGCCTGAAGCCAGGGAAAGGCCCGAGGAGCCAGGCCGAAACAGAGGCCCAGAGACCTCTGAGGGGGAGGGGAACAGCCCGGAGGCACTGGGAAACAGCGGCTCACAGACTCAGACCAGGACAGTGAGTAAGGGGCCTGGGAAGGGTGAACCCGGGAGCCGAGGCCCAGGGACCACGGGGTCGGAGAGTGGGAGCAGCCCGGAGGCACCGCGAAACAACCTGGAGAGCGAGCGAGTCCGGGGCCTGGGAAAGTCCGCGAGCCGGGAGAGGGAAACACCAAACCCGGGGCCCCAGAAAAGTTTACTCTAAGGTCAGCAATAGTTTTTACTATTTCTGCTAAAAATGAGCGAGTCAGAGGAGCCGCAGCAGCTCCCGTGGCGCACTGAGAGCAACCCCTTCCAGCTTCCCCCCAACATCAAAAAAAATGAAAAAAAAACGCTCAAGCAACGGCAGCTGAGAGCGAAACCAGAAACTCTCTTTGCTGACTGGTACACCACTGGGAACATGAGTAATCTCATTTTTTACTCAGAGCAGCCAGCGGCTTGGATCAAAGCAATAAACATACACTATCCCAGGGTTAAGCAGGAAAAAAACCGCGAATGGGTCCAAACTGAAAATAAAGAAATCAGGGGACCCTGGTAGCGAAACCACGACGGTCAACATGTACAGAAACGGTACAATAATGGTGCAAGGCATCCTCAAAGACTTTGAAACGGCCTTCCAGAAACTGAGAGAAATAATTGAGAAAGGAAAGACCAGCCCCAGGGTAACTACCAGGGAAAAAGCCACACACACTCCCCCCACCACTTACAGCTCACCTGGAGTAATTCAACCTGGACAGGAAGTGAGTGAGCCCTCCAGCTCCGACCAGACACACACCCTGAGACCCCACAGCCCGGTACAACTAAAGGAGAAATTTAACCAGCTGGAGACACAGCTGGTTAAACTTACAGAGGAGGTCCTTAAAATGAAAACCGAACAAGAAAACATCATTTCAGCAATAAAACAGGAACAAAAACAAGACAGGGAGAGACACAGGAGGGATCTGAATTTACTTGAGAAGCAGGTGAAAGAGCTGCAGAAAGACAAAGAGAGACACAGGGGAGAGAGAGCGGCATTAGCCCAGCAGCCAGAGGCTAGAGATAAGACAGTACAGAGCCCGACTGGGCAGCTGCACTCTCACACTAAACAACAGCAGCAGACCCACAATACAGGGGGAGCCACACAGACCGACCAGCACACTGAAACCCAGTCTGCCCCCACTACTTTGGAACCACAGCCGAGCCGCTCTAAGAGGAACGCTCACACCAGACACGACCACCCCGGTCCAACACACAACCGGGGAGTCCAGATGAAAGCCACAAACCAGTAAACACCAACAAGGCTGACATCGTAATACTCATAGACTCAAATGGGAAATACCTATGGGAGAAAAGGCTCTTCCCTAGACGTAAAGTAGAAAAGCTCTGGTGCCCAACAACAGACAGAGCCCTAGAATGGCTGACCAAAACCCAATTAGGCTCCCCCTAACACATAATAATACACACCGGCACAAATGACCTAAGGGCCCAGCAGAAAAGGGTAGCAACATCGCTCGGATCAGTGATTGAGAAGGCAAGCGACACCTTCCCAAACACTAGAATCACGGTTTCCACACTATTGCCGAGAAGAGACTTCAACAACAAAATAATCCACGAGATAAATGCAAGCATAGCAAGGGACTGTGAATTAAAACATAACGTGCACCTGGCCCAACACCCCACCCTCGATGTGGAATGTCTTTACGTCCAAGTCCATATCCACAGGAATCGAATGTCGGTCTTTGCGAAGGACCTGAAGGACGTCGTTTTTAACCGGGTCCACACCCAGATCCCAAAAGGACCCCCGCCCGATCACCAAAGACCAACGGAATACAGACCAGGACTACTACAGAGACCACCACCACACCAACCGGGACCAGAGAGGATTCCCATGCACAACAACAATGTCGGACCTGCACCACTCATGTCCTACAGGGGAACAGGACCACCCCCAGCCAGGCAGAGGGAGAGGTGCTCAGAGCGTATGCAATACCACAGGCAGAGACAATCCATTAAGAGACATAATGCAGGCGATCAGCAGCATCCACTCCCGCCTTATGGATCAGAAAAAATAAGGACTAGTTGTTAGAAAAAGTTGTAACCAATTATCCTCAGCATTTATAGACAATTGAAATGTTCTTTTTTCCCCATTTAGACACGACAAACACATATCACTATTTATCATATTTTAACCCATCACAGTAAAAGATCAATTTTAGCATGAAATCCTTGTATATATCTCAACCTGGAATATCCAAGGTCTACGCTCTTCTATGCTTGGCATGAAGAGTGGGACCCCAGAGTTCCTAGATGAGATTAAAGATCTAGATATTATCTTTTTACAGGAAACCTGGTGTAGAGGAGAAGGGCACACTGGCTGTCCCATTGGGTACACAGAGCTGGTGGTCTCCTCCAATAAATTGCCAGGAGTAACCCAGGGCAGAGAATCTGGAGGCATACTGATTTGGATTAAAGCAGAGCTTAGAAATTACATTAAATTTATAAAAAAGGGCGAAAACCACTTATGGCTCAAAATTAAGAGGGGCATCATCTCTAGCATGAAAGATGTTTTCATTTGCACACTCTATATCCCCCCGACAAAATCCCCGTACTTCAAAGAGGACACCTTCTCCAACATAGAGAGGGAGATTATCCAATTCCAGGACCAGGGAAATGTGTTGATATGTGGGGACCTCAACTCAAGAACGGGCGAAGAACCAGACTTCACCAATAATCATGGGAATAATTACATATTTGGGAATAACCACTTTGATCTCCCTTCCCATCCACACAGGCATAACTGCGACAAACAGACAAACGCTAACGGAAAACAGCTCCTGCAGCTCTGTCGAAGCCTGGGTCTGTACATTGTCAATGGTAGGTTATTGGGAGACTTCCTAGGAAGATCCACCTATTGCTCACCTCTTGGCTTCAGCACCATAGACTATATGATTACGGATCTGGACCCATTCTCTTTCAGAACATTCACAGTTAAACCACAAACAACACTGTCAGATCACAGTCAAATTACTGCATATCTTGAAAGGACAGAAACAACCAACACAGAAACACAACCCAGTAAACTGTACAACATTAAAAAATCTTACAGATGGGCCAAAAACAGCACGGAAAAATACCAGAAAGCAATTAGCAATCAAACAACTCAAGCTCTCTTGGACACCTTTCTGGAAAATACATACACACACAATAAAGAAGGCGTAAACCGGGCAGTGAATAACCTAAATAATATTTTTGATAATTTGGCATCAATGTCAAACTTGAAAGTTCGCAAGAACAAACCCAAAACAAAAAACTATGAAAAATGGTTTGACTCCGATTGCCAGAACATGAGGAAAAAACTCAGAAAAATATCAAACCAAAAACACAGACAACCAGAAAACGAGGAATTACGCCTTACTT
Organism: Somniosus microcephalus; assembly: GCF_052327205.1. Lineage (NCBI taxonomy): Eukaryota > Metazoa > Chordata > Chondrichthyes > Squaliformes > Somniosidae > Somniosus > Somniosus microcephalus. Next base: position 127,290,087 of record NC_140991.1, read on the forward strand.
ATTGTCAGGCACTAACACAATACAAAAACACACTCAGAACCAAGAAAGAGCAGTATATTAAGAATACACTCATCTCCATTGAGGAATCCATTGATTCCAATTGTTTCTGGGACAACTGGAATACATTACACAAAAAACAACATGACGAATTGGCCATTCAAAACGGAGACACATGGGAAAACCATTTTGAAAAATTATACCAGAAAAACACACTAAGCCCAGAGCAATACCAAATATGCGAAAAACTGGCAAAGCTAGAATTTGCCATAAAAGATAGCCAAAACCCAATAGACCCCATAATATCTGAAAAAGAGCTAATTGAAAAACTCAAGGACCTGCGACCAGGGAAAGCTTGCGGTGCAGACAGCATCCTAAGCGAGATGATTAAACACACGGACGATAAAATGAAATTGGCTATACTGAAACTCTTCAACTTGGTTCTGAGTGTCGGTTACTTCCCTGATATCTGGAACAAAGGACTCATAACGCCCATATACAAAAGTGGGGACAAAGTTGACCCAAATAACTATCGAGGCATCTGTGTAAACAGTAACCTGGGGAAGGTTTTCTGTAGTATCATAAACAAAAGACTTATAAACTTCCTTGAGGAGCACAATGTCTTGAGTAAAAGCCAAATTGGATTCCTACCAAACTACAGAACATCAGATCATATCTTCACCCTACAGACCCTAATTGACAAACATGTTCATCAAAACAAAAGCAAAATTTTTGCCTGCTTTATAGATTTCCAGAAGGCTTTTGATTCCATCTGGCACGACGGTCTGTTCTTGAAACTTATTGAAAGTGGTGTAGGGGGAAAAACATATGATGTAATTAAATCAATGTATATGAACAATAAATGTGCAGTTAAAATTGGAGACAAACAAACAAAATACTTCCCACAGGGGCGTGGTGTGACGCAGGGCTCGCCCATCTCACCGACACTCTTTAATATTTACATAAATGAGTTGGCAAAACTACTTGAACAATCTACAGCACCCGGCCTCACCCTATATGAATCCAAGGTTAAATTCCTCCTCTATGCAGATGACCTGGTTCTGCTGTCACCAACTAAGGAGGGTCTACAGCAGAACCTGGATCTGCTGGAGTCATTCTGTCAGACCTGGGCCCTGACAATAAACCCCCAAAAAACCAAAGTCCTTGTGTTCCAGCAAAGATCCAGACATCAGGGACCCAGAATAAATTTCACACTAGGAACAACTAAAATGGAACAAACCACTAACTACACATACTTGGGCTTAAAAATCAGCTCTACGGGAAATTTTCATCTGGCTGTTAATGAACTGAAAGAGAAAGCTAGAAGGGCTTTCTATGCCATTAAAAGATCAATCCAAATAGAAATCCCAATTAGCATTTGGCTCAAAATTTTTAAATCAGTAATTGAACCAATTCCACTCTATGGCAGTGAGGTGTGGGGACCGCTAACACAACAAGAATTTGCAAAATGGGACAAACACCCAATTGAGATCCTACATGCAGAATTCTGTAAAAGTATCCTCCGGACTCAAAGGAAAACCGTAAACAATGCATGCAGGGCAGAACTAGGCCAATATCCATTAATAATTACTATCCAAAAAAGAGCCACCAAATTTTGGAAACACCTAAAAATGAGCAACCCCCACTGCTATCATTACGAAGCCTTGAAATGCCAAGAGAGGACCATAAAGAAGAATACCCTCAGTCAATTAGTCCTGGGACTCAGTGAAGCAACCACTAACACTACTAACAATAACCAGCCCCAGGACAGTGACATCGTAGCACAGAGAATTCGACCCAACACAATTGTCACTAAGCAAAAGGATAAATACCTGTCATATTGGGCAGAAACAACAAAAACCCAAAACAAACTCAATTGCTACTTGGCCCTAAACAGGCAATACAACATGGCTGAATACCTGACCATGGTAAAGGATAGCAAACTGAGAAAAACCTTGACAAGGTACAGACTTAGTGAACATAGCCTGGCGATCGAAAAAGGCAGACACAGACAGACCCGGCTGCCAAAAGAGGACAGGATATGCTCTCACTGCAGTCAGGGAGTGGTGGAGACAGAGATGCACTTCCTCACAGCTTGTGGAAAATATCAGGGCATCAGGGAGAATTTCTACCAAAAATTCACACAAATATGCCCTGAATTCAGAAATTTGAATGACGACCAAAAACTCCCATACCTACTAGGGGAACAGAGAAACTGTGTAACCTTAGTGGCACACTATGTTACAGCTTGCCATAAACAGAGGGACAACCAGTAAACCTAAGAAAAGAGTATATGCAAATTATACGAATGTATATTTATACACTCAGGGATATATCTGTTTATACACTGTATGAATAGATCTGCGTTTATGTGTTCAACCATAAATGTTTTTCGATGCTTTGGCAACATAAGATGTACATTATCATGCCAATAAAGCGATTTGAATTGAAAATTGAATTGAATTGAATTGAGAGAGACGGGGGAGAGAGAGAGACGGGGGAGAGAGAGAGAGACGGGGAGAGAGAGAGACGGGGGAGAGAGAGACTGGGGAGAGAGAGAGACTGGGGAGAGAGAGAGACGGGAGAGAGAGACTGGGGAAAGAAAGAGAGAGACTGGGGAGAGAAAGAGAGAGACTGGGGAGAGAGAGAGAGAGACTGGGGAGAGAGAAAGATAGGCGGGGAGAGAGAGAGAGACGGGTAGAGAGAGAGAGAGACTGGGGAGAGAGAGAGAGAGAGACTGGGGAGAGAGAGAGAGACTGGGGAGAGAGAGAGAGACTGGGGAGAGAGAGAGAGACTGGGGAGAGAGAGAGAGACTGGGGAGAGAGAGACTGGGGAGAGAGCGAGAGACTGGGGAGAGAGAGAGAGAGACTGGGGAGAGAGAGAGAGACTGGAGAGAGAGAGAGAGAGGATACAGACCAGGACTACTACAGAGACCATCACCACACCAACCGGGACCAGAGATTATCCCCATGCACAACAACAATGTCGGACCTGCACCACTCATGCCCTACAGGGGAACAGGACCACCCCCAGCCAGGCAGAGGGAGAGGTGCTCAGAGCGTACACAATACCACAGGCAGAGACAATCCATTAAGAGACATAATGCAGGCGATGAGCAACATCCACTCCCGCCTTATGGATCAGAAAAAATAAGGACAATTGCTAGAAAAAGTTGTAACCAATTAACCTCAGCATTTATAGACAATTGAAATGTTCTTTTTTCCCCATTTAGACACGACAAACACATATTACTATTTATCATATTCTAACCCATCACAGTAAAAGATCAATTTTAGCATGAAATCCTTATATATCTCAACCTGGAATATCCAAGGTCTACGCTCTTCTATGCTTGGCATGAAGAGTGAGACCACAGAGTTCCTAGATGAGATTAAAGATCTAGATATTATCTTTTTACAGGAAACCTGGTGTAGAGGAGAAGGGCACACTGGCTGTCCCATTGTGTACACAGAGCTGGTGGTCCCCTCCAATAAATTGCCAGGAGTAACCCAGGGCAGAGAATCTGGAGGCATACTAATTTGGATTAAAGCAGAGCTTAGGAATTACATTAAATTTATAAAAAAGGGCGAAAACCACTTATGGCTCAAAATTAAGAGGGGCATCATCTCTAGCATGAAAGATGTTTTCATTTGCACACTCTATATCCCCCCGACAGATTCCCCGTACTTCAAAGAGGACACCTTCTCCAACATAGAGAGGGAGATTATCCAATTCCAGGACCAGGGAAATGTGTTGATATGTGGGGACCTCAACTCAAGAACGGGCGAAGAACCAGTCTTCACCAATAATCATGGGAATAATTACATATTTGGGAATAACCACTTTGATCTCCCTTCCCATCCACACAGGCATAACTGCGACAAACAGACAAACGCTAACGGAAAACAGCTCCTGCAGCTCTGTCGAAGCCTGGGTCTGTACATTGTCAATGGTAGGTTATTGGGAGACTTCCTAGGAAGATCCACCTATTGCTCACCTCTTGGCTTCAGCACCGTAGACTATATGATTACAGATCTAGACCCATCCTCTTTCAGAACATTCACAGTCAAACCACAAACAACACTGTCAGACCACAGTCAAATTACTGCATATCTTGAAAGGATAGAAACAACCAACACAGAAACACAACCCAGTAAACTATACAACATTAAAAAATCTTACAGATGGGCCAAAAACAGCACGGAAAAATATCAGAAAGCAATTAGCAACCAAACAACTCAAGCTCTCTTGGACACCTTTCTGGAAAATACATACACACACAATAAAGAAGGCGTAAACCGGGCAGTGAATAACCTAAATAATATTTTTGATAATTTGGCATCAATGTCAAACTTGAAAGTTCGCAAGAACAAGCCCAAAACAAAAAACTATGAAAAATGGTTTGACTCCGATTGCCAGAACATGAGGAAAAAACTCAGAAAAATATCAAACCAAAAACACAGACAACCAGAAAACGAGGAATTACGCCTTACTTATTGTCAGGCACTAACACAATACAAAAACACACTCAGAACCAAGAAAGAGCAGTATATTAAGAATACACTCATCTCCATTGAGGAATCCATTGATTCCAACTGTTTCTGGGACAACTGGAATACATTACACAAAAAACAACACGATGAATTGGCCATTCAAAACGGAGACACATGGGAAAACCATTTTGAAAAATTATACCAGAAAAACACACTAAGCCCAGAGCAATACCAAATATGCGAAAAACTGGCAAAGCTAGAATTTGCCATAAAAGATAACCAAAACCCGATAGACCCCATAATATCTGAAAAAGAGCTAATTGAAAAACTCAAGGACCTGCGACCAGGAAAAGCTTGCGGTGCAGACGGCATCCTAAGCGAGATGATTAAACACACGGACGATAAAATGAAATTGGCTATACTGAAACTCTTCAACTTGGTTCTGAGTGTCGGTTATTTCCCTGATATCTGGAACAAAGGACTCATAACGCCCATATACAAAAGTGGGGACAAAGTTGACCCAAATAATTATCGAGGCATCTGTGTAAACAGTAACCTGGGGAAGGTTTTCTGTAGTATCATAAACAAAAGACTTATAAACTTCCTTGAGGAGCACAATGTCTTGAGTAAAAGCCAAATTGGATTCCTACCAAACTACAGAACATCAGATCATATCTTCACCCTACAGACCCTAATTGACAAACATGTTCATCAAAACAAAAGCAAAATTTTTGCCTGCTTTATAGATTTCCAGAAGGCTTTCGATTCCATCTGGCACGACGGTCTATTCTTGAAACTTATTGAAAGTGGTGTAGGGGGAAAACATATGATGTAATTAAATCAATGTATATGAACAATAAATGTGCAGTTAAAATTGGAGACAAACAAACAAAATACTTCCCACAGGGGCGTGGTGTGACGCAGGGCTCGCCCATCTCACCGACACTCTTTAATATTTACATAAATGAGTTGGCAAAACTACTTGAACAATCTACAGCACCCGGCCTCACCCTATATGAATCCAAGGTTAAATTCCTCCTCTATGCAGATGACCTGGTTCTGCTGTCACCAACTAAGGAGGGTCTACAGCAGAACCTGGATCTGCTGGAGTCATTCTGTCAGACCTGGGCCCTGACAATAAACCCCCAAAAAACCAAAGTCCTTGTGTTCCAGCAAAGATCCAGACATCAGGGACCCAGAATAAATTTCACACTAGGAACAACTAAAATTGAACAAACCACTAACTACACATACTTGGGCATAAAAATCAGCTCTACGGGAAATTTTCATCTGGCTGTGAATGAACTGAAAGAGAAACCTAGAAGGGCTTTCTATGCCATTAAAAGATCAATCCGAATAGAAATCCCAATTAGCATTTGGCTCAAAATTTTTAAATCAGTAATTGAACCAATTGCACTCTATGGCAGTGAGGTGTGGGGACCGCTAACACAACAAGAATTTGCAAAATGGGACAAACACCCAATTGAGATCCTACATGCAGAATTCTGTAAAAGTATCCTCCGGACTCAAAGGAAAACCGTAAACAATGCATGCAGGGCAGAACTAGGCCAATATCCACTAATAATTACTATCCAAAAAAGAGCCACCAAATTTTGGAAACACCTAAAAATGAGCAACCCCCACTGCTATCATTACGAAGCCTTGAAATACCAAGAGAGGACCATAAAGAAGAATACCCTCAGTCAACTAGTCCTGGGACTCAGTGAAGCAACCACTAACACTACTAACAATAACCAGCCCCAGGACAGTGACATCGTAGCACAGAGAATTCGACCCAACACAATTGTCACTAAGCAAAAGGAAAAATACCTGTCATATTGGGCAAAAACAACAAAAACCCAAAACAAACTCAATTGCTACTTGGCCCTAAACAGACAATACAACATGGCTGAATACCTGACCATGGTAAAGGATAGCAAACTGAGAAAAACCTTGACAAGGTACAGACTTAGTGAACATAGCCTGGCGATCGAAAAAGGCAGACACAGACAGACCCGGCTGCCAAGAGAGGACAGGATATGCTCTCACTGCAGTCAGGGAGTGGTGGAGACAGAGATGCACTTCCTCACAGCTTGTGGGAAATATCAGGGCATCAGGGAGAATTTCTACCAAAAATTCTCACAAATATGCCCTGAATTCAGAAATTTGAATGACGACCAAAAACCCCCATACCTACTAGGGGAACAGAGAAACTGTGTAACCTTAGCGGCACACTATGTTACAGCTTGCCATAAACAGAGGGACAACCAGTAAACCTAAGAAAAGAGTATATACAAATTATACGAATGTATATTTATACACTCAGGGATATATCTGTTTATACACTGTATGAATAGATCTGCGTTTATGTGTTCAACCATAAATGTTTTTCGATGCTTTGGCAACATAAGATGTACGTTAGCATGCCAATAAAGCGATTTGAATTGAATTGAATTGAATTGAGAGACTGGGGAGAGAGAAAGAGAGAGACTCTGGGGATAGAAAGAGAGACTGGGGAGAGAGAGAGAGACTGGGGGAGAGAGAGAGACTGGGGGAGAGAGAGAGAGACTCGGGGGGGAGAGAGAGAGACTGGAGGGGAGAGAGAGACTGGGGGGAGAGAGAGAGACTGGGGAGAGAGAGAGACTGGGGGGAGATAGAGAGACGGGAGAGAGAGAGAATGGGGGGAGAGAGAGACTGGGGGGAGAGAGAGCGACTGGGGGGAGAGGGAGAGACTGGGGGGAGGGAGAGAGACTGGGGGGAGGGAGAGAGACTGGGGGGAGAGAGAGAGACTGGGGGGAGAGAGAGAGACTGGGGGGAGAGAGAGAGACTGGGGGAGAGAGAGAGACTGGGGAGAGAGAGAGACTGGGGAGAGAAAGACAGACTGGGGGAGAGAGAGACTGGGGGAGAGAGAGACTGGGGGAGAGAGAGAGACTGGGGTGAGAGAGAGAGACTGGGGTGAGAGAGATTGGGGGGAGAGAGAGTGACTGGGGGGAGAGAGAGAGACTGGGGGAGAGAGAGAGACTGGGGGAGAGAGAGAGACGGGAGAGAGAGAGAGACTGGGGGAGAGAGACTGGGGAGAGAGAGAGACTGGGGAGAGAGAGAGAGAGACAGGGGAGAAAGAGAGAAACTGGGGGGAGAGAGAGACTGGGGAGAGAGAGAGAGACTGGGGAGAGAGAGAGACTGGGGAGAGAGAGAGAGATGGGGGAGAGAGAGAGAGACTGGGGGGAGAGAGAGAGAGACTGGGGGGAGAGAGAGAGAGACTGGGGGGAGAGAGAGAGACTGGGGGGAGAGAGAGAGACTGGGGGGAGAGAGAGAGACTGGGGGAGAGAGAGAGACTGGGGAGAGAGAGAGACTGGGGGAGAGAGACTGCGGGAGAGAGACTGGGGGAGAGAGAGAGACAGGGGGAGAGAGAGACTGGGGGGAGAGAGAGAGAGACGGGGGAGAGAGAGAGACGGGGGAGAGAGAGACGGGGGAGAGAGAGAGACTGGGGGGAGATAGAGAGACGGGAGAGAGAGAGAATGGGGGGAGAGAGAGACTGGGGGGAGAGAGAGCGACTGGGGGGAGAGGGAGAGACTGGGGGGAGGGAGAGAGACTGGGGGGAGGGAGAGAGACTGGGGGGAGAGAGAGAGACTGGGGGGAGAGAGAGAGACTGGGGGGACAGAGAGAGACTGGGGGAGAGAGAGAGACTGGGGAGAGAGAGAGAGACTGGGGAGAGAAAGACAGACTGGGGGAGAGAGAGACTGGGGAGAGAGAGACTGGGGGAGAGAGAGACTGGGGGAGAGAGAGAGACTGGGGTGAGAGAGAGAGACTGGGGTGAGAGAGAGAGACTGGGGGGAGAGAGAGTGACTGGGGGGAGAGAGAGTGACTGGGGGGAGAGAGAGAGACTGGGGGAGAGAGAGAGACTGGGGGAGAGAGAGAGACGGAGAGAGAGAGAGACTGGGGGAGAGAGACTGGGGAGAGAGAGAGACTGGGGAGAGAGAGACAGGGGAGAAAGAGAGAAACTGGGGGGAGAGAGAGACTGGGGAGAGAGAGAGAGACTGGGGAGAGAGAGAGAGAGACTGGGGGGGAGAGAGAGAGAGACTGGGGGAGAGAGAGAGAGACTGGGGGGAGAGAGAGAGACTGGGGGGAGAGAGAGAGACTGGGGGAGAGAGAGAGAGACTGGGGGGAGAGAGAGAGACTGGGGGGAGAGAGAGAGACTGGGGGGAGAGAGAGAGACTGGGGGGAGAGAGAGAGACTGGGGGAGAAGAGAGACTGGGGGAGAGAGAGAGACTGGGGGAGAGAGAGAGACTGGGGGAGAGAGACTGCGGGGAGAGAGACTGGGGGAGAGAGAGAGACAGGGGAGAGAGAGAGAGACTGGGGGGAGAGAGAGAGAGACGGGGGAGAGAGAGAGACGGGGGGAGAGAGAGAGACGGGGGAGAGAGAGAGACGGGGGAGAGAGAGAGTCTGGGGAGAGAGAGAGACTGGGGAGAGAGAGAGACGGGAGAGAGAGAGAGACTGGGGAAAGAAAGAGAGAGACTGGGGAGAGAAAGAGAGACTGGGGAGAGAGAGAGAGACTGGGGGGAGAGAGAGAGACTGGGGGGAGAGAGAGAGAGACTGGGGGAGAGAGAGAGACTGGGGGGAGAGAGAGAGACTGGGGGAGAGAGAGAGACTGGGGGAGAGAGAGAGACTGGGGGAGAGAGAGAGACTGGGGGAGAGAGACTGCGGGAGAGAGACTGGGGGAGAGAGAGAGACAGGGGGAGAGAGAGACTGGGGGAGAGACGGGGGAGAGAGAGAGACGGGGAGAGAGAGAGTGACGGGGGAGAGAGAGAGACGGGGGAGAGAGAGACGGGGGAGAGAGAGAGACGGGGAGGAGAGAGAGTCTGGGGAGAGAGAGAGACTGGGAGAGAGAGAGAGACGGGGAGAGAGAGAGACTGGGAAGAAAGAGAGAGACTGGGGAGAGAAGAGAGAGACTGGGAGAGAGAGAGAGACTGGGAGAGAGAGGGAGAGAGAGACTGGGGAGAGAGAGAGAGAGAGAGACTGGGGAGAGAGAGAGGGAGACTGGGGAGAGAGAGAGACTGGGAGAGAGAGAGAGAGAGACTGGGGAGAGGAGAGGAGACTGGGGAGAGAGAGAGAGAGACTGGGGAGAGAGAGACAGGGAGAGAGCGAGAGACGGGGAGAGAGCGAGAGACTGGGGAGAGAGAGAGAGAGACGGGGAGAGAGAGAGAGAGACTGGGGAGAGAGAGAGAGACTGGGGGGAGAGAGAGAGAGACTGGGGAGAGAGAGAGAGAGAGAGAGACTGGAGAGAGTGAGAGAGAGACTGGGGAGAGAGAAAGAGAGAGACTCTGGGGAGAGAAAGAGAGACTGGGGAGAGAGAGAGAGACTGGGGGAGAGAGAGAGACTGGGGGGAGAGAGAGAGGGAGACTGGGGAGAGAGAGAGAGACTGGGGAGAGAGAGAGAGACTGGAGAGAGAGAGAGACTGGGAGAGAGAGAGACTGGGGAAGAGAGCGAGAGACTGGAGAGAGAGAGACTGGGGAGAGAGAAAGATAGGCGGGGAGAGAGAGAGAGATGGAGAGAGAGAGAGAGAGAGAGGCTGGGGAGAGAGAGAGAGAGAGACACTGGGGAGAGAGAGAGACTGGGGAGAGAGAGAGAGACTGGGGAGAGAGAGAGACTGGGGGGAGAGAGAGAGACTGGGGGGAGAGAGAGAGACTGGGGAGAGAGAGAGAGACTGGGGAGAGAGAGAGAGAGAGAGAGAGAGAGACTGGGGAGAGAGAGAGAGACTGGGGGAGAGAGAGAGACTGGGGGGAGAGAGAGAGACTGGGGGCAGAGAGAGAGACTGGGGGAGAGAGAGAGACTGGGGGAGAGAGAGAGACTGGGGGAGAGAGAGAGACTGGGGGAGAGAGAGAGACTGGGGAGAGAGAGACTGGGGGGAGAGAGAGAGACTGGGGGGAGAGAGAGAGACTGGGAAGAGAGAGAGACTGGGGGAGAGAGAGAGACTGGGGGAGAGAGAGAGACTGGGGGGAGAGAGAGAGACTGGGGGGAGAGAGAGAGACTGGGGGAGAGAGAGAGACTGGGGGAGAGAGAGAGACTGGGGGGAGAGAGAGAGAGACTGGGGGGAGAGAGAGAGACTGGGGGGAGAGAGAGAGACGGGGGGAGAGAGAGAGACGGGGAGAGAGAGAGAGACTGGGAGAGAGAGAGAGAGAGGTCGCACGAAAGATGAGCTGCTGAAGTTTAATGTTTTTTAGTGTTTAAAGTGGGGGGAAAAAATTTACATTTCAAGTTTTAAGAGGTATAAATTCTAGCTAAGTTAGTTCAGTTTAGTTTAGTTTACTCTCGTTTAAGTTTAAGGTTAGTTTAACTTCGTTTAAACACAGAAAGAAAAGAAAAAGACCGCCAAAAAAAAAAAAAAAGAGCGCCAAAGACGGGACCCGAAAGAGAAAAAAAAACCAGAGGAAAGAAGAAAACAGAAAGAAAAGCCAAAGCAAAAAGACAGAAGAAGGAGAAGAATATACACACCAAGGAAGAATCCGAACGGCGGCCGCACGGGGTCAGAACAGCAGCCGGAGCGCGAGTCCTGAACGGAGGCCGCACGGGGCCAGAACAGCAGCCGGAGCGCGAGTCCTGAGCGGCGGCCGCACGGGGCCAGAACGGAGGTCGGAGCGCGAGTCCTGAACGGCGGCCGCACGGGGCCAGAACAGCAGCCGGAGCGCGAGTCCTGAGCGGCGGCCGCACGGGGCCAGAACGGAGGTCGGAGCGCGAGGCCTGAACGGCGGCCGGAACACGGGACCGTAAACCAGGGAAAGGCCAGAGGAGCCGGGCCGAGACAGAGGCCTGGAGATCTCTGAGGGAGAGGGGAGCAGCCCGAAGGCACCGTGAGGCAGCGGCTCCCAGACGCAGACAGTGAGTCCTGGGGTCCTGGGGAGGGAGCCTGAAGCCAGGGAAAGGCCCGAGGAGCTGGGCCAAAACAGAGGCCCAGAGACCGCTGAGGGGGAGGGGAGCAGCCGGGAAACAGCAACTCCAAGACGCAGACCAGGACAGTGAGTACGGGGCGTGTGGAATGTTGGAGAGTGGTGGAGACAGAGATGCACTTCCTCACAGCTTGTAGAAAATATCAGGGCATAAGGGAGAGAGACTGGGGAGAGAGAGAGACTGGGGAGAGAGACAGACGGGGAGAGAGAGAACGAGAGAGAGAGACCTAGGGAGAGAAAGAGAAAGACTCTGGGGAGAGAAAGAGAGACTCTGGGGAGAGAAAGAGAGACTGGGGGAGAGAGAGAGAGACTGGGGGGAGAGAGAGAGACTGGGGGGAGAGAGAGAGGGACTGGGGGAGAGAGACTGGGGGGAGAGAGAGAGACTGGGGGAGAGAGACTGGGGGAGAGAGAGAGACTGGGGAGAGAGAGAGACTGGGGGAGAGAGAGAGAGACTGGGGGGAGAGAGAGAGACTGGGGGGAGAGAGAGAGACTGGGGGGGAGAGAGAGAGAGACTGGGGGAGAGAGAGAGACTGGGGGAGAGAGAGAGACTGGGGGGGAGAGAGAGACTGGGGGGGAGAGAGAGACTGGGGGAGAGAGAGACTGGGGAGAGAGAGAGACTGGGGAGAGAGAGAGACTGGGGAGAGAGAGAGACTGGGGAGAGAGAGAGACTGGGGAGAGAGAGAGACTGGGGGGAGAGAGAGAGAGAGACGGGGAGAGAGAGAGAGAGAGACTGGGGAGGGAGAGAGAGAGACTGGGGAGAGAGAGAGAGAGACTGGGGAGAGAAAGAGAGAGACTGGGGAGAGAAAGAGAGACTGGGGAGTGAGAGAGAGACGGGGAGAGAGAGAGACTGGGGGGAGAGAGAGAGAGAGAGAGACTGGGGGGAGAGAGAGAGAGAGAGACTGGGGAGAGAGAGAGAGAGACTGGGGAGAGAGAGAGAGAGACTGGGGGGAGAGAGAGAGAGAGACTGGGGAGAGAGAGAGAGAGACTGGGGAGAGAGAGAGAGAGAGACTGGGGAGAGAGAGAGAGACTGGGGACAGAGAGAGACTGGGGAGAGGGAATATAAACTGGCAGACTATCTCTCGACCATCAGAGACACAAAACAGAGACAGACCCTCACCAGGTACAGACTAAGCGACCACCAACTGGCAATTGAAAAAGGGAGATACAAGAAATCCTGGCAGCCTAGAGAGAATAGAATATGTGATCAATGTCTGACCGGCGAGGTTGAAACAGAAATGCATTTCCTCCTAAAATGCGAAAAATTCAACACATCAAGAAACATATTATTTAACAGGCTCAGCCAAACAACCCCAGATTTCAAAGATTTGGATGACCTGTCAAAATTAAGATTAGTCCTGGGAGAAGGAGACAGACCATACCTTGGTGCCAAATATGTAACAACATGTCACAACCTGAGGACTGTTTAAAATTAATACTGAATGTACCCAATGATGTACAAAGACTGTTTAAATTAATATTGTTTAAAAGTAATATTGTATGTACCCAACAAGGGTCAAAATTGTTTGACACCTACAGAATGTTGGAAAACTGTACTTTTTTGTTGTGAAAGCATTTGAATTGTGAATTGTGAGAGACTGGGGGGAGAGAGAGAGAGAGACTGGGGAGAGAGAGAGAGACTGGGGACAGAGAGAGACTGGGGAGAGAGAGAGACCGGGGGAGAGAGAGAGACCGGGGGAGAGAGAGAGAGATCGGGGAGAGAAAGACATACCGGGGAGAGAGAGACCGGGGGGAGAGAAAGAGAGACTGGGGGGAGAGAAAGAGAGACCGGGGGGAGAGAAAGAGAGACCGGGGGGAGAGAAAGAGAGACCGGGGGGAGAGAGCGAGAGACCGGGGGGAGAGAACGAGAGACCGGGGGGAGAGAAAGAGAGACCGGGGGGAGAGAAAGAGAGACCGGGGGGAGAGAAAGAGAGACCGGGGGGAGAGAAGAGAGACTGGGGAGAGAAAGAGAGACCGGGGAGAGAAAGAGAGACCGGGGACAGAGAGACTGGGGAGGAGAGAGTGAGAGAGTGTGGGGGAGAGAAAGAGACAGACAGGGGAAGAGAGAAAGAGAGATGCCTGGGGGAGAGAGAGGGACTGGGACTGGGGGAGAGAGAGAGAAGGGGAAGAGAGAGACTGGGTGTGAGAGAGACTGGGAGGGAGGGAGCGAGAGACTGGGAGGGAGTGAGAGAGGCTAGGAGGGAACGAGAGAGACTGAGGGAGAGAGAGTAACTGGTATAGAGAGATTCCCTGCGCTTCTTACAATCGCGGTAAAAAATCTTTAACATCTACCGACAGGGCCTCATTTAATCGTCTCTTCTAAAACCTGCAGGCAGTTATCGCTCAGGATTACACAGAGCTGGGACACTAAGTGCATTCAATTAATTGGGAGCAGGTTAATGGAGCTGGTGTCTGATAGGAGCACCTTCATTATTGTAGTGGCGCTTCTTAGTTTCCAAACAGGCAGCCACTGAGCTGTGGGGCTTTTACCAACGAGTAGACGCGTGTCGAAATAAAACGTTCCCAAACGTAGCTTTGTCTTTTAAACTGTTTACTATAACACTTTACGAACAGAATTACAAAGCAAACACGTATAAACGAACACGGTCAAAAACTGTATTGCTCCAAACCTCACAACTTCTGCCTCCTTCAGCCACGTGGAGTTTAAACTGTAAAATGGCTGCATACCATGTGTGGCTTAGGGACTGTACCATTGTGGCAAGAATGAAGGGGGTGTCTCGGACTATACTACTGGAGCAAGAAAATAGGGGGTTTCTTAATACAATAAGTCAATCAGGTAAATTAACTGTACTATGCTATTTAACCAATATTTTAAAGTATTTTCTTAAGCTTTTATGGCTCTTACATTCCGACCCCTAATTGACTAGGCACATGAAGCGTATCAATTACTCAAACATTAAGAGTCATAAACTAATGAGTTCAACATATTTACAGTATAAGTGTCCACTTTTTTCGTTCAGGAACTTTTCACGCTGCTTCTTGTAGCAGGCAGAGCTTTGTGATCGGTCTTTCCAGGGTACTGGTCTTGGTTTGCAAACAAACGCGACGAACGACGCCTCTGGAGTCTGGCATGGTCTTAATTATTTTTCCCATCAACCAAGAATTTCTAGGGGCTGAATCAGCCACGATTAAGACAATGTCTCCGACAATGAAGTTCCTCTTTATTTTGGACCATTTTTGACGCTCCTGTAGCAGAGGTAAGTATTCTCTTGTCCATCTGGTCCAGAAAAGGTCTGACATATACTGAACTTGCCTCCACTTCCGACGGGCATACAGATCTTCCTTTTTGAAGACTCCCGGGGGCATGGCTGGCTGTGTTTTCAACAACAACAGGTGGTTCGGAGTCAGGGCTTCGAGGTCATTGGGATCATCTGATGTCTTAGTTATCGGTCGGTCATTAATGATGGCTTCGACCTCGCACAGAACGGTTTGGAGTCCCTCGTCGTCGAGCGCTTGCTGCTTCAGTACAGAACTGAGTAGTTTTCTTACGGTGCGTATCTGTCTTTCCCAGACACCTCCATGGTGGGATGCAGCCGGAGGATTGAAGATCCACTTAATTCCTGTTTGCATCATGGCTTCCTGTATTTTAAGCCGATTCCAACCTTCAATAGCTTCCCGTAGTTCTCTCTCCGCTCCGACGAAATTAGTGCCATTATCAGAACGCATAATGGACACCTGACCTCTTCTACAGACAAAGCGCCGCAAGGCGTTAATACAGGAATCAGTGTCAAGCGTGTGTGCCACCTCAATATGAACTGCTCTGATGGTCAAACAAGTGAAAAGCACACCATATCTCTTGACAAGGCTCCGTCCTCGCTTTACCTAGAAAGGCCCGAAATAGTCCACCCCTACGTTTGTAAATGGGGGCTTGTCTGGTAACAAACGGTCTTCAGGCAGGTCTGCCATTTTCTGCTCCCCAGCTCTAGCGTGTAACCGTCTGCAAACAATGCATTCAGAGAGTATTTTTCTTATTACAGAATTAGCTCCTGGAATCCAGTATCTTTGTCTTAGCTTCGCAAGCACGTGATTCCTCCCACTGTGTCCAATACTCTGGTGTATATGCTGAAGAATGAGAGTAGCAACCCGGAGGTCCTTAGAAAGGATAGCAGGATGCTTGGCCTCCTCTGGCATAGCAGATTTGTTTAGTCTCCCTCCCACCCTCAGTACTCCATCTTGCAGTGTAGGGTCCAGCTTGTAGATATGACTACCTTTCTTGATTGGAGTATTTCGCTGTAAAGCTTCGATTTCTTCTGGGTATCTTTGTCTTTGACTGAAGCAAACTATCTCCATCTCAGCCTTGGCCAAATCCTCCACGGTCAATGAATTCTTACCCAATGTGGTCTTGTGCTGATGCATATACTGCTGTAGAAGCATTCTCTGCTTATCGGGGTTACTTTCAGACTGACTGATAGTGGCTCGGTACTCTTTTCTCTTACCGCTCAGGTGTAGCAGCAACTCTTTCAACCTTAGAAACCATGCAACTGCTTTCCTCAACTGGTGTCATCCTGAGAAATGGTTAACAAGCTTGTTCACTGTGTCAAAGTTCTCTTTCGTAGTTATGAGATTTACTGTGACTGATCTCTTGACTTCGACGTCGTCTTCAGCAATCTGACTTGGCATATCTGGTCTTTCTGGCCATGATCTCTCTGTTTCCAGCAGATAACTTGGGCCTTGTATCCAAGTTTCAATCCTCATGAAGTTTTCAGCCTTCAATCCCCGTGAGGCTTGATCTGCTGGGTTTAATGAGGTGTTTACATACCTCCATTGAGATGGTTGTGTAGCTTCTCTAATGGATGAGATTCTGTTTGCTACGAAGGTCTTGAAGCGTATCTTCTCATTCTCTATATACTTCAGCACCGTCGTGCTATCCGTCCAGAAGACCGATTCTTCTAGTGGGAGCTGTAACTCTTTCCGCATCGCCTGGTCAACTTTAACTGCAACAACCGCTGCCGTCAACTCCAGTCTCGGGATGGTGACCTGCTTCAGCGGAGCCACCCTGGATTTCCCCATGAGGAAGGCACAATGTTTCTGGCCCTGTTGATTTGTCAGCAAGAGGTAAGTAGCCGTGCCATAGCCGTCCTCACTGGCGTCCGAGAAATGATGCAGTTGAGCCGTCTTTGTAACTCCAAAACTCACGGGCTTGATGCATCTACTGACGTTGAAGCTAGAAAGTTGTTGCAAATCTGTCAACCATCTGTGCCATCTCTGAGCTTGACCTTCTGGGATATCTTCATCCCATCCTCTCTTGTCTCTACACAGCTCTCGTAGCATCAGCTTCACCGGCAGAATGAGTGGTGCCAGGAATCCAAGAGGGTCGTAGATGGAACTGACCACGGAGAGAATCCCTCGTCTTGTGGATGGTCTTTCGTTCACCATTATCCTGAAGTTGAACGTGTCTGACTCAATGCACCATTGTACACCAAGAGCTCTCTCGATAGGAAGGGCATCGTGGCTCAGGTCCAGATCTTTGACTTCAGTGGCTCTTTCCTTTTCTGGCATAAAAGCTAGAACTGCTCTGCTGTTGCTTATCCACTTAGTCAGATGGAATCCTCCATTCGAACACAGAGTTCTAAGGTCTCTTGACAGTGCGATGGCATCGTCTTCTGTTGACACGGACTTCAGACAGTCATCAACATAAAAGTTTCTGAAGATTGTCTCCACAGCCTCTGATGGTGCTTTGCCTTTGCCATCTTCTGCAGTTTTTCTGAGAGCGTAGCTTGCACAGCTGGGAGATGATGTGGCTCCGAACAAGTGTACGGCCATTCTACATTCCACCATCGCTTGACTAACGTCGCCATCTGGCCACCAAAGGAAACGCAGAAGATCAGCATCTTCATCAGGGATTCTGACTTGGTAGAACATTGATTCTATGTCTGCCATCATGGCAACGAGCTCTTGTCTAAACCTAGTCAAGACGCCAATGAGGGTATTAGTAAGATCAGGACCTTGAAGCAGCTGGTCATTCAGTGAAGTTCCTCTGAATGAGGCGGCGCAGTCAAACACTACACGGATCTTTTTCTTCTTTGGGTGATACACACCGTGATGAGGAATGTACCAGACCCTTCCATCGTCTCTGTTCAACTGTTCCTCGGGCACTTTTACAGCATAGCCTTTTGCTATGATGTTTCTCATGAAGCCTTTGTAGTCTTCGTGAAAGTCGGGGTTCTTGTTCAGCTTTCTCTTTAGACTGATGGCGCGTTGCTCTGCTATGCAGCGATTGTTCGGCATCTTCGCGGTCTGTCTTCTCAGTGGCAAACCAATGTGATAGTGGCCATCAATGAACTGTGTAGACCTTGTCATCAAATCCATGAACTGATGGTCTTCTTGTGACATCTCTGTCTTTTCCTCACAGCTGCGTTCTGAAAAGTCTGCGTTGAACTGCTGTATCAACAGCTCTTCAATGCTTGCGATAGAGATGCGATTAACTGTGACATTTTGTCGTTCCTCCTTGTTCGACTTGTTGCCATCATCTCTCCTTACCGGTCCATTGACTACCCATCCAAGGGCTGTCCTGACGGCGTAGGGTCCGTCATCCTTGCTGTTTATCACCTGCCATGGCTCCATAGTTTTGTAGGCATTGGTTCCAATTAATAGGCCAATTTCTGCTTCAATGTATGGGAGACGCACCTTTTCTAGGTAAGGCCATCTATCCACATCCTTCTGCAGGGCTAAGTTCCCTATTCTAACAGGGATCTCCCTCTGTGTGAAAACATTAGGCAGGTCTATGAAGTCCTTCTCTTCAAGTCCACACACTTCTAAGTCTGACAGGATATAACTTTGCATTGACTTCTCATGACCCATGGTGCGTAATAGGATTTCTGTTCTTCTGCCTCTAACGTTCAGCTGTCGCATGAGTGATTCTGTGCAGAACGTTGCTGAACTACCTGGATCCATGAAGGCGTAAGCCTCCACAAGCTTCTCGCTCCTCTTAGACTTGATCTTTACTGGTACGATGGCAAGAATACAATCACTGTCACCGGCCCCAGTGAGTCCACAAGTCTCTGGTTCTAGTGACACCAGAGCACTTGAAACAACCTTCTCGTCGGTATTGTTTTCTTCACTCTTCTTAGAGACTTGTTCTTCTTTATGGATATGCAGCAGACTGGGATGTTTCCGAGTGCACTCTCTGCATGTTGTTCTTTGCTTACAGTTTCTACTCAGGTGCCCCCGAGACATCCAAAACATAGGCCGTTGTACTTCAGGAATTCGATTCTGTCCTTATGTGGCTGTGCTTTGATGTCGCTGCAAAAATCCAATGTATGATTCTTCTGGCAGAATAAGCATGGCTTCTGAAGGGCATTAGCAGGCGTCACTGTGCTGCTCTTTTTGGGAGATGAGTTCTGGGGCCTTTCTTCCTCGGCCTGAGTGACGATAGTTGCAAAGCTGCTTCCCCTGGAACCACCTTTCCTGAGAGTCTTTGATTCAACAGGCTTGGCTTTCACTCTTCCATCGGTGGTCGGGCTGGCGTCCTGGATGTTTCCAAACAATGGGTCCCTAGCAATTTTAGCCTGTTTGTCTATGAAATTCACTAAGTCTGCAAACCTGACTCTACTTTTCCGTCTCTCCATTATCTCAAAGGCTGTTCTTCTCCATTGTTCTCTCATCCTGTAAGGAAGCTTAGAGATGATGATTCTCATAGTTGTAGGATTGTCCATCTCCTCCATGAATTCAACATCCTCCATGGTGTTGCGACATCCTATGAGGAAAAGAACATATGCGTTCAATGCCTCTCCGTCCTCCGATCTGATCTGTGGCCACTTGGTAGCCTTTTCAATATATGCAGTGGCTATCTTCAGCTCGTTACCATAGTGCTCCTGCAGCAACTTCCTGGCTTCTATGTATCCCCGGTCCGGTCTCATGTGTTCACAGCTTCTGACCAGGTCTTGTGGTTTACCACTGGTGTACTGTCCCAGGTAGTACAACTTATCACTGCTGCTCTCTGTTTTGGAGTCAATGGCTTGTTCAAAGGATCTGATGAAGGGCTTATACTTGAGTGGGTCGCCTTGGAACACTGGTATGTCTCTTTGAGGGAGTCGAAACAGATTCTATTGTTTTACAAGCATCTCTGTAATTTCGTTCTGACGTTGCATCACTCGGTATAGGCTTCTCCCTGTGTCTTCAGGCCTCTGGTGGTCACCAGCAGGGTCTAGTCTAGACCGTCTGACGTCTGGGGTAGCATCACGTGCTCCTGTTAGTGGAGAGGCCACTCTTCCACGCTGTAATGCCAGGGGATTGCCTTCGGACTCTCTTGTAACTCTTGAAGGTGCCCTGGATCCAACTCTATGTGACAACATTGACTGGCAGTATTCGCTCCCGCCGTCCCGTGAGCCTTCATAATCTTCATACGCACTCAACCTGGCGTCTGAGACCGCGATAGCTGTTTTTATCTCCAGCTGTTCTTTCTTTGCCTGCACCTGGGCCTGTTGGGCCTGCAGTTGGGCCTGTTGGGCCTGCAGTTGGGCCTCTTGGACCTGCAGTTGGGCCTCTTCCCGTTCAAGAGCTTGCTTCTCCGCTAAAGATGCTGCGTGCGCCATCAACGCCGCCCGTTCAACCTCCTCTCTCATGCGTCGCGACGAGCTTGTGGTAGAAGCGCCTGACCTGCGTCCAGAAACAGAGCTACCTTCTTTTCGATTTTTGCTCGGTCTGGCGGAAGTCTCTGAAATGCTATCGTCTGGTCCGACTTCATCGTCAACTTTATCTTTCTCTGCTGTATCAGCATCTTGACGAATCTTTAACATCCACTGTTCTGTGGCCTTGATATAGTCTTTAATGCTGGTTGATTTAAGATCAAACCAGTTGTGCTGATCAGCGTTTCCCTCTTCTTCAGACAGAAGTGCTAATACATCTTCATTGAGTACATTAAATTCTTCATGCAGCTTGGAGAAATCGTAATACATTATGTCTTCAGCTTTCTTAATATTAGCATTATCTTCCATGAGACGATCAATTATCTTCATTTTTCCAGTTATCTGAGCTAATTTAGCCTTCCTTGCACCTATGCTTCTATGTAACTTCTCTTCCATTGCCTTTGGGGGGAGCTTTATTTCCCTCTTTTGGCCAGCAATCCTTCTGGCTGGGGGAAGCTCCTGGCTCCGTAAGGCCTCGGCCATTTTACCCGCAGCTCTTATTTAGCTTCTCACGAATGCCCTCTTTAAAAGGAGACGACAGTACATCTCCTTCCCCATGACCCTGGACAAGCAGCAAGAGTGCGCAAGGGGCTTTGCAAGAACAGCGGGCATCCCCATGGTGCAGGGCGCCATTGACTGCACGCATGTGTCTTTGCGGGCGCCACAAGAGAATGCCGAGGATTTCCGCAACCGAAAGGGGTTCCATCCGTTGAACGTCCAGTTGGTCTGTGACCACAGACAGCTGATACTCGCTGTCAATGCCCGCTTTCCAGGCAGCAGCCACGACGCCTTCATCCTGCGCCAGACTTCTGTGGCAGACCTTTTCGAGGCCCCGGCTCACCCAGGAGGCTGGCTTCTCGGGGACAAGGGATATCCTCTGTGCACCTGGCTGATGACACCACTCCGTTCGCCCAGCACCCCTGCTGAAGAACGATACAATGAGAGCCATCAAGGTACCAGGAACATCGTTGAGCACACAATCGGCGTGCTCAAGCAACGGTTCCGCTGTCTGGACCATTCCGGAGGAGCCCTTCAGTACTCACCTGAGCGAGTC
This sequence comes from Somniosus microcephalus, assembly GCF_052327205.1. NCBI lineage: Eukaryota > Metazoa > Chordata > Chondrichthyes > Squaliformes > Somniosidae > Somniosus > Somniosus microcephalus. The sequence goes on from NC_140991.1 coordinate 127,311,220, forward strand.
TTCCACTTCGTTGTTGTGTGCTGCATGCTGCATAACCTGGCAATCCTCAGGCCTCAGCCAATGCCACCAGACATTGGAGCACCAGCAGAGGAGGAGGAGGAGGAGGAGCAGCAGCACCAAGACGGGAGGGAGGCACAAAGTGCAAGGGCCGTCCGTCAGCGGCTAATAGCAAGTCGCTTCTAGGCCCCCTCTGAGGGAATGGCTTCTGCCATTCAAAGAACCTGAATGGAACTGTGCCGCAACCCCTAAGCCGGTCAAGGGAACAATTAGTTCAAAGAGCAAACATGCACATTCTGAATAAAGACACTTCGGCCTAGAAATTGGGTATAGCCCCGCTTGAGGCGTTAGAACTGGCGCTGCGCAAAGTTTATAGCCAGACGAAACTTAGCGCTGCCTGGCGAGATATTGGGTTGCATCGCCCCCAAAGGGGATTGAGGCGCTAACTCAGACGTTGCACGGGGCTCCTAAGGCGCAAAAGTTCAGGCGCTACCCAATATCGTCGCGGACGGGCGCAGCGCAGGTGATCTCAATTACCGGAAACCACGAGACTTCCAGGCGCCGGCCGGCTCTTAAAGGGGTGGGTCAGTCAGCCTGAGCTGCTACACTCAACGCCCTGTAGGCCTCAGAATCGGCACTCGCCCTTCTCTGGCGCAAGAAACTTGGTGAGGATGGAGAAGGTGAGACAGAGAGCAGAGCGCTTCAGCACTGAGGCCCTGGACCACTTGGTGTCTGCAGTTGAGCGCCGTCGAGATGTTCTGTATCCTGACAATGGCAAGAGGCCGAATCAAAAGGCTTACCGGCGATCTTGGAGGGAGGTTTCTCAGAGGGTCAACTCCAACAGCTTGGCGACCAGGACCCCTGTTCAGTGCAGGAAGAAATTCAACGACCTCACTCGGGTCGTTAGGGTGAGTGTTGGTTATGCAAACTTCTGATTCCCTCCATCTGCACCTAACTTCGAGGACCCTGTTGCCATGATGCCCCAATGGCCATCTGTCAGCAAGCACCCATGGCCCTTTCTGGGCACACACATGGGCATTTCTCTCAAGGCCACATGTAAGGGCCCTTGCACCATGGGGGGCATGAGATGATCTCTCAAGGCCACATGTAAGGGCCTTGCACCATGGGGGGCATGAGATGATCTCTCAAGGCCACATGTAAGGGCCCTTGCACCATGGGGGGCATGAGATGATCTCTCAAGGCATCATGTTACAGAACTTCCCCTTCTTTCCCCTGCAGTCCAAGCTGGCGATGATGTGGAAGCAGCAGCGTCGAACCAGTGGCGGACCTCCACAAGTGGTCACTCTCACGGATCTCGAGGAGAGAGTGCACCAGATTCTTGGAGGACGTCTGTCTGGTCCTGTTACCACTGCAGCTGCTGACCACATTCTCGACAGCGAGGGTAAGGCTCTCACCTTTTGCAACTGTCTCCTTCCACTTGGTCCCTGATGGGCCTTCAATAACCACAAAACTAGAAGTTATAGACTTAAACAAGTTGGCTTTTAATCACTAAGATCAGAGCTAACATCTCAACACGCCGACTGGTTCACAGGAATGAGTCATACAGATCCTGGGATCTTTATGTAAGAGAAGTCAGGGGCAGAGCCAAGAGCCAAGACCTGGAACCTCCCAGGTTAGTCGGGAAAGAGGAAGTGAAACTATACACAGTGGGGGAGGGTAATATACATGAGTGCAAAACGAATACAGGATCAAGACAAACAGATTTCATTACATTCACCCCTTCTATAGATTTAGTCCATCGGGGTGATGTTTCTTAAAAGTTGGTATAAGTGAGTCTGTCAGGAGGTTTTGCAGTTCTCAGTGATCGGCGCAAAGCCGGTTGGGGTGCCTCTAGGGGAGTGGATTCTGGTTCCTCCGCTGTCCAGGCCTCCGCAGTGTCTTCCAGGTTATCTGCAGTGTCCTCCGGGTTAAAGTTGGGTATTGATACCTCTGGGCGTCCTGTCTCTTTGTAGTGTAGGTCTTCATCGGGTAGTCTCCCATCGTTCTCTCCGCTCCCCGAGAGAGCGAGGTCTTTTATGGAAACAGTGTCCTCTTGCCCGTCAGAGTATTCGATATAGGCGTACTGAGAGTTTGCATGGAGGAGCTGTACCTGTTCCACAGGGGGGTCCGTTTTATGGCCTCTCACGTGCTTCCGCAATAGTACTGTCCCCGGAGACGTCAGCCACGCGGGTAGAGATATGCCCGAGGTGGATTTCCGGGGGAAAACGAACATCTTTTCGTGAGGGGTAGCGTTAGTGGCAGTACATAACAGAGACCTTATGGAGTGGAGCACGTCTGGGAGGACTTCCTGCCAGCAGGAGGTCGGAAGGCCTTTTGACTTTAAGGCTAACGTGACAGCCTTCCAAACAGTAGCATTCTCCCTTTCCACTTGCCCATTGCCCCGGGGGTTGTAGCTAGTGGTTCTGCTAGTGGCTATCCCCTTCGAGAGCAAGAACTGGCGCAGCTCGTCACTCATGAATGACGTCCCCCTATCGCTGTGTATGTAGTTTGGCATGCCAAACATGCAGAATAGATTACAGAGACACTTGATGACCGTGGCACTGGTCATGTCTGGGCAGGGAATGGCGAAGGGGAAGCGGGAATATTCATCAATGATATTGAGGAAGTATACGTTACGGTCGGCAGAGGGAAGGGGTCCCTTGAAGTCCAGACTTAGGCGCTCGAATGGCCGTGTGGCTTTGATAAGGTGTGCACGGTCAGGCCTGTAGAAACGAGGCTTGCATTCCGCACAGATGCGGCAGGCTCTGGTCATTGCTCTGACCTCCTCGATGGAGTGGGGCAGATTGCGGGACTTTATAAAATGGTATAGTCGGGTGACCCCTGGGTGACAGAGGTCGTTGTGGAGACCCTGTAATTTGTCTGTATGAATGCTGGCACACATTCCCCGCGATAGGGCGTCTGGGGGTTCATTAAGGGCTCCCGGCCTGTACATAATATCATAGTCGAACGTGGATAGTTCGATCCTCCACCTGAGCATTTTGTCATTCTTGATTTTCCCCCTTTGTTTGTTATTAAACATGAAAGCCACCGACCGCTGGTCGGTGAGCAGGGTGAAACGTTTGCCGGCTAGGTAGTGTCTCCAGTGCCGCACTGCCTCCACTATAGCCTGTGCCTCCTTCTCGACAGAAGAGTGCCTGATTTCAGGTCCCTGAAGGGTTCGGGAGAAGAAGGCCACAGGTCTCCCAGCCTGATTGAGGGTCGCAGCTAAGGCAAAGTCTGACGCATCGCTTTCGACTTGAAAGGGAATGCATTCGTCCACTGCACACACTGCAGCCCTTTCAATGTCCTGTTTAATACTGGTGAAAGCCTCCCGAGCTTCAGCTGATAGTGGGAAGGACGTCGATTTAATGAGGGGTCGGGCCTTATCAGAGTAATTGGGCACCCATTGGGCATAATACGAAAAAAATCCCAGGCACCTTTTTAAAGCTGTGCAAAACGAATACAGGATCAAGACAAACAGATTTCATTACAGTCCCCCCGCCAGCATGCTTCCTCAGTGTGCCGCAATCTGCCATGCCTTTCCGCCAACCTGTCCTTTTGCTAAAGCCACTCTTCCACCTCCCTGCTTTCAGATGATGCATCACCAACTGGGGCTCCACGCCCTGAAACTGCCAGTGCCAGTGCCTCCGGAGGTGAGGATCAGGAGGAAGCCGGACCATCCGCTCCAATCTCAGAGGAGCATACACATGTACAGACTGGGGATAGTAGTTCCCTGGAGGGGAGGGGGTGCTCTGATGATCAGGCAGTTGCCGGACCAAGCGGCATGCAGCAACGCAAGGGGGGTAGGCAAGTTCGGCCACCGTCTCCCCGGAGGGCAAGGCAGGTAGTGATGACTGCTGCACAGAGTGCAGAGGAGGTGCGTCGCCTGGCTGAAATGAGCACCCAGGCCCGGCTCAGGCACACTGAGCTGATGGCTGCAGTGGGGAGGATGCCTCAGTCAATAGATACACTGGCAAAGAGTGTGTTGGACTTCGGGGCAACAATGGAGAGGACTCTCCAGGGCTTTGGGGCAACAATGGACAGGACTCTCCAGGGCTTCGGGGCAACAATGGATAGGACTCTCCAGGGCTTCAGGGCAACAATGGAGAGGTCTGTCGAGGGCTTTGGACCAACAATGGAGAGGACTGTCCAGGGCTTCGAGGCCGCTATGGAAAGGACTGTTCAGGGCTTCGGACAATCCCTGGGAAGGTCTGTCCAGGGCTTGTCGGAGGCAGTGGAGCGGTCAGCACCGGCCTTGTCCGAAGCAATGGAAAGAACTGTCCAGGGCTTCTCCGAAGCACTGGCACCTGGCTCACAGGTCCTCACTGCTGCCACGCAGTCACTTGCCGGCCTCGTCCACACCCAGATTGAGGCAACGCGAACTCTCACTGCAGCCACCCTATCTGCATCAGCTAGGATCACCCCGGGCCCTTCCAGTCCCATACAAGGCCAGGAATCAGTGGAGCATGCGATTGTGGCGGATGAGCCGAGCCAGTCCCCTCAGAGAGCCAGTGTGTCATCCGACAATGGTGCAGGTGTCCTCTCTTGACAGGTGACCATTCCACAAGCCAGCGCTGGCACGTCTGCAGTGCAGCTGCCACCACCTGCAGTGCACACTGCTTCCAGCCATGCTCAGATCAAGCATCCTGCGTCCGCACCCTCCATGCCCAGAGGTCGGCCAGGCCGTCCCTCAGGGGCTTCTGCGCTTCCAGACAGTCAGCAGGCATCCCCCAGCCTTCACCCCGCCACTGGGGTTCAATTACGTAGGAGCAGCAGGAGGGAAGGGGCCGAGCGCGAAAGAGAAGTCGTTCTCCATCAAGAGGCCAGCAGTAGAGGGAGGTCCTGAGACGTTTCTTTGGCCAAACTCAAGGAGACCCTCACCTGTTGGAATTGTTGGAAATAGTTTGTTCAGTTTGGCGGCTTTGCCGAAGAGTTTACTGTTATTTTGTTTGTTATGGTTTCTGTTGACATGACGTTGTTTTGCTGTAATGAAAGACTTTTGTGACAATAAAGAGAAGTTTAAATGTGCTATGGTGTACGTGAATAATTACAGTGATGCTGGCCTTCAGATGCTTTCAAACATCCAAAGTGCGCAGCAGTTAAGACACTCATCATTCCGCCAGAGGGGCCTCGAGACGACTCCTCATGAGCCAGTGACGGATGGCCCTTCCACTTTCAGGAGCCCTTCCATCTTCCTCCTCCTGCTCCTCCTCCTCCTCGTCCACATGCTCCTCCTCCTCCTCCGCCTACTTCTCCAGGGTCAGAGGGAAGGTGATGAATTAACGCCTTCGCCTATAAAGGGCAGCTGTAACTTGCCGGAGTAAGCAGTGGACTGCAACCTGAGAGATATTTGCGATGTCCCCAATGGCTCACTGAAAGGATCCGTTGCCATAAAAATTGAGGCCAACAGTCAGTTTAGCGGCCACCGACAGAGAGGTCATGCACCGTTGACGCGGCTGCAGATCCTCAGTAAGCAGGTGGCACAGCTCAGTAACAACGTCCATCCCGATTCGGAGCCTTCGCACACACTGCTCCTCCGACATGTCAAGGTATGACCCCTAAAGACCCTCGCAGCATACCCTCGGATTGGGCAAATTCCATTGCCCCTCCTCCTTCTCGCCAATCCCGGCCCTCTCTCCTGCCGTCTTTCTGCCCCTTCATAGTGTTCGGCCAGGAGCCCGTCACCCTCCAAAGCATCTCCCATTCCGATGCCAGTTGTTCAAAAGGCTGTTAGGTCTAGTGCTCCAACTGCTCCGGACAGGTTTGAGGGTCCCAAATACTCTAATGCTAAAATCCAAAAACTCTGCTCCACAGTAGCTCCCCAACTCTCTCCACCAACGAACGCAATGAACAGGCCAAGTGGCTGAAGCTTCTATACTAGAGCTGTCCCCTTTAAATAGCGCCCCCCGACTCCGAGAAGGGCCTGCTAATGCTCCTTCAAACTGTCACTAATAGCGCTAGGCGTTAAGGCTCCGGGCGCCACCCAATATCCGCTCAGGCGCCCCTAAAAGGCGTTGCACCATGAAATGACGTCATTATGTGCTTGCGCTCGCGGGCGCGCGCAAACACTTAGCGCAGGCGTTAAATGTATAGTCAATATGGGAGTTGTCGCTATCTTCATTGCGCCCGCCCCAACATTAGGTAACGCCCCAATTCTCGGTCTCTTTAGGCGCTAACCGCTGGCGCAAACAACCGAATTTCTAGGCCTTCTTTATTTAACAAACTGTGCACCCTTCCCGCATGACAAAGTAAGAGAAAGAAACCCCCCAAAAAAGTCAGCCACATAACTGGCTCTCACAACCTGGAGACAATGACCAAAACAGTAACAAAAATATGGCCACGATCCTCGGCCTTCAATAAAATAATTAACAACATTTTGCCACACCTCCTACTTTTTGCCCTTCGAGGGTGATCTGCTTCGCTTGTGAGATTGGCCCCTTACCACCCTGCAGCTCCTCCATAATGGGACCCCAGTGGCTGCAGCAAGGCTGGGGGAAGGCTGCTAAGTGTCAGAAGCTGAGACTGCAGATGCCCTTGAGGGATGGCCTGGAACAGCTCTGGGCCTGGAGGGCCCGGCTGCTGACTGCTCCAACTCTGCATGGGCGGCACCAGTCTGTCCTACAGGTGGTGGCAGCTGCAGTGGAGAAGTGAGTGTGTTGGCAGCAGGAATGCTGTCATCCTGAGAGAGGACAGCAACTCCCTGTTTGGCCGACACACTGGCACTCCCACGGGGCAGCACTGCAGCATGCGGAGCAATCTGCTGAAGCACAGATTGCTGGCCTGCTGCAGCGCGGTGAGGGCCCCGGGGAATCCTACCCGATCCAGCGAGGGTGGCAGCAGTCAGTGCTCATGTGGCCTCAATCTGCGTCTGCATGAGACCAGCCACTGACTGCATTGCAGCACTTAGCAATTGCGTGGCAGCCGCCTGTGCTGCGCCGACGTCCTGGACAATCCTTGCCTGTGCTGCGCCGACGTCCTGGACAATCCTTGCCTGTGCTGCGCTGAAGTCCTGGAGACTCCTTGCCTGTGCTGCGCCGAAGTCCTGGACACTCCTTGCCAGTGACTCAATGGAATGGCAGCCTTGCCACTGCAGCCATGAGCTCAGTGTGCCTGTGCTCCGCCTGGGCGCTCATTTCAGCGAGGAGCCGCACCTCTTCTGCGCTCACTGTAGCAGGACTCGAGGCCAGACTCTCCCTCCGGGGAGAAGGCCGCCGAGCTTCCCTAACCCCCTCGCGTTGCTGCAGCCCGCTGGGCCCCGGAGCTTCACCCTCCTCAGACCATTCCCCCCTGCTCCCCTCTAGGGAAGACGTGTCCCCATTATAGTCATGGGCTGCCTCGGCTGAGGGTGGCACTGATGGTCCGGCTTCCTCCTCGTCGTCGCCTTCAGAATCACTCACAGTGGCAGCTTGAGGGCCCGCCTCCTCACCTGGTGAATCAGCATCTGAAAGCAGGAAGGTACAAGAGTGGCTTTAGCGTGAGGACAGGGTGGCAGCAAGGGAGGCATGAGTGCTGCAATGTACTGATTTGGCTCGAAAGTGGCAAAGGATGCTGGTGTGAGGAACAAGTGGAAGGAGAGAGGTCAAAAAGGTGATGACCTTACCATTGCTGTCCATAACAGGGTCGGCATCTCCAGTGGCGACGGGGCCAATCATCTGGCCTGCCATAATCCGTTAGACTCGCTGCTCCAGATCGGTCAGGGATTGAAGGTGAGGCCGGCCTCCCCCGGTCCGTTGCTGCTGCCTCCTATTATGCGCCACCTTGCCCTGCAAGAGAAAGGACGAGCTCTGAGTACAGTGTGCAGCCCTGATCTTGGCTGCACTGCCTCCCATGGTCGACTAGCCCTTACAGTGTTAAGCCCTGATCTTGGCTGCACTGCCTCCCATGGTCGAATAGCCCTTACAGCGTGGAGCCCTGATCTTGGCTGCGCTGCCTCCCATGGTCGAATAGCCCTTACAGTGTGCAAAGTGCTGAATGTGCGTGTGAGTTTCCTGAAAGGGCCATAGGTGTTGGATGAGGGCTGGACATTGGGGCTTTCAGGACCCTTTGGCCATAAAGTGAGGTCGACATGCAGAGATGAAGAGGATTCTGAAAAGGGCACTCACCCTGACGACCCGAGTGAGGTCAATGAACTTCTTCCTGCATTGCACAGGGGTCCTAGGCACCATGCTGCTGGAGGTCACTCTGTGAGCCACCTCCCTCCAAGCTTTTCGACAGTCGCTGGGCAGCGGCCTCCTGCCACTGTCCGGGTACAGGAGAGATCGCCTGCGCTCCACCGCGCCAACCAGAGCCTCCAAGGCCCCCTCGCTGAACCGCTGCGCTCGCTCCCTGGCCCTCTCCATGGTCCTTGGCTTAAGTATGTGGCAACAGGTCTGTCCAGGCCGAGATTCAGGGCTCCGATGCGCAGGGTGTGGCTGCAATTCAAGATCGGCCCTCCCCTTTAAGAGCTGACCGGCGCCAGCGTGTCTGTGTGCAATCGCTAACTGGCCGCACCTGCGCTGTGCCTGCCCTCGGAGGTAGCGCCTCGCTCCTCCGGCTTAGCGGCTTAAGACAGTCGTGCAGCGCCTGTTTTAGCGCTCCAAGCACCTCCTGGGGTGAAGGAGGCCAATTTAGCAGTAGGTGGCGATAATTTGCGCCGGGCGCAAAATTTCGCGCCCACCCGATACTTACGCCCCAAACGGAGCAATACCGAATTTCTCCCCCTAAGACTTTTAGGAAGAGAACCAAAAAAAGGAAAAAACACAAACCATTTTATTTTGTCTGTCGTTCTATAGTCCGAACAAGTCACAGGGATAATGTAAATATAGATTTCCTCTTAAACGTTTAGTGGAGTGTGAATAGAAACAAGAGTTATGTAACGATGTATAAAAATTGCAGGAAGCTACTTTAGAAGAAACCACTATTTGTTTATTAAGACAGGAAATACTTCGATTAAACTGATGATGTACAATTTTGATTTGGTATAAATGTTTGAAATAGATTAAAAATTGAGAATACAATGAAGTTTGTTTCCTGCTATTTAATTGCGAAGTACCTAAAAAAATTCAACATTTTCATGATAAGAGCAGTGATTAATATTGTGGAGAATGTTTGAGAGAAAAACATTAGAAGCGAAATTTGTAAATTAACGTTTTTACGTCAACATATTAGTGAACATTTCCAAGTCAGTCTGATTGGTTCTCCTGTCCAGGAAGAAAGATGAATGTTCATTTCTGTTAAATTATAGCCTTTGCTGCTTTTTGTTCTTAATTCGGTGACGCAAATTGTGTATATGTTTTTCTGCACTTGTGAATAAGTGTTGCATTGACATGTTACATGGGGGGTGTGCTGGTTCAAGAAGACCACGTTTATTAATGGAAGTGATTGAAGTTGAAAATACGGATACCCGTTTTTGTTCAATTCTTTTTAATACTGTGAACTAAAGAACTACAGAGCCTAATATTTGTTGTTTGTCTGGTTGCATTGATATTAATATTCTAATTATGTATCTGGACGTACAGCACATCAGCACCATAGGAAAGCTGCTGCTCCTGCTGTTTGTGTAGCCACTGCTATGAGGGATGGGCTAATAAATTGAAAACTTTAAAATTAATACAAATTGCACGAATAGATAGGCCTCTTTCAGCTCACCTTGGGCTTTTGGGTTGTTTGTCGATGCATAACCGTGTAACTGAGTGACGTTTCTGAAGTGTTAATGCATTATTATGCAGTTCTTTTATATCCCAGTCATTTCAGACAAGTAATTTTTTATTAAATAGAGTTTGTACATGATGAACTAAAAGCTTTTAATTAATTCTACTTAAACAAACTTGCAGAATGGGCATGTAAATGACAAATAAATGTCAATATAGCAAGTGTGAGGTGGTGCATTTTGGTAGGAGGAATAAGGAGGCGACCTACTCCTTGGAAAATAAGAGTCTAAATGGGGTAGAGATGTAAAGGGATCTAGGGGTATAGATTCACAAATCATTAAAAGTAGCAACGCAGGTTAAAAAAGCCATAAAAGTGTAAATAAAGCACTGGGGTTCATTTCTAGAGGAATAGAATTCAAAAGCAGGGAAGTTATGTTAAACTTGTATAGAACCTTGTCTGATTGTCTCATGATTTGAGATGGTGGGGTGGCAATATGGCATTACTATATATATGCATTTAAGTGGTTGCTGCTGCTGTCATTGTTGTAAAAGTTGTTCTTGTACACATTGTTGTTGTAAAATTTGCCCACGGACGAAAAGGTCGCGCTCAAAGGAGTTTGTCGCCTGCTCATTACAAAGAAAAATTAGAGGGAACATTGGCCACATTATGTGCAGGAGTGAAACTGCAGTTTTCTGGTTGAGCAGCGAGTCTGCAGGAAGACTGACTGATAGCTGGGACTCATAGGCCTGTCCATTACTCTATAGAGCAGCAGAGAGACAGAGAGATCCGGGACACCCATCCACCTTCACTCCCCAAAGCCACTCAAAGAAGCGGATCCACCATCAGAAGCCGGGGGAAAGTAAATGGCAGAGGAAGAGACGCTGCCAGCAGCCGCTGAAAGAGTGTATGGATGCCGGGCTGGGTCAGGAGAGGATGGCCCCTCTCGTTGTTGGCATGTGCTTTCCTTGATTTGGGAGGCTGGTGAGTAGGGTTGTCAACTCTGGCTGAAGGCAATCGTGGAGATTTGACCACATGACATCTGACCATGTGATGAATGATCACGTGATACCTGATCACGAGCCCCCATCCTCCAACTCTCCCCCGAGCCCCCACCTCACACCAAGCCCCCATTCTCTCTCTCCATTTCTCTCCCTCTCTCCCCAGCCCCCATCTCACACTGAGCCCCCATTCCCTCGTTTCTCCATTTCTCTCCCTCTCCCCAATCCTCATCTCTCTCCCGTAGCCCCCATTCCCCACCTCTCTCCATCTCCGTCCCATCTCCATTCCCCAGTCTCCATCCCTCTCCCATCTCCATTCTCCAATCTCCGTTTCTCCCCCCGCCCCCACTCACCAGTCCTCATTCCCCAGTCTCCCTCGCTCCCCGAGCCCCCATTCCCCATCTCTGCCCCCCCCCACTCCACCCCCCGAGTCCCCATTCCCCAGTCTCCCTCCCTCCCAGGCCCCCATTCCCCATCTCTCTCCCTCCCAGACCCCCATTCCTCCCCCCCCAGAGTCCCCATTCCCCCCCCCCCAGAGTCCCCATTCCCCAGTCTCCATTTTCCTCCCCGAGCCCCCATTCTCCAATCATCATCTCTCTCCTGTCTCCATTCCCCAATCACCAACTCTCTCCCCCCACTCCCGAGCCTCCATCCCCATTCCCCGTGTGCCGACTCTCGAGCCCCCCCCAACTGCCGACTCCTAACCCCCCGCCCCCGATTGCCAAGGATCCCCTGGCTCCCGAACCTCGAGTGTCCCCAGCACACCAACTGATCCTGACTCTCTGTGGTGTGACATCAACGAGCCGGAGGCCGGAAATTACAGTGGAGCCCAGTGCAATGAATGAAAACTGATGTGGAGCTGGAGCGGTGCCCCAGCGTTCAATCACCATGCACAAGGACAGACTGCAGCGCTGACACAAACTGGCGATACAACAAACTTTTCTCCTGAATTGCCAAAGAATCTGGGGGCAGAAAGGAAGCAAGCTGCAAGGGGAAGATAAAAACATAAGAAATAAGAGCAGGAGTAGGCCATACAGCCCCTCGAGCCTGCTCCACCATTCAATAAGATCATGGCTGATCATCGACCTCAACTCCACTTTCCCGCCCGATCTCTATATCCCTTGATTCCCCCTTGAGTCCAAAAATCTATCTATCTCCACCTTGAATATACTCAAAGACTCAGCATCCACAGCCCTCTGGGGCAGAGAATTCCAAAGATTCACAACCCTCTGAGTGAATAAATTCTTCCTCATCTCAGTCTTAAATGGCCGACCCCTTATCCTGAGACTATGCCCCTAGTTCTAGACACTTCAGCCAGGGGAAATAGCCTCTCAGCATCTACCCTGTCAATCCCCTTCAGAATCTTGTATATTTCAATGAGATCACCTCTCATTCTTCTAAACTCCAGAGAGTATAGGCCCATTCTACACAATCTCTCATTATAGGACAGCCCTCTCATCCCAGGAATCAATCTAGTGAGCCTTCGTTGCACCGCCTCTAAGGTAAGTATATCCTTCCTTAGATAAGGAGACCAAAACTGTGCACAGTACTCCAGGTGTGGTCTCACCAAGGCCCTGTACAATTGAAGCACCAGTGATCCCGACTCAGTGAAAGTTCCAAATGCAGCAGCTTTGCAACAGGTTGTGTCCTGTGTTTTAAGTTGTAAAAGTGCTTGCTACATTGAAGGCTGTCCGTAGTTCGTAATTTGTGAGTGTCCATGGTTTCAGAGTGCCTCTTGTATATAGTACCATGCAAGTTATTTGGGTCTCTCAATAAGTATCTGTTTTTTGGGAGTGTTTATTTATACACATTTCACTGTACCTCCTGAAAGCATTGATTATATGTCTATCCTGTTAAGTATCTGCAAGATTCCCTCTGAGAAGTCTTATTTAAAAGCTAAAAAGCCTAGTGATGTAATAAAAACTCACTACGCACTTGGTTGTACATAAAGCAAGGTTTTAATCGACTTGTAACAAAACATGGAGGTCTAGTTAGTAGTCACTAGCTTCCTGTTTCCAGATTGTCTCTGGCCAAGTTGGGCCCACGCCTGAGTATTTATACGCCTCGGGCGGTGCCCTCAGCTGGCCGTTCAGTAGTACTTCCTGAGTTACTTCTTGTAGAAGTTGCGATTTATGACATTCTTCCTCCCTAAAAGGTTTGTGATGGGCCTTCAATAACCACAAAATTAGAAGTTATAGACTTAAACAAGTTGGCTTTTAATCACTAAGATCAGAGCTAACATCTCAACATGCCGACTGGTTCACAGGAATCAGTCATACAGATCCTGGGATCTTTATGTAAGAGAAGTCAGGGGCGGAGCCAAGAGCTAAGACCTGGAACCTCCCAGGTTAGTCGGGAAAGAGGAAGTGAAACTATACACAGTGGGGGAGGGTAATATACATGAGTGCAAAACGAATACAGGATCAAGACAAACAGATTTCATTACCTTCACCCCTTCTATAGATTTAGTCCATCGGGGTGATGTTTCTTAAAAGTTGGTATAAGTGAGTCTGTCAGGAGGTTTTGCAGTTCTCAGTGATCGGCGCAAAGCCGGTTGGGGTGCCTCTAGGGGAGTGGATTCAGGTTCCTCCGCTGTCCGGGCCTCCGCAGTGTCTTCCAGGTTATCTGTAGTGTCCTCCAGGTTAAAGTTGGGTATTGATACCTCTGGGCGTCCTGTCTCTTTGTAGTGTAGGTCTTCATCGGGTAGTCTCCCATCGTTCTCTCCGCTCCCCGAGGGAGCGAGGTCTTTTATGGAAACAGTGTCCTCTCGCCCGTCAGAGTATTCAATATAGGCGTACTGAGGGTTTGCATGGAGGAGCTGTACCTTTTCCACAAGGGGGTCCGTTTTATGGCCTCTCACGTACTTCCGCAATAGTACTGTCCCCGGAGACGTCAGCCACGCAGGTAGAGATATGCCCGAGGTGGATTTCCGGGGGAAAACGAACATCTTTTCGTGAGGGGTAGCGTTAGTGGCAGTACATAACAGAGACCTTATGGAGTGGAGCACGTCTGGGAGGACTTCCTGCCAGTGGGAGGTCGGAAGGCCTTTTGACTTTAAGGCTAACGTGACAGCCTTCCAAACAGTAGCATTCTCCCTTTCCACTTGCCCATTACCCCGGGGGTTGTAGCTAGTGGCTATCCCCTTCGAGAGCAAGAACTGGCGCAGCTCGTCACTCATGAATGACGTCCCCCTATCGCTGTGTATGTAGTTCGGCATGCCAAACATGCAGAATAGGTTACAGAGACACTTGATGACCGTGGCACTGGTCATGTCTGGGCAGGGAATGGCGAAGGGGAAGCGGGAATATTCATCAATGATATTGAGGAAGTATACGTTACGGTCGGCAGAGGGAAGGGGTCCCTTGAAGTCCAGACTTAGGCGCTCGAATGGCCGTGTGACTTTGATAAGGTGTGCACGGTCAGGCCTGTAGAAACGAGGCTTGCATTCCGCACAGATGCGGCAGGCTCTGGTCATTGCCCTGACCTCCTCGATGGAGTGGGGCAGATTGCGGGACTTTATAAAATGGTATAGTCGGGTGACCCCTGGGTGACAGAGGTCGTTGTGGAGACCCTGTAATTTGTCCGTATGAATGCTGGCACACATTCCCCGCGATAGGGCGTCTGGGGGTTCATTAAGGGCTCCCGGCCTGTACATAATATCATAGCCGAACGTGGATAGTTCGATCCTCCACCTAAGTATTTTGTCATTCTTGATTTTCCCCCTTTGTTTGTTATTAAACATGAAAGCCACCGACCGCTGGTCGGTGAGCAGGGTGAAACGTTTGCCGGCTAGGTAGTGTCTCCAGTGCCGCACTGCCTCCACTATAGCCTGTGCCTCCTTCTCGACAGAAGAGTGCCTGATTTCAGGTCCCTGAAGGGTTCGGGAGAAGAAGGCTACAGGTCTCCCAGCCTGATTGAGGGTCGCAGCTAAGGCAAAGTCTGACGCATCGCTTTCGACTTGAAAGGGAATGCATTCGTCCACTGCACACACTGCAGCCCTTTCAATGTCCTGTTTAATACTGGTGAAAGCCTCCCGAGCTTCAGCTGATAGTGGGAAGGACGTCGATTTAATGAGGGGTCGGGCCTTATCAGAGTAATTGGGCACACATTGGGCATAATACGAAAAAAATCCCAGGCACCTTTTTAAAGCTTTGGGATTGTGTGGCAGGGGCAGTTCCTTTAGGGGGCGTAATCGGTCAGGGTCCGGTCCAATTACCCCATCTTCCACCACACAGCCAAGGATACAGAGATGGGTTGTGTTGAAGACACATTTGTCTTCATTGTAGGTTAGATTCAGCTTTAGGGCAGTTTTTAAAAATCTCGCAAGATTTAGATCGTGGTCTTGCTGGTTGTGCCCGCAGATAGTGACATTGTCCAGATAGGGGTAGGTAGCTTGTAGTTTATTCTCGTCAACCATGCGGACCATCTCACGTTGGAAGACCGAGACCCCATTTGTTACCCCGAAGGGCACTCTGAGAAAATGGTGGAGGCGCCCGTTCGCCTCGAAGGCGGTGTATGGGCGGTCCTCCGTTCTAATGGGGAGCTGGTGATACGCGGATTTGAGGTCGATAGTCGAGAAGACTCGGTATTGCGCAATCTGGTTGACCATTTCTGATATGCGGGGTAAAGGGTAGGCGTCCAGCTGGGTATAAATATTAACAGTCTGGCTGTAGTCAATTACCATCCGTTTCTTTTCGCTATTTTTAACTATGACTACTTGGGCACGCCACGGGCTGGTACTGCATTCAATAATGCCTTCCCGCAGGAGTCTGTCCACTTCCGCCTTGATAAAGTGTCTGTCTTCCAGACTGTACCGTCTACTTTTGGTCGCTATGGGCCTACAGTTCGGAGCGAGATTAGCGAATAAAGAGGGCGGGCTGATTTTTAAGGTTGATAGGCCACAGACTGTGAGTGGCGGCTGGGACCCGCCATATGCTAGCGTGACACTTTCGTGGTGGCTCTGGAAGTCCAGGCCCAAGATTACATTAACACAGAGTTCTGGCATCGTGAGGAGTTTAAAATCCTTGTAGTCCATGCCTTTTACAGTCAGTGTTACCACACAGTAGCCCAAAATGTCCAAAGTGTGGGGCTTAGCAGCCATAGCAATTCTGCTCCGTGTAGGGGTTACCGTTAATGAGTGCCGCCGTACCAGGCTAGGGTGGATAAAACTCTCGGTACTCCCACAGTCAATTAAACATTTCGTTAAATTCCCGTTTACCTGTATGTCCATCATGGATTTTGTCAACGGGTGTGGCCTGGATTGATCCACCGTGATCGAAGCCACTGTTGGGCCCTGGGCGGCCGTTGAGTCGGGAAAAGATGGCGGATCCCAAGATGGCGGCCCGCACAGCACGCACGAGGCGGTGACGGAGTTGGAAATCGGATTCCCCCTGCAGACTTTGCTAAAATGCCCCTTTTTCTTACATTTGAAGCATGTAGCGTCCTTCGCTGGGCATCGTTGTCTGGGGTGCTTGGCCTGGCCGCAGAAGTAGCATTTCGGGCCTCGAGACATTGCCGCTGTAGTAGGACTCCTGGGTGAACTTCTGTGTGGGGACTCCGGCGGCGTAGAGCTGGTCTGAGACCTGGATGGGGAAGATGGCTGATTCCAAGATGGCGGCCCCCTCGGCGCGCACGAGGCGGTGAGGGCCGCATGGCCGGAAGAATAAGAGTCAGAGTTTCTCTGGGCCACGTCCAGCGATCGCGCAGTGGCCACTGCCTTTTTTAAGTCCAGGACCTCCTTCTCCAGCAGTCTCTGCTGGATATAATTCGATTTGAGGCCCGTGATGAAGGAATCGCGGACCAATTCGTCAGAGTACGCATTGGCCGTCACGGCCTTGCAGTTACAGTCCCGGACCAGGTCCTTTAGGCCCTGTAAGAAATCGTCCATTGATTCCTCTGGTCGCTGCCTGCGTGTAGCCAGCAGATGTCTGGCGTACACTTCGTTTACCGGCCTCTGGTATTGGGCCTTCAGGATAGTGATGGCCTCCGTGTAAGAGGTGGCGTCCCGGATGAACGAATAAATCCGATGACTTATGCGAGTAGTCAGTAGACTCAGTTTATCTACCTCGCTAGCGGATGAGGCCCCCGCAAAGAGTTCGAAGCATTTGAGCCAGTGTCCAAATTGATTTGATGCTTCAGCAGAATGTGGATCCAAGTCCAGACGCTCTAGTTTTAGGAGTCGATCCATCCTAGTATTCTTTAGTGATTAAAATTGATGGGCCTTCAATAACCACAAAACTAGAAGTTATAGACTTAAACAAGTTGGCTTTTAATCACTAAGATCAGAGCTAACATCTCAACACGCCGACTGGTTCACAGGAATGAGTCATACAGATCCTGGGATCTTTATGTAAGAGAAGTCAGGGGCGGAGCCAAGAGCCAAGACCTGGAACCTCCCAGGTTAGTCGGGAAAGAGGAAGTGAAACTATACACAGTGGGGGAGGGTAATATACATGAGTGCAAAACGAATACAGGATCAAGACAAACAGATTTCATTACAGTTTGGAAGTCCAGTCTTCCTTTAACGGACTAGGCGGACCAAAAATAGCCGTAGTCATTTAGCTTTCTGCTTGTGACCGGAAGGCACGTCTCCCCGGACCGTGTTCTGGTCCCTGGGTCGCTTGGCCCGTACCGGTAAGTCGGTAGAGTCCGCGTCGTCTTGATCGTCCTGTGGAGGTCTGGGAATATCATGACTCTGGGTGCGGGTCCCCACAGGCGCAGAGCTGGCCTCATCCTGGGTCATAGCCGGAGATTGTCCGGTGTCCTGATTTCGGGTGGCCATCCTACGGGGAGCGTTCGGCTCCGAGTTGATCCGGTAGCACTGCCGGCAGATCCCTCGATGTCCCAGGTAGGGCGTCATCTTCATAGGGGTGCGGAGTGTTGACATCATCGTCGTGGGATCCTACATCATTCGGGCCCGTGTGACCGGTCGGGTAGGGAGCCAGATCTCTGAGCGAGACGGTGGACTCCTGGCCATCGGGGTACCGCATGTGCGCATACGTAGGGTTTACCTCCATTAACTCCACCTTGTCAACGAGAGGGTCGTTCTTGGCCGACCGGATGAACCTCTGGAGTAGCACAGGGTCTGGAGCCACCAACCATGACGGTAGAGATGTCCCATGTGTAGGGCGACGCCGGAACTTGAAGACTCGCTCATGAGGTATGACATTAGTGGAGGTGGAGAGAAGAGACCTGATAGAGTGTAACACGTCGGGGAGCACAGTTTCCCACTGCTGGTCTGGTAGGTTGCGTGACCTCAGTGCCAGATGGACAGCGTTCCAGATGATGGCATTATATCATTCAACCTGTCCATTGCCGATTGGGTGATATGGTGTCGTCTTACTCGAGGCGATTCCCCGTTGGGAGAGATAACTTTTAAGTTCACTCGACATAAAGGAGGGACCCCGATCCGTGTGGATAAAATTGGCCATCCCGCAAAGGGAAAAGACCTGATCGAGGCATTTAATTTTACCGTAGAGGTAAGCATATTAGGACAGGGGAAGGCAAAGGGAAAGCGTGAATACTCATCTACCATCGTAAGTAGGTAGGTGTTCCGCGTCGACGAAGGCAATGGCCCTTTAAAGTCTATGCTGAGCCTCTGCATAGGCTGCATTGCATGTATGAGTAAGTCATCTAATGGGCGGAAGAATTGTGGTTTCAATTCTGCACAAATCCTACAGGAGGAGCATGTTTTCTTTACGTCCTCCGTTGAGAATGGTAGATTTTTGGAGCGCACAAAGTGCAACATACGGGTAACGCCAGGATGGCATAAGTCCATATGCAGATCCGCCAGAGTCGACGTTGACATTGAAGAGCAACATGCCCGTGTGAAGGTATCTGGGGCCACATTCTGTTTGCCGGGTCGGTAATGGATAGTATATCCAACATGAAGGCCACGGAGCGCTGGTCAATTATGAGCGTGAAATGGCGCCGAGCAAGAAAATGACTCCATTGGCGTACAGCCTCGATGACGGCTGTGGCCTCCTTCTCGACGGGGGGGTAATGGAGCTCGCTACCCTGTAAGGTTCTGGATAGGAATGCCACGGACCGACCACCTTGATTCAAGGTAGCCGAGATCGCCACCTCCGATGCATCGCATTCGACCACAAAAGGAAGGTTTTCGTCAATGGAGCGAAGCGTGGCTTTCTCCAGCTGTCGTTTGAGGAGGTTGAAGGCAGAAATAGCCATTGCTTCTAATGGAAAAGACTTCGCATGAAGCAGGGGCTGTATTTTATTGGAGAAGTGAGGTATCCACTTTGCGTAATAAGCAAACATGCCAAGTGCCCGACGAAGAGAGCCGAGATTTGTAGGGGGAGGGAGCTCCTGAAGTGGACGAAGTCGCTCTGGGTCCGGTTTAATAACATCGTTGCCCACCCAGTAGCCGAGAATGTTCACTGATGGCACCGATTTCACCGATTTGGATTCATTTAACATTAAGTGGCGACGACGGAGAACGTCAAAAAATCTGTGAAGATTGGCGTCATGCTCCTTTTGATCTTGGCCGGCAATAGTGATATTGTCTAAATACGGAAAGGTATCCGTCAAGTTCTCTTGCCGGACTAGGCCATCCATTGCCCATTGGAAGACGGCCACCCCATTGGTGACCCCAAATGGAAGGCGACGAAACTGATAAAGCTGACCATTGGCCTCAAAGGCAGTATACTTTTTGTCAGAGTCTTTCAGCGGTACCTGATGGTACGCGCTCTTCAAATCGAAGGTTGAAAATACCTTGTATTTGGCAAGGTTGTTGACCATGTCATCTATGCGTGGTAGCGGGTAGGCATCCAGATCGGTATATTGATTAATAGTCTGCGAATAATCAATACACAGACGTTTCTTATGTTGTTTTAAAGGGTTTTTCACAATGACGACTTGAGCCCGCCAGGGGGATGAACACGGCTCGATAATACCATCAGCTAAAAGGCGAGAGATTTCTGCCTTGATAAATGCTCGGTCGTCTTGGCTAAAGCGCCGCGATTTGGTGGCTATGGGTTTACAGCGGGGGGAGAGATTGGCAAACAGGGAGGGCTCACCGAGTAAGGCCACCGAGAGCGCACAAAACGGCACCTTAGAAATGGTAAGCTCCAGCTTCGACCCTCCAAACTCAAAAGTGAGTCTTTTGTGCTGCTTCTGGAAGTCCTGTCCCAGAAGCACATCGCTACATAAGTTTCCGAGTACTCCGAGCCGGGTGGAGGGATACGTGCGACCATTGAGGATGAGGTTGATAAGACAGAAGCCAGAAGAATTGGTGGTCAGAGTCGTCAGAGCCATTGCAATCTCCCTGTCCGAGGGATAAATGCGCAGTTTTAACCTGCTGACAGCCCGCTAACTAATGAAGCTGTCAGAGCTGTAGGAGTCGATTAGCGCGCTCAGAGTGTGCCCATTTACTGAAACCTTCGTGGCTGCATGGGACAAACTTTGGGGAAAAACAGCTGTGATGGGAGGAGGGGTAATTTTTCCTTCGGCAGCTGTAGCCTTAGCAGTGGTTCTTGGGGGAGGAGCAGCTCCATAGATAGCAGCTGTGAAGCTAACAGGAGCTCTCGACCGGTATACTTTAGAGGAGCGGCCTTTCTTGTTAGCAGAGGCCCGTGACTGGCATACCTTGGAAAAGTGTCCTTTCTTGCTGCAATGATTGCAGGTCGCATTATGAGCCGGGCAAAATTTTCTGTAATGGAACGTACCTCCACAAAAGAAATACTTTCTTCCTGATTTGCAGGATGCTGCTAGGGCGGGGTCGTCATCAGCAAAGGCCTCTAGGGTAGGGTCGTCGTCCGTTAGAGTAGAGTCATCATCAGCGGGGGCATCCACCCGAGACCTATCGAAAGACTTATTAAGGGTGATAGCCGCCGCCCGTGCACGTGGTGGGAGATAAGTGTCTGCATTCTTCTTGGCCAAGTCCAGGGAACACGCCTGGTCATAAGCAGCCCGTAAATTGAGGGTTTTATTTTCCAGCAGGCGCTGACGTATAAAAGGGGACGCAATCCCATTGATAAAGGAATCGCGGCTTAGTTCCTCTTGATACTGTTCAGCTGTAACCGCTTTAAGGTTACAATCTTTGCTGAGCCTGCGAAGTTTCTGGAGGAATTCATCGAGTGATTCCCCATGCTGCTGCCAAGTTGTGGCCAGTAGGTGTCGAGCAAAGATTTCATTAGGGGACTTGACATATAGCTGCTGTAAAATTTCGATAGCAGCGTCGTAGTCTATACAGTCCTCAATATAATCATACACATGAGGGGATACGTAGTTAATAAGCATTCGTAACTTATTAGAGGCACCCGCCCCACATTCTTCAAGAAAGTTGCTAAAGGTACGAAACCAATGCTTCCATACCTTCGCTGCCGCAGGTGCATTCGGGTCCCGGTCGAGACAAGCGGGTCTAAGGAGTTTTTCCATGATGGATCAGTTTCTTGCCCAGGTCCCTTTCTGCGGTTCGAGTTGCAGCTGGTTGTTCCGAATCACCCAAGGCGTGGAGACAATAACAAGTCGATTAAATTGACGTAATAAAGACTCACTACGCACTTGGTTGTACATAAAGCAAGGCTTTAATCGACTTGTAACAAAACATGGAGGTCTAGTTAGTAGTCACTAGCTTCCTGTTTCCAGATTGTCTCTGGCCAAGTTGGGCCCACGCCCGAGTATTTATACTCCTTGGGCGGCGCCCTCAGCTGGCCGTTCAGTAGTACTTCCTGAGTTACTTCTTGTAGAAGTTGCGATTTATGACACCTAGGTTATAAAATCTTTCCTCATAATTATTCCCTCTATCAATGGAAATCAGCCTCATTGTTCTCTGCACTTTTAAGCGTAAACGGCCCTACTTTTATGTTGCGACAACCAGTGTACTATACGCAGTACTCCAAGTGCAGCCTGACCAGGGTAACATACAGTTCCAGCACGACTTCCGGGGATCTGAAGTCAAGTAATTTAGCAATATAACCAAACATCTATTCATTTTGTTCCTTGCAATCTTACACTGTTTCTATAGTGAGCGATTCTTTTTTCATCTCCTTTGGTAAGCTCTATCCCACTCTTGAGTACCCGTGCTTCCTATTTTTACTTTCCTACATTACAACAGTGACTACACTTCAAAAGTACTTCATTGGCTGTAAAGCACTTTGGGATGTCCTGAGGTTGTGAAAGGCGCTATATAAATGCAAGTCTTTCTTCACTTTTTACTTCCAATACGCAGTACCTTTTATCCAGTATCCTGCCATGCTCTCTCTGTAGGGTCTTGGCTGCTCAGTTTCCACACTCCCTGTTGTCAAGTGTTCAGACATTCTTTCATTGTGGTTCACTATATAAACGCAAACTGTTGTTGCTTGGAATTATCTACCAGATAAGGTGGTACAGTCAAAGACACTGTGGGTATTCAAAATCCAGTTGTGTGCTATGGTAGGGGATTTAAACTGTGAGAGACATGAAGCATCGATGGGCTAGATGGCTTCTTCTCAACTTTTTTTTATGTTCTTAAATTCTGGTTTCAGTTTCTTCTCAGAATGCTATGCAGACAGGACAATGTCAGCATTTACAGTATGTATGAACCTACAGTTTTAATGGATTCCTTCCACTTAAGATTTGGAAACTGGGATGGTCTTGCTTCCATAGTGTTCTCCTGCTCTTAATTGCTCTCGGGTGAGACAACAAGAGAAAACACAGGCAATCCTACAAACGAATGGACAATTAAAAACAGAAAAAGAAAAAATAGATGAGAAAAAGAAAACCTGAGAAAAGAGTATATTAAAGCCACATTTAGACAGTACTGAAAGATGCTATATGGACCTATTTTCGCAAAAAAAAAGAGAACAATGTTTCACTCCCTTCTTCCATTGTTGAGAAGTTGGGAAAGGTATGACTCCACCCTTGGAATTCAAAGACATGCATAGAGCATTTGTCATCGGCCTATCACTGTGAATGCAATTTTTAATGAGTGAAAACAGCTGAGAAGCTGAGAAGGATATCAGCTTTTTTCAGTCATTAAAATTAGAATGGTCGTACCACAAGTATTAGAACTGGTTTAGCTTCAGAGCTAACCCTCCAAGGCTTCACACCAGCTGTTGTTATACTACTGTCATCCTTACCAGGCAAAAACTACCTCTCCCAAGTGATTTCTGATTGGAGACTAGCTGAAAGTTGCTCTTCCCATGATTTTTTTTTAGCAGGAGGCATGATTCAGTCGTTCCAATAACTGTAGAAAATTAGTGACAGCAAACTCAGATAAAAGTATGAATGGACCATCCCTTTCGGTGTGTGTGTGATGGTTGCAACTCATCACTTTTAATCATGCTTAGGCTATCCTTCAGGTGTAGCCCTGCAACTCCAAATCTCACAACTGGGATTTAACCATTATAGAGTTAGAGTTATACAGCACAGAAAGAGGCCCTACGGCCCATCGTGTCTGCGCCGGCCATCAAGCCCTGTCTATTCTAATCCCATTTTCCAGCACTTGGTCCGTAGCCTTGTATGCCATGGCGTTTCAAGTGCTCATCTAAATGCTTCTTGAATGTTGTGAGGGTTCCTGCCTCTACCACCCTTTCAAGCAGTGAGTTCCAGATTCCAGCCACCCTCTGGGTGAAAACGTTTTTCCTCAAATCCCCTCTAAACCTCCTGCCCCTTACCTTGAAACTATGCCCCCTGGTTATTGACCCCTCTACTAAGGGGAAAAGTTCCTTTCTAACTACCCTATCTATGCCCCTCATAATTTTGTACACCTCAATCAGGTACCCCCCTCAGCTTTGTCTGCGCTAAGGAAAACAACCCCAGCCTGTCCAGTCTCTCTTCATAGCTGAAACGCTCCAGCCCAGGTAACATCCTGGTGAATCTCCTCTGCACCCTCTCCATAATTGACAACTCTGATGCTCATCCATATCTGTCCCTGACAACCATGTGTGCGGGAAGTGTATCCAGCTGCAGCAACTGGCAGACTGCATTGCGGCGCTGGAGCTGCGAATGGATACATACTGGAGCATTTGCGATGCTGAGGACGTCATGGATAGCACGTTTAATGAGTTGGTCACACCGCAGGTAAAGGCTGCACAGGCAGGAAGGGAATGGGTGACCGCCAGGCAGAGTAGTAGGCGCAGGCAGGTAGTGCAGGGGTCCCCTGTGGCCATCCCCCTCTCAAACAGATATACCGCTTTGGATATTGTTAGGGAGGATGACTTATCGGGGGAAGACAGCAGCAGCCAACTTCTTGGCACCATGGGTGGTTCTGCTGCACAGGACGGGAGGAAAAAGAGGGGTAGAGCTATAGTAATAGGGGATTCTATTGTAAGGGGAATAGATAGGCGTTTCTGCGGCCGCAAACGAGACTCCAGGATGGTATGTTGCCTCCCTGGTGCAGGGGTCAAGGATGTCTCAGAGCGGCTGCTGGGCATTTTGGAAGGGGAGGGTAAACAGCCAGTTGTCGTGGTGCATATAGGTACCAACAATACAGGTAAAAAACGGGATGAGGTCCTGAAAGCTGAATATAGGGAGTTAGGAGGTAAATTAAAAAATAGGACCTCAAAGGTAGTAATCTCAGGATTGCTACCAGTGCCACGTGCTAGTCAGAGTAGAAATAGAAGGATATTTCAGATGAATACGTGACTAGAGGAATGGTGCAAGGGGGAGGGATTCAAATTCCTGGGACATTGGAACCGGTTCTGGGGGAGGTAGGACAAATACAAACTGGACGGTTTGCACCTGAGCAGGACCGGGACCGATGTCCTAGGGGGAGTGTTTGCTAGTGCTCTGGGGGAGGGTTTAAATTAAAATGGCAGGGGGTTGGGAACCTGTGCAGGGAGACAGAGGAAAGGGAAACAAGGATAGCAGCAAACGACAGGAAGAAGAAAAGCAAAGGTGGCAGTCAGAGAAATCAAGGGTTTAAATCAAGCATGGCCACAGTAAATAATAATTCTAAAAGGTCTAAGAGTGTTAAAAAAACAAGCCTGAAGGCTTTGGCCTAGAAATTCAGTTGTTAGCGCCAGCCGCTAACGCCTTAAGAGGCCGAGAAGCGGGGCGCGAGGCGGCTAGCGCCCGGGCGCGGCGCGATCTGTGCCTCTCGCGAACTTCAGCCAAGAATTAGCGGCGGCGCAAAACCGTTGCGCCCGCTCAGCTGCGCGCGCAGATCCTGACGTTATTTCATGGTGCAACGCCCTTTGTGCGCCCCGAACCGGAACTTCAGTGGCGCCGCCCTTATGTGCGCCTGGCGCCCCCAGCGACTGGTAGAGGGGAACGGTTCCCAGTCGCTGCGGGGCGCGCTATTTAAAGGGGACTCCTCCTGCATTATAAGTGGCAGCCATTTTGTGCCAATCCTTTTGTGTGAGAGAAGGATATTTGGAGAGAGACAAAGGCAGAGAGCTTTCTGCTTTGACTCAGCGCTCGCGCAGGTACTTCTGGCTTCAGGCCAGAGCTTTGCACTTGGATTTCACTTTCAGTGCCATAGCCTTGAGTCGCCACTTTTAATGGGGGCTGCAATGGGTGGAAACGTTGGCTTTCTGCATTGCATTCAAAGGGATCAGAGACGCCCTGAGAGTGCCAGTCATGGCCAGATGGAGAAGGGCCAACAGGCGTCGGCACAGGAGGCCTTACCCACCCAGGGTATACCGCCAGCAGTTCTCATATCTGAACATGTCTGAGGAGCAGTGTGTTCAGAGGCTGCGATTCAGAAGGGAGGTGGTCACTGAGCTCTGCCACCTGCTTCGCAGAGATCTGCAGCCACAGCTGAGGAGCAGGACGTCTCTGTCGGTGGCAGTGAAGGTGACGGTGGCGCTCAACTTCTATGCCACCAGCTCCTTCCAATCCGCTACTGGGGACATTGACAACATCTCCCAGTTCGCGGTACATTGCTGCATCCGCCAGGTGAACAATGCCCTTTTCAGAAGGAGACGTCAGTACATCTCCTTCCCCATGACCCTGGACAAGCAGCAAGAGCGTACAATGGGATTTGGAAGAATAGCGGGCTTCCCCATGGTCCGGGGCGTAGAACTGATGAACCAGCAATGGTCAGGCCTTGCTTCAGGGCTGCAGTGTGCAGGGCATGGCAACCAAACAATTCCAGCCTCCCCCTTTAAGAGCCGGCCAGCGCCAGAGTGTCTGCCTTCAATTAGCAACTCGCTGCACCTGCGCTCGCCCTCGGTGTTAGCGCCTCGGCTCGCCGGCTTAGCGCCTTATGATAGTCGTGCATCGCCTGCTTTAGCGCAGCAGAAACCTCTTGGGGCGATGCAACTGAATATCGGTGAAGGTGGCGCTAAGTTGCGCCGGGCGCAAAATTTAGCGAACGCCCGGCTGTAGCGCCCCAAACGTGGCTATACTGAATTTCTAGGCCTTTGTGTCTTAATGCGAGGAGCATTCATAATAAGGTGGATGAATTAGCTGCGCAAATAGAGGTAAACAGATATGATATGATTGGGATTACGGAAACATGGCTCCAGGGGGACCAAGGCTGGGAACTCAACATCCAGGGGTATTCAATATTCAGGAAAGACAGGCAAAAAGGATAAGGAGGTGGGGTAGCATTGCTGGTTAAAGAGGGGATTAACACAATTGTAAGGAAGGATATTAGCTCTGATGATGTGAAATCTGTATGGGTAGAACTTAGAAATACCAAGGGGCAGAAAACGTTAGTGGGAGTGGTATACAGACCCCCAAACAGTAATGCGGAGGTTGGGGATGGCATTAAACGGGAAATTAGAGACGCATGCACTTAGGGCACAGCGGTTATCATGGGTGACTTTAATCTACATATAGATTGGGCCAACCAAATTAGTAACAATACTGTGGAGGAATTCCTGGAGTGTATACGGGATGGTTTCCTGAACCAATATGTCGAGGAACCAACTAGAGATCAGGCCATCTTAGACTGGGTATTATGTAATGAGAAAGGATTAATTAGCAATCTTGTTGTGTGAGGCCCCTTGGGGCGCAGCGATCATAATATGATAGAATTCTTCATTAAGATGGAGAGTGAAGTAGTTGACTCAGAGACAAGGGTCCTGAATTTAAATAAAAGAAACTACGATGGTATGAGGTGCGAGTTGGGTAGGATTGATTGGGGAATGTTACTCAAAGGGTTAACGGTGGATAGGCAATGGCAAACATTCAAAGATCGCATGGATGAACTACAGAATTTGTTCATCCCTATTTGGCATAAAAATAAAACAAAAAAGGTGACTCAACCGTGGCTAACAAGGGGAATTAGGGATCGCATAAGATCCAAGGAGAGGACATATAAATTGGCCAGAAAAAGCAGTAAACTTGAGGATTTGGAGCAGTTTAGGATTCAGCAAAGGAGGACAAAGGGATTCATTAAGATGGGGAAAATAGAGTATGAGAGTAGGCTTGCAGGGAACATAAAAGCTGACTGCAAAAGCTTTTATAGATATTGTGAAGAGAAAAAGATTGGTGAAGTCAAGTGTAGGTCCCTTGCAGTCAGAATCAGGGGAATTTATAATGGGGAACAAAGAAATGGCAGACCAATTAAATACATACTTTGGTTCTGTCTTCATAAAGGAGGACACAAATAACCTCCCAGAGATGTCAGGGAACATAGGGATTAATGAGAGGGAGGAACTGAATGAAATCAGTATTTGTAGGGAAATGGTGTTAGGGAAATTGACGGGATTGAAGGCCAATAAATCCCCAGGGCCTGATAATCTACATCCTAGGGTACTTAAGAAAGTGGCCCTAGAAATAGTAGATGCATTGCTGGTCATCTTCCAAAATTCTATAGACTCTGGAACAGTTCCCATGGATTGGAGGGTAGCTAATGTTACCCCACTGTTCAAAAAAGGTGGTAGAGAGAAAACGGGGAATTATAGACCGGTAAGCCTGACATTGGTAGTGGGGAAAATGCTACAGTCCATTATAAAAGATGTAATAGCAGAGCACTTGGAAAACAGTGACAGGATCGGACAAAGTCAACATGGATTTACAAAAGGTAAATCGTGCTTGACTAATCTACTGTAACTTTTTGAGGATGTAACTGGTAGAGTAGATAAGGGAGAACCAGTGGATGTGGTGTATTTGGACTTTCAGAAGGCTTTGGATAAGGTCCCGCATAAGAGATTAGCGTGTAAAATTAAGGCACATGGGATTGGGGGCAAGGTACTGACTTGGATAGAGAACTGGTTGGCAGACAGGAAGCAAAGAGTTGGAATAAACGGGTCTTTTTCCGAGTGGCAGGCAGTGACTAGTGGGGTACCGCAGGGATCGGTCCTAGGACCCCAGCTATTCACAATATATATTAATGATCTAGACGACGGAACTAGATGTAATATCTCCAAGTTTGCAGACAACACAAAGCTGGGTGGGCGTGTGTGCTGTGAGGAGGATGCCAAGAAACTCCAGTATGATTTGGACAGGTTGGGTGATTGGGCAGATGCATGGCAAATGCAGTATAATGTGGATAAATGCGAGGTTATCCACTTCGGTGGCAAAAACAGGAAGGCAGATTATTATCTGAATGGCAATAGATTGGGAGAAGGGGAAGTGCAACGAGACCTGGGTGTCCTTGTGCACCAGTCGCTGAAGGTAAGCATGCAGGTGCAGCAGGCGGTTAAGGCGGCAAATGGTATGTTGGCCTTCGTAGCGAGAGGATTCGAGTACAGGAGCAAGGATGTCTTGCTGCAGTTGTACAGGGCCTTGGTGAGACCACACCTTGAGTATTGTGTGCAGTTTTGGTCGCCTTATCTGAGGAAGGATGTTCTTGCCATGGATGGAGTGCAGCGAAGATTCACCAGACTGATACCTGGGATGGCAGGAATGACATATAAGGAGAGTTTGGGTCGATTGGGCTTATACTCGCTGGAGTTTAGAAGAATGAGAGGGGATCTCATTGAAACTTATAAAATTCTAACAGGACTAGACAGACTAGATGCAGGAAGGATGTTCCCGATGGCCGGGGAGTCCAGAACCAGGGGTCACAGTCTAAAGATAAGGAGTAAGCCATTTAGGACTGAGATTAGGAGGAATTTCTTCACCCAGAGAGTGGTGAACCTGTGGAATTCTCTACCACAGAAGGCAGTAGAGGCCAATTCATTAAATATATTCAAGAAGGAGTTAGATATATTTCTTAAGGCTAAAGGGATCAAGGGATATGGGGAAAAGGCAGGGAGAGGTTACTGAGTTTGGATGATCAGCCATGATCTTATTGAATGGTGGAGCAGGCTCGAGGGGCCAAATGGCCTACTCCTGCTCCTATCTTCTATGTTTCTATAATGTGCACATCTTAATTTTTAAACATTTCCCAGTAACTGTTGTAAATAAGTATTCTTTGCAGCGCATTTCCACCCCCACAGTATATAAGCAGTACTCAGTTAGGAGGAAAAATTTTGCCCTGTGGTCAATGTGTTTTTGCCTGGTGTAACATTTTGTTTGTTTTCTGGGTCAGCTCCAGTTAAGTCCATTATAGCAACAACAGAATGGTTTGGTTAATTTTACTACAGGACAGGCACTTCCACAGGAAAGGGACGGCTGGGAAAGAAGGACCGGGGGCGGCGGGGGGAAGAGTAAATTTCCTTAAATTGCTGTTCAGTTTAAGAATGACACTGTCATTGTTCTGAAATTAGGTGCCTCCCTGTCAACAAGCATGTTATTGTAGCTGACGTAGTAGGAAGGGGAATAAGGATAAGTATATTAAAGTACCCATAACATCCCACCATGGCCTCAGAAAATAGGAGAACAGTTAAAGTCAAACCTAATACCAGAATTGGCAGCAAATGGGTTATGAAATGTAATACACTGTCACATTGAAGTTCTAAATTTTCTCTTTGAATGGAAATGAGTCAGAATTTAATCCACGTCATGGATAGCAGAATTGGAATGCTTCAGGGCAATTTTTTGACAGCCTTTAAACAAATAAAACCAAAATTTTCCTGCTGTTCACAAAACAATATCCTGCAGGTGGCTCTTCTTGACACCATTCACAAGCAAAGAGATTTTTTTTCAAAACATGGATAAATTTGCAGCAACTGAGAATTATGGTGAAAATAATGCTGCATGATCCCGTGACTGCTGTTAACGTGCATTTTTGTGTCACTAGAGGATGAGGTATGAAACTCTTCTCCCAAATGTGCTGTCAATTAACAGCAGATTTAACAAATACCAATGTCCCTTGAAGAAAGCACAAGTTCTCTGTAAAGTATTACTAAGAAAGAAATTAAGTACTTTTCCTTAAATCACTCTAAACCTTGTCCCAATTTCCTGCTGTAACTTTGGCAGGAGATCAATGGAAATCCCCCCCCGCCCCACCCCCCCTCCACCACCCACCACCCGCCCTCAGAGAATCAGTCTGTTTTCAGCCATTTACATAATTTCTTTAGAGGTTTTGCTGATCTCCCGGTAAAGTTAAAACAGGAGATCGGAATAACCTGTATTTCTCCATTTGGGTCCAACTCTTTCTTACTGATTTTCTCTCATACTTTCTTTAAATATGCCCTCCCCTCTGTTTTCTCTCTCTTCTGAATGTCTCTCACATTAGTTCCTTTACCAATTTATTTACTGTCTCACTCTCCTTTTTTTAGAAGGCATACAGAATTTGCATACAATTGAACTACAATTAGTACATTTCAACTGCAATAAATAAGTTTGCATTATCAACTAACCAGATGGAAAAATCGGAATTAAGGTGAGACAAATTTGATAAATGAGACACAAATTTGTATGAGTCACAGTGTGATTCTGAAGTATGGCAGACAGTAGGAAATGTGCACAATTATACCATTTTATAATATTATTACTAACAGTTCCTCCTTGCTTTTGGTCACAGTTAATTTAAGTATATACTGTTTTACAACAACAAAGATGTCATGACATGTAAGGCACAATGTATTATTCAGACCACTGATTTATTGTGAAACAATATGCCAAATTAGGTATTAACTGGTATTCTGGGATCTTTGCCTCTCTAGAGCAGCAAACAAACATTTATTTTTACTTTCAACTAGTAAAGTTTTTGCATCTCTTGGAAAAAGAATGGGGACGTGGAGCTTGCGGACAGTATCGTCTGTGAATGGGCAGTCTTTCTGTCGATCATAACCTTTTCTGCAATTAACCTCAGAAAACATTTATCTCAAATTAAAGTTGCAAATTTTCTTTGGGATAAATAACCGGTAACAGATTTACATTATCAGGTTTTTATATACAAAAAGTACCCACTGCTGCGGTTTTACACTCCACAGAATTTTATGGAAATTACAACACAGAAACAGGCCCAAATAGTTTGTGCTGATGTTTATCTTCCACATGAGCAGTAGTCCTAATCCCATGTGCCACCCTGTTCCCATATCCCTTTATTCCCCTTTCCTTCAACTGCCTATCTCACCTATTCTTAAAAATTGATACAGTTTCTACTTTAATCACAAACTCTGGTAGTGTATTTCACAGCCTCTATGTAAAACGTTTTCTCTGCTGTCTGCCCCAAATGTTATACATTTATTCTTATATCAATGCCCCCTGCTCTGGATCCCTCAACCCTATTTCTATCTAAAATTATGAAGGGATGGGACAGAGTTAAACACCTCTATCACATCAGCCCATAATCTCCCCCATTCTAATGAAAACAGCCCCACTTTTTCAAGCCTTTCTTTGTAAGCTGTGAACCTAGTGACTGAAATGGTGAGTGAGGGATATAATTATATCGAGAAGTAGTTGAAAGACATTTGGAACATAGCCCTGCACCATGGGCAGAATATATAAATCTGTGGCATTACATCTGGCAATTATAGAAGGGGAAGTTCAATCAATGACAAGAGTTAGGGGGAGATTCGTGACAAGTACCCCAATGGGAAGTCCTGTCAGTGAACAAGCCCAATTTGAGACAGGACACCAAAGACACTTGGCGGTATCAAACCCTAACAGAAACCAATCAATAAAAACAATTGCCATGGCACTAATCACTGCCTTGTCATATACAAGAAGCCCACAATGTTTTACAATGGTGGACCAGTCTCCAAGTGACTGGCTGAATCAGGTGTCAGCATACAAGGGTAAGGAAGAGTGACACTGGATAATTTCCCAAATTCCTTATTTATCGAAAGAGGAACCTTGCCAATTCCTGGCAGTTTGCCAAGGAGAAATGATGATATGGGAGGCACTGTCAAATTGTATAATCAAGCATTCTTATCCCCGGCTGAGATTACCTTGAACTACAGGAAATCCTAGTTTGAAAGCAATGGTCTGAGGATTCACTACACACATTTGGGTGGTCAATGCCAGCAGAATTTAGAGGCTAGGATGCAGGTGAAATTGAAGTTTGTGTAGGTTACCACTCCTAGAAAATAATGTTTCACTTTCTGCCATATTTTTACCCAGGTTCTCAATTCTGTGTAACAGGAGGTGGTATCGGGATGCCATGCATTACACAATGACAACATTCACTATTGCACCCCAAGTTCACCTGCTTCCTCCTCAATTAATCCTTTTACAATTCAGGCTCTTTTAAAACTCTCAGTTTTTTTTCACAGCTCAAACGCAATTTCCATAAACAGACCGAGTTTCCTAGGATGCAAAACCTATACCCTCATTTGTGCCATGCATGGGATAGCTTGCCCCAGTTTAATAATTAACTCCTAATTACAGACCTGTCTGTTTAACATCACTTGTTGGGAAGTGTTGTGTCCGTCAGTAGTAAGACACAAGACGGCAGGGGAACGGTACAACAGGTGTTTACTCAACGTGGCTCATTCTGGAACTGAACAGATTACTACTCAGTGCTATATACAGGTGTGGTCACTGCCGGTACTACAGTATACATGAGCTGTAAAAAGTAGTTCCCCCCTTAAAAGATATATACATTACAATTCCTCCCCTTTTAGATTAACAGTACCATAACACTCATTTAACAATTAAATATCAAACTAATTACAATTAACACTTTTAACATACAACGTTAGCTGAAAATAGTCCATTTATATATTCAGTCTTTGGGGAGGCTTTCTGATCCTTTCTGGATAGCGCCTTTCCCGAGTGTCTCGCTCTTGGTGCAGAGACGATTCTGGCACCCTGTCGTCGGTTGGGTCATCAGCTTCCGATGCTACTGTTTCTGGGGTAGATGCGACCTGTACGTCGGGTTCCTCACCAGGTACGTATGGGCGAGGCATGGGGTTGACTTGTTCCTGTGACTCTAGGATCTGGTCAGCATGGCGTCTCACGATGTTCTCCCCAACGTCCACTGTGTACATTAGTGGGCCCTGCCGTGTGCATATCGTTCCTGGCTGCCATTTTTCTGTTCGGTAGTCGCGGGCCAAGACTGGTTGCCCTACATTGAAGCTCCTTGTTGGCTTCTCAAGGATGTGCTGGAATTGCTTACTCTCAACATCTCTTCGTATATTTGGTCTGAGCAAATCCAGGCGAGATCTTAACCTTCGGTTAAAGAACATCATGGCCGGGGCCTGGTTGGTGACTGCATGTGTCGCATTCCGGTAGGCGAACAGGAAATTGTCCACCTTATGCTGCAGCGGAATGTTGTCATTGTACATAGCCTTTATTGCCTTCTTAAAGGTTTGTACGAACCTCTCAGCCAATCCATTTGTGGCTGGATGATACGGGGCGGATGTGTAATGCCTTACCCCATTCTTCTGCATAAACCTCCGGAACTCTTCGGACACAAACTATGGTCCGTTATCGGAGCAAATCTGTTCTGGCAAGCCGTTCCTGGCAAAAATGGTCCGTAGGACTGCAATAGTTTTCTCCATGGTGGTGGAGGACATTTTGATGACTTCAGGCCATTTCGAGTGCGCATCCACGGCTATTAAAAACATTGAGTCCATGAATGGACCAGCAAAATCAATATGCACCCGTTGCCATGGAGATGAGGGCCACTCCCATGGGTGTAGAGGGGCATGTGGTGGTGCATTTTGGACTTTCTGGCATCCTGAGCAGCTCTTGGTCAGGTCCTCGATTTGTTTATCGATTCCCAGCCACCACACATAAGCCCTGACAAGGCTTTTCATTTTTACCCCTCCCAGATGACCCTCATGAAGCTCATTGAGCACTCTATCCCTTAACTTGGGTGGAATTACCACTCGGGATCCACACATCAAGGTCCCCCGGCACACTGACAGCTGTTCTCTTCTTGTCGAGAATGCTGGCAACAGTGAGTCGCCATGTGCTGGCCATCCCTTCACCGTCAAATCATATACCCGAGACAGTGTCGGGTCATTTCGGGTCTCCTTTTCTATACGAGCGTTAGTTACCGGTAGGTATTCAACTATAGTCGAATGAAATATTTCGACAGGATCCACTGCTGGTGCTTCCTCCGCAGTAGGCAGTGGCAGGCGTGATAGCCCATCAGCATTTCCATGCTGTTTCGTGCCCTTATATTCAATCTCATAGTGGTGCGCCCCTAGAAAGAGTGACCATCTTTGTAGTCATTGCGCAGTCATCACCGGAACGCCCTTCTTCGGATTAAAAATGGAGACAAGAGGCTGGTGGTCAGTCAGCAAGGTGAATTTCTGCCCATGCAGATAGTGATTGAACTTTTTCACTCCCCATACTAGGCTGAGGGCCTCCCTGTCAATCTGGGCGTAGTTACGCTCGGCTGAAGTTAGTGACCGTGACGCAAAGGCTATTGGCCTCTCTGAGCCATCCGAGAATTTGTGCGACAGCACCGCTCCAATGCAGTAGGGTGACGCATCACACGCCAACCGAATTGGTAGTGCTGGGTTGAAATGGGCCAATACCTCTTTCGATGTGATTAGTGTTTTGCTCTTCTGGAAAGCTCGTTTACATTCGAAGCTCCACTTCCATGGCACTCCAGTTTGCAGTAGGGTGTTCAGTGGGTGTAGTATTGTAGACAAATTTGGCAAGAACTTATGGTAGTAGTTTACTAGCCCGAGGAACGACCTCAGTTGTGACATGTTTTCCGGTGCTGGAGCCTTGACTACTGCCTCAATCTTTTCTGGGGACTTATGTAACCCCTCTTTATCGATAACGTGGCCACAATACGAGATCTGTTTTCTAAAAAACTCGCATTTGGGGCGGTTAGCTCGGAGCCCATATTCCTTCAATCTAGTGAGCACCTGCTCCAGGTTGGCGAGGTGATCACTGTCATTTTCGCCCGTGACCAGGATGTCGTCCAAATAACACTGGGTCCCTGGGATCCCTTGCAGGACTTGTTCCATTGCCCTCTGCCAAATAGCCGGAGCTGATGCTACCCCGAATACCAGCCGGTTGTATTGGTAGAGACCTTTATGGGTGTTGATTGTGAGGTATTTTTTTGATGCTTCTTCTACCTCCATTTGCAGACACACCTGGGCCAGATCAATCTTAGTGAAGCGTTTCCCTCCAGATAGCGAGGCGAAAATATCTTCAATCCGCGGAAGTGGATATTGCACGGTGTGAAGGACTGGGTTCACTGTTACCTTAAAGTCCCCACAGATGTGAACCTTCCTTGGTTCCCCAGGCGTGCTGCTCAACGACTTTTTCATCACAGGGACGATGGGTGTAGCCCGCTCGCTCTAGTCTACCTTGGACAGTACTCCTGAATGTTCCAAACTCTCCAGCTCTGCTTCGACAGCTGGACGGATCGCATAACCAGACCGGTCTGGCCTTAAAAAATTTTGGGCTTGCGTTTTCTTTGATTTTAATTGTTGCTGTCATGCCTTTTAGTGTTCCGAGTCCTTGCTGGAACACTTCTTGCGCGTCGGTTAGGATCTTTGACAGTCGCCCAGGTGTGACGTCGTCATCCTTTTTGGCAGCCATAGTCAGTGCCTGTATGGAATGCCAATCCAGTTGTATTTTCCGGATCCATTCAAGTCCCAGTAATGGTGGTCCTCCATCTTGCAATACATACAGGTCTAGTTTTGGTGTTTCCTTACCGTTATATATAACGGTCACCCTTATTTTTCCTTTGGGGTAGACCTTTTGCCCCGTGTACGTCTTAAAAATAATTTTTGTGTCTCTCAAGGATATGTGTGAGAATAGCCGCTCGTAGTCCCGTCGGTTTATGACTGTTAGGGCTGATCCTGTGTCCAATTCCATTTTTACCTGGACTCCTGCTATCTTGAGAGTGACCCAAATGGTTCGGTGATCCTCCGTTTTGATCACATTATGTAGTTTCAGACAACTCAGCTCCCTGTTTTCGGAGTCGGTATCACTCTTTTGTTCGTCTGAACTATTCTCCGTCACCTTATGTACCTTCTTGTACTTTTCCTTTGGAGATTTCTTATTGCTGGTTTTCTTTCCCGACCTGCAGACTCGTGCTATGTATCCTACTTTTCCACACTGTCTGCACACTTTGTCTTTGAACCAGCAATCATTCTGGTCGTGTGTTGTTCTGCCGCAGCAATAGCACTTCTCTGTTCCATATGACATTTCGTTTGTGCCATATTCTTGCTGTCTCTGTTGTATCTCTGCAGCGCCCCATGCTGCTGCTTCATATGATACCGCAATGCTGAAAGCCTTTTCCAGCGTAAGGTCCTTTTCAGATAAAAGCCGTTTCTGGGTTCCTTCACTTTGAAGCCCACACACAAACTTGTCCCTTAAGGTATCTGCCAGTCCCGCTCCAAACTGGCAGTGTTTCGATAGTTTGCGCAGTTCTGTTAAATAATCAGCATTGCTTTCATCCTTATGCTGGTTCCGTTTGTGAAACTTGAATCTTTCTGCTATCAGCAGCGGTGTGGGGTTTAAATGTTCCTTTAGTATCGTTACTATGTCTTCAAAACTCTTTTCCATTGGCTTCGTTGGGGTTACTAGATTTCGTAATAAACCATACGTCTTTGCACCCATTAAATTTAACAATACCGGCGCTTTCTTGTCATCTGACACCTCATTTGCCTTGCAGTACACCTCTATTCGTTCGACATATGTAGTCCAATCTTCGACTTCATTGTCAAATGCGGTGATACTGCCACTCTTCGGCATTTTGGGTGTGGTTTAAAATGGCGTCTCCCAATGGCTTAAAATGGCGTCTCCCGCGCTTTCCTTCCTCCCCCGCTGCTGCCAACGCCGCTCCCGGCGGTTCTCGTGGCAATGGCGGCGCCCTGTAGGTTTCGCGTGCTTCTCCTGCGCTGCTGCCAACGCCGCTCTCAGCCTGGCTCTCGACAGCCTCCCCCGCAATTCTCGAGTCTCTGCTGGATGACTGGGCGGTTGCGCGTGGTCGACGCCCGAGTCTCTGGCCTTGACCTCCAATCCACTGATCTCCAGGAACGAATCCCCGGGAGGTGATGCAGAGTTGCAGGTAGGTTCGAACCTGCCTCGTCGCCAATGTTGCGTCCGTGTATAATAAGACACAGACTGCGGAGAACGGTACAACAGGTGTTTACTCAACGTGGCTCACACTGCAACTGATCTGTACAGATTACTACTCAGTGCTATATACAGGTGTGGTCACTGCCGGTACTGCAGTATACATGAGCTGTAAAACATAGTTCCCCCCTTAAAGGTATATACATTACACCCCCCTTAAAGGTATATACATTACAGGAAGTTACTGGAGTCTATCATCAGGGACAGAGTAGCTGAGCCCTTGGACAAGTATGAATAACTCAGAGTCAGCATGGATTTGTGAAGGGTAAGTCATATGTCTGAACAATCTACTGTAGTTGAATTTTTTGAGTCAGTCAGTCACTAGCATGAAGGATAAGGGAGTGCTTCTGGATGCTGTCTATATGGACTTTCAGAATGCATTTGATAAGATTCTGCACAAGAGATTGTTAGCAAAAATGAGAGTGCACGGATTTGAAGGTAACCTTGTGACATGGGCTGGCAATTAGTTGGGAAGTACGAGAGTAGGAATAAAAGCGGGATGTGACAAGTGTTGTCCTCCAAGGATTTGGACTGCAGTCATAGTTTTTCACCATATATTTCAATGACTTGGATGAAGGAAGAGAGAGTTTTATATCCATGTTTGCAGATGACACTAAGTGGCTCACCACCACCTTCTCAAGGGCAATTAGGGATGGGCAATAAATGCTGGCCTTGCCAGGGACGTCCACATCCCAGGAACGAATTTTAAAAAAGGAGGCATATTAAGTTGCGTAGGTGAAAGCAAGAATTAGAATGCGAGATAGTCCATTTAAGTGAGTCAGCAAAACCATGGCAAATGGAGTTCAGAGTGGGGAAGTGCGAGGTCATGCACTTAGGGTCCGAGAAAGACAAATCGGAATGCTTTCTTAATGGTGAGAGACTAGGAACTGTAGAAAACAAAGGGGCTTGGGTGTCCATGTACACAAATCACTAAAAGCTAGTGCATAGCTACAAAAAGTAATCAAAAAGAATAATGAGATGTTAGCCTTTATCTCGAGGGCATTGGAATATAAAAGTGAGGAAACTATGCTTCAATTTGTTCAAGGGATTCGGAGAGGAAAAGGAGGTTGGAGGTGGCGTGGTAGTTTGCAAGGACAGAGGGGTTGAGGATGGGGTTTTTCTGAAGGGGGCGATGACAGCGGTTTTGAAAGGGAGTGGGACAGTAACTGAGGAGAGAGAACCATTTGCAGTGTGACAAAAACATGACAAAAGTAAGTGAGATTCTGTAGAGGGGAAGTGTGTGCAGATGCAAGATTTTTAGATAAGATATAGATGTATAAATAAAAATGGTGAAGGTTCCATGATTGACTGTCATTTCACTCAAACTCTCTCCACCCTGACCTCATTTTACTTTTGTGTTTTTAAAGCAGGTTTCTGGGTGCTGGAAACAAAACATTTGAATTTCCATTACTTTAAATGTACCAAAAATACTCAATTTCTTTTTTCACTTTGCTGAAACTACAGCCTTTGATTTAACTTACTGGAATTAAACATTATTTCATTGTCTTTGATGTATGGAGGAAGGCAGTAAAACCTTGAGATATTTTGCATTCTTTTAGCACTGAACCACGTATATACGGTTGCTCACCTGCTATGAGTTTATGCAATGCACACTTGTCTCCATTGACTGCAGCAGCATGAACCTGGAAGGTCAGCATTGAGCCATTAGGCAGCCAGTTCTCTTTGCCATTCGTACTTCCGTCAGGTTGAGGCAAGATTCCAGCCTGGGTAAACAACATAATTTCAGTCAAATAATAATGAAATGTACTGGATCACAAATAAGATGCATTTTTCAAGGCTTCCAAATTCAAACTTAACTGTATAGAGATCTTTCTGGGCCAGAAAACCACTTAAAAAATCTGTATCAATAAAAGTTTATTGGGATGAGCATTAGCCCACTATAATTGCTTGCAAAACAGTGTGCAGAGAGGTAGGTAGCTAAGCTTGTTTTCCCAAATGAAAAAACTCAAGTGAAGGGCCAAGGCCTATAGTGTAAGGCACCAAGGTTGAAAACAGCAGGAGAGAAGACTAAGCAACTGATTAGTGATAAATTGACACAAAGCTTGGATTTTAGGCCGATAGATTATAGGAAGAAGGAAAAACTCAAGAAAGGCAAGCAATACCTCATTTTCGAGGTCCTGGGAAAGAATAAGATGGAATATAATAAGGTGCAACAAGTCACAGTGAGGATTTAGGGAGGGGGAAGAAGTTACAGAATGGCAGATTTGCAGAAACTAGAACGAGACGAGATGGAATGGGAGAGGTTGGAAGCTAGAGATGAGAGAAAGATCACACTACAAATGACACAGTTTTTCTTCTTTCTTAACTAGGAATGAGGGAGAGCAGTTAGAGTCTCCCAAGGCATGGGAGTACTATACAGTTGGACTTGGGTTTATATGGAATTGTTGTTGAGAGGAAGAAATATATTTGGTACGAGAGGAAACCAAGCTTTTTGTGGCCGTTTTAAAAATGAAGAAAATGTTGGGGTCTGTGGTGTATGTAACCTGTTCCACCTTAAGAGAACTTAAGCCTGGTCCACCTTAAGAAAGGTACTACTTTCTTTGGCTGCTGTATACGTAATACCGGTGGTGACCACACCGGTATATAAGCACAGTGTAATAATATTGTATTCAGTATAGTCCGACCTCCAACCAGTAAAGACCTGCTGAATTTACTCTTGTGGTCTGTGTAGTAATTCTCACTATAACACACAGACTTAACAGTGGCGACGAGTCCGATTATTACCCTGCTGCAGTAATTTCCACGGCGACTTCGTCCACAGGCAGGACGTCGAAGAGAGGTTTCCACCCTCATCACCTACAGGAAGACACGTCGAGCGGCAGGCATCGAGCAACCGGAGTGCAGAAGACATCCTGACCTCGAAGCCTCCATCAGCGACTGTCAGCTTCTTCTACTACCTCGTGGTGGGTAAGCCGGGCAGCGACGCGACAGAAAGTCAACCGCGTTGGCTGTACAGACGAGGCTGGGAAGACGGAGGAATAAGGGCGGTGAGGTCGATCGCGACCAGAGATAAGGGCCGGGCCGCTTTCGAGCGAGAGGCGCAGCGCGGGACATCGATCGCGACCGGAGATAAGGGCCGCATTCGGGCTAAAGGCGCAGCGTCTGGGGAAACTGAAGGCGCGAGAGCCGCGGTGAAGCGGAGACAGCGTCGGGGGACGGGTGAAGACCGCCAAGCGCGGGAAAACCGCCATTTTGTGGGCGGAGGACGACGGCAAGAGCGGGAAGCCGCCATCTTAGATAACATTAAAAATACGATAAATTGCTACGATGCCTAAACATGGGAACATTAATGCCTTTGACAGTGATATAGAAGACTGGGCTATGTATGTAGAGCGCATACAAAACTATTGTAAGGCAAATAAAATTCCTGAGGCAGATAAAGCACTAACATTACTAAACTTAATGGGTGCGAAGACATACGGGCAATTGAAACACCTGTTATCACCAGATGAACCGGCGGATAAGACGTTCGAACAGATTGTTACTGTCCTAAAAAATCATCTTAACCCCACGCCGCTGATGCTAGCGGAACGATTTAAATTTTACGATAGAAGACAGCTGCAAAATGAAAGCAATGCTGAATATTTGATGGAATTACGTAAGCTAGCAAAATATTGTCAGTTTGGAACGGGACTGACAGAGGCACTTCGAGATAGATTTGTGTGTGGTTTATTTAAACAGGATACACAAAGGCGACTGCTCGAGGAGAATGAGCTGTCTCTCGAGAAGGCGGTCACTATGGCAGCAGCACACGAGGCCGCAGCGAGAGGCACGGCAGTAATGCAGCTACGGCCACCGGAACTCGGTACAAACAAATTGGGTTTGAGTTCTGTCAAATGTTATCATTGTGGAAAGACAACGCACGATCAGAACCAGTGTTGGTTTAAAAACCAAGAATGCAGAACGTGTGGCAGGCTTGGCCACATAGCTAAAGTATGCTGGTCAGGAAAGAAGACCAGCAATAAAAAGTCACCGCAAGGAAAATATGCAAAGGTACACAAGGTGACAAAGAACAGTTTGACCGAACAGAAGTCAGATTCAGACGCTAGCAGCAATGAACTGGATAGCTTAAGAATACACAACGTTGGTAAGGATACAGACCTCCAGACAATTTGGGTCACTCTTAAGATAGCAGGAGTCCAAGTAAAAATGGAATTGGACACTGGATCGGCATTGACGGCCATGAATAAGAAAGATTGCAGAAGGTTATTCCAACATATTCCCTTACAGGATACGGAGATTATATTGAAAACGTACACGGGGCAAAGAGTGTACCCCATCGGAAAAATAGAGGTAGAAGTGGTCCACAAGGGCGAAGGAAGCCAAGTAATGGACTTATATGTGCTACCTGAAGGAGGTCCACCACTACTAGGACGGGAGTGGATTAGGAAAATGAATATGGACTGGCACTCCTTGAAAGCACTAACGGTAGATTCCGGGGAAACAGCTGTCAAACCTAAACGATTGTCCAGAATATTGGATGAGGCTAAAGAGGTGTTCCAGCCGGGACTGGGAACACTGAGAGGAATTACGGCAAACATCAAGATTGATGAACATGCACAAC
The DNA here is from genome assembly GCF_052327205.1 of Somniosus microcephalus. Taxonomy (NCBI): domain Eukaryota; kingdom Metazoa; phylum Chordata; class Chondrichthyes; order Squaliformes; family Somniosidae; genus Somniosus; species Somniosus microcephalus. The sequence continues at coordinate 127,352,650 of NC_140991.1, forward strand.
CAAATTTTTTTAAAGCCAGACCGGTACCCTATGCAATACGACCTGCGGTTGAAGCGGAGCTGGAAGCACTAGAACGTTCAGGGGTACTGTCTAAAGTAGATTGGAGTGAGTGGGCTACGCCCATTGTTCCCGTTATGAAACGTCCTGCGAACAATAAGCCAGGAGATCCAGAGAAGGTTCGCATCTGTGGAGATTTCAAAATCACCGTTAATCCGGTGCTTCACACGGTGCAGTATCCGCTTCCACGGATTGAGGATATTTTCGCTTCACTGTCTGGCGGGAAACACTTCACCAAGATAGACCTGGCACAGGCGTACTTGCAGATGGAGGTTGAAGAAGAGTCACGCCAATACCTCATGATCAACACGCATCGAGGGTTGTACCGGTACAATAGGCTGGTTTTTGGTGTGGCATCGGCTCCAGCAATTTGGCAGAGGGCCATGGAGCAGGTATTACAGGGAATTCCAGGCACACAATGTTACCTGGACGACATTCTGATCACAGGTGATGGTGATGAACAGCATCTCGCTAACTTGGAACTGGTGCTCAACAGACTGAAAGAGTATGGACTTAGAGTAAATCGGCAGAAATGTGAGTTCTTCCAGAAGCGGATCTCGTACTGTGGTCATGTCATTGACCGGGAGGGGCTTCATAAGTCTCCTGACAAGATAGCGGCAGTTGTAAAGGCTCCCGCTCCGGAGAATGTCTCTCAGTTGAGGTCGTTTCTAGGATTAATTAACTATTACCATAAATTTCTGCCAAATCTATCCACGGTGCTGCATCCGTTGAACGCTCTTTTACAGAAAGGGGTACCATGGGACTGGGGCGAAAACTGTAAGAAGGCATTTCGCAAAAGCAAAGAATTGATCACCTCAGAGGAAGTGTTGGCTCACTTCAACCCGACACTGCCTATTCGGTTGGCTTGTGATGCTTCTCCATATGGTATTGGGGCAGTACTCTCACATAAATTGCCAAATGGCACGGAAAGGCCAGTCGCATTTGCATCCAGATCATTGACCTCCGCTGAGCACAACTATGCGCAGATCGATAGGGAGGCCCTTAGCCTTGTATGGGGAGTGAAGAAGTTTAATCATTACCTACAGGGCCAAAAATTCACACTTCTGACGGACCATCAACCATTGGTGTCCATTTTTAACCCTAAGAAGGGTGTTTCGGTGATGACAGCACAGCGTCTCCAGAGATGGTCTCTTTTCTTAGGGGCACATCAATATCAGATAGAATTCAAAGGTACGAAACAGCATGGCAATGCTGATGGCCTGTCGCGCCTGCCACTACCTGAAGATGAAGACACGACGGAAGTTGACCCTGTTGAGTTATTTCATTCGACCATTATCGAGTGTTTACCTGTCACCAACGCAAGTATTGAAAGAGAAACCAGGAACGACCCGACACTGTCCAGAGTCTACGAGGTGACAGTGAAAGGATGGCCAACACGGGGTGATCCTCTGTTACCGGCATTCTCGGCAAGGCGAGACCAGCTGTCCGTCTGCCATGGTACTTTGATGTACGGGACAAGAGTGATTATTCCTCCCAAGTTAAGGGAAAGAGTTTTAAAAGAACTACATGAAGGTCATCTGGGGGGAGTTAAAATGAAAAGTCTTGCTAGGGCTTACGTATGGTGGCCGGGTATTGACCAACAGATTGAGGAGTTAACGAAAAGCTGCGCTGGGTGTCAAAAAGTGCAAAATGCACCTCCGATAGCACCGCTACACCCATGGGAATGGCCTTCAGCCCCATGGCAACGCGTACACATTGACTTTGCTGGTCCATTCATGGACTCCATGTTCCTAATCGCGGTGGACGCACATTCCAAATGGCCAGAAGTCATCAAGATGAATACCACTACTTCAGAAAAGACAATTGCGGTGTTAAGAACAATATTCGCAAGGAACGGATTGCCAGAACAGATCTGTTCGGACAACGGACCACAGTTTGTATCGGAAGAATTCCAACAATTCTTAAAGAAGAATGGAGTTAAACATTATACCTCTGCCCCATATCATCCGGCGACAAACGGGTTGGCTGAAAGATTTGTCCAGACATTCAAAAAGGCTATTAAGGCCATGAATGATGATCAGATTCCGCTGCAACACAAGGTCGATAAGTTCCTGATGTCATATAGAAACGCCGATCATGCCGTGACTAACCAAAGTCCTGCTATGATGTTTTATAACAGGAGGTTGCGGTCCAAGTTGGACTTGTTAAAACCAAATGTGCGGAGAGAAGTGGAAAACAAACAGTTTCGGCATATTAACAGCAAGACCACTCGAACTTTCGACGTAGGACAACCAGTGATGGCAAGGGGCTATGGAAACGACAAATGGCAGTCCGGAACAATCCGGGCCAGACAAGGACCTCTGATGTACACCGTAGATATTGGTCATAATGTGATAAGGCGTCATGCGGATCAACTGGTAGAGTCGAGAGCAAGGGTTGAACCCATGGTTGTGACAGAGACAGCTGTGGAAGACGTTCATGAACCTGAAGCATCTACCTTGGCCGAGAATGTATTTGATGATGATGACACCCAATACATTGGCAACCAACTAGAGGAGGCACCTCAACAACAAGAATCAGAGACCACTGAAAGGCGTTATCCAAGCCGAATCAGAAAGCCTCCTGAGAGACTGAACCTGTGAACTGTTATACCTGAAGTTATATATGTATATATGTTATGTTTATTTGGGGATATGACTGTTAAGCTAAAAAGGGAGGATTGTGGTGTATGTAACCTGTTCCACCTTAAGAGAACTTAAGCCTGGTCCACCTTAAGAAAGGTACTACTTTCTTTGGCTGCTGTATACGTAATACCGGTGGTGACCACACCGGTATATAAGCACAGTGTAATAATATTGTATTCAGTATAGTCCGACCTCCAACCAGTAAAGACCTGTTGAATTTACTCTTGTGGTCTGTGTAGTAATTCTCACTATAACACACAGACTTAACAGGGTCCATTTGAGATCAAAGGAGATGGTGACACTAAGAAGTTCAGTAGAAAAAGGTCTAAGAATTGAGCCAAAGGGAAGAGGTGATATCTTTTGGCTGGACCTGCAGACATATGGAAAGAATATTTTTGAATTTCTGAAAGAAACAAGATTTTCACTGCCCCCAAGGTGTTTCACAGAATAGTTGATTCTGGAAGTAACAAAGGTATGTATGATATATAAGATTTCAGCAGCAGATGGGCTAAGGGTGGATGAGCAATGTTGCAGAGGTGCAAGTAGGTGGTCTTTGTGATAGAGAGCGTAAGGGTTCAGAAGCTCAGCTCAGAGTAAAATAGGATAGATGCCAAGGTTGCAAAACAGTCTAATTCAACCTGAGACAATGGCTGGGGAGGGGGATGGATAGTGGCGGGGGTTGATAAATATGGCTATGGTCTTCCCAATGTTTAACTGGAAAAATGGGCATCTCATCCAGGACTATCAGACAAGCCAAAGAAAGATATATATAGCGCCATTCACAACCTCAGGACGTCCTAAAGCGCTTTACAGTCAATGATATTTTTTTGTTGTAACGGGAAATCTGGCAGCCAATTTGTGCACAGCAAGCTCTCACAAACAGCAAACTTAATGACCATATAATCTATTTTAGTGATGTTGGTTAATGGATAAATATTGTCCAGGGCACCGGGGAGAACTCCCCTACTCTTCTTTGCAATCGTGCCATGGGATCTTTTCCATCCACCCAAGTGGGAAGACAGATCCTCGGTTTCACATCTCATCTGAAAGACTGCACCTCTGACCAGTGCAGTCCTGAGCGAGGTCTGCACTGAGTGTCAGCCTAGATTTTGGGCTCAAGTTTCTGGAGTGGGACTTGAACCCACAACCTTCTAACTCAGAGGTGAGAATACTACCAACTTAGCCACAGCTAACACCTGTTTAGCTACCTTAACAAGCAGTCTGACAACACAGAGGCAGTGGAGGGGTCAAGAGTGGCAGTGAAGATATATTATTGGCTAATTCAAATTCTTTTAGCATAAAAGACAACTTCTAATTATCAGCACACTGTATTCATATTGTGCCACATACGTGAGTTTCCAGGCCAAAGTTCTCAAACAAAGCTTGATCGTTGACCTCTAATTTTGTCTAACTAATCTATAATCAGAGCAATTAGATCTGGAATAACTAATACAATATGAAAAAAACTTGATTATTTGCCCTAATTTGATGCCTACCTTAATAAATGCCACCGAAACCAAAACAGATTTGACTTAGTCCAATAAATATAACAATTCCAAATAAATTCCAAAATGTTCAAAAAAGAATTACCTTTTTCCACATGTGCAATGCTGAAAATAGATTTTGTTGCTCATGTACTTGCTATTTAATTATTGTGTAATCATTGGGAAATACATAGGGTTTTCTCTTTTTTGGTTTCTTGAAGCACAATGGAATACATGAGAATTCCACAAGTAGTCATTTATTACGGAAATCCACATTTTTTGGTGGTGTTTGAACTTTCGTAATATCTAAGCTACCCCAACAAACGTCATAGATCCACCACATCATTACCATAGCATTCACTTTTCAGCATTCTTGCGTGACAGGAACTCCTCAATTACTTAGCCTCCCTCCCACAGTTTTGAACCTTAGCAACTGCTCTGGAATGCATCAAGACTTTACACGAAAGATTAGATGCACTTTTGTGCCAAAACTTTTAAGAGTAAACACAATTATTTCTACAACTGTCGTATGTATTAAGTTGTCAAGCTGCTTGTCAGATTTTTTTTTTTAAAAGGTTCTTAAACCTTCCTGCCTCTCTAAACTTTTACCTCAAACAAAGCTGAACTAGTAAATCTTATAAAAATGTAAAACTGTACTAAAAGCAGTTTGAGAGTCTGTGTGCTATCTGCAATGTGAATCATACAGAAGCCATTTAGCCTTTGAACTCAACATCATAAAGTACAATATCAAAGTCACTTCAGCTCAGTCTCAACCATCTATCAACTGTTTTTGTGTTCTGAACAAACATTTTAAAAGGTAACTTGTTCATTTAACTTTATTCCAAAAGTGATACATTTAGAATAAATGGAATCGTGGGTATGCAAATCTAAGCAACTGCTTTGGCTATTCAACAGCTTTTAAAGAATTAATGAAAATGTAAGGAGTTAGCAGTTTCCACCCTCTCAACATCCTCCACCACCCCCACAAATTAACAGCAACATTTTCACTAGTTTAATGGAAAGTCAAAGGTTAAAATTGCACCCAATGAAAAATCACAAAACTCCATCTCATTGATTAGTAAGGCTTTTCATTTTTTGTTGTTTCTTTCGTGCCTCATCACCAAACAGCAATAATACCTGATCCATATTCACAATAGTTTTTCAGCTTCACAGACCCGTGCTGATATTTTTTAATCAGCCATTAGAGGAACTGTCTTGCACCATAGAGCAACGTTAGCCATTTAAAAAAATAGAACAAGTTATTTTCAGATTTCATTCCTTCTATTTACCTCCAGCACCCACATCCCCAATTGAGAGGGTATGCATATGACCTGCTTCTATAACTCACGCAATGCTGCTTTGCAACCAGCTACAAGGAGATACATGACAGACAAAGTCTATCTCTGATATTTGCTCTCTTCTTGTGGAGGAGTCAGCTTTGTGCCTCCTACTATCAAAGTAGTCAAAATCAGGACTCACCATGTGAGTCTGAGATTTTATTTATTTCAACAATTATTTTACTTCCTTTTTACATTTCATGCACCCCTCCCACTCTCTTTTTCTACCAATTTTTCCCCGCTCTACACCTGAAAGTGCTAACTCTTGCTGTTCTCCAGCTGAGCCCAGACCTAGATCTCTGTTAGTCAGACCAAACCTCCAGCCGGGTCTCAGACCCAGCCTGCAGCCAGGCTGGGCCTTGGATCCAGACCCTCAACAAAAAGACAGCCAACCTCCAACTAGCCTGCCCTAGACTCACTCCAACCAGGTCCCAGACCTCTGCCAGCCATAACACAGACAGCCAGCCGGGCTCTAGTCCTCAACAGCTAGCCGTAGATCTGCACCTGACTAGCCACAACATCAAGCCAGCCAGACCCAAACCTGATTGCAATCCAGCCAATCAAGCAAACTCTGGATCTTCCTCGCTTGTCAATAGATCCTGGACCATTTATGACCATTACGAGGCCCTGAACCTTTCTTGATCTCCACCGGTGCCTGGACTATTTTTTTTAAACCACCTTCACTGCCTGAACTCGGCTCAACCATTGCCAGGCCCCATCTCTTCCTGTCTCCAATATCAGACCAATGGTACAGGAGATTAACCTGATGGTTGACCAATCGGTGCATCACGGGGGGCGTTTCATTGCGTGTGTGGGTGGGCCTAATCCTTCTGAGCTGAGGTGAGTGGCTGCCATCTTGATTCCTAACTCTTGATTTATTTTTCCCACTTTCTGTGTGTTTATTTTTCCCACTTTCTGTGTGTGTGGAGGGGAAATTGTTTTTAAAAAAAGTAAATTAATTTGTAAATATTTTTTCTAAGCTGATTAATTTTCCTACCTTTCACCCTTTTTTTCCCTCTTGACTCGCTGCCTCCGCCAGGCGCCGCAACCTTGGAGAGTTACCCCACCTGCAGGCCTCGAAGCCTCGGCCTCTCCTCGCCAGCCACGCCCGAGCTAGGAACCGCCCGTCCCGCTGGGCCCGCCCCGCAATCGCCGCCATCTTGGTAAAGGCTGGCGGCGCGGGGCTGAGCCGAGCGTAGCCATCGCTGCCATCTTAGTAAGGGCTGGAGGGGCGGGAGTCAGCGCACGTGTCAACGTCGACCCGGAGCGCGACCTCAGCTCAGGTGAGTCCGGCCAGGCCTCACGCGCTAGGCCGCGCACCGGCCGGCCCTGAGCCGCTGATCCGCACACGGCGGCTTCGGCTCACCGCGGCCGGGCTCTCAGGAAAGGCAGACAGAGAGGGGGAGGGAGGGACAGAGAGGAAATCAGGGAGAGACGGGGGAGGGAGAGGAGAGGGGGAGCGAGAGGAGAGGAGGGGGGAGGGAGAGGAGAGGAGGGGGGAGGGAGAAGAGAGGGGGAGGGAGAGGAGGGGGGAGGGAGGGAGGGTGAGGAGGGGGGAGGGAGGGAGAGGAGAGGGGGAGGGAGGGAGAAGAGGGGGGAGGGAGAGGAGAAGGGGGGAGGGAGAGGAGAAGGGGGGAGGGAGAGGAGAGGGGAAGGGGAGGGAGAGGAGAGGAGGAGGGGGAGGGAGAGGAGGGGGGAGGGAGAGGAGAGGGGGAGAGAGAGGAGAGGGAGAGGGGGAGGGAGTGAGAGGAGAGGGAGGGTGAGGAGAGGGGAAGGGAGGGTGAGGGGAGGGAGGGAGAGGAGAGGGGCAGGGAGGGAGAGAGAGTAAAGCAGGGAGAGACGGGGGAGGGAGAGAGAGAGGGTGAGGGAGGGAAAGAGTGAGAGGGAGGGAGAGCTCGCCTTCTTCCTTCCTTCCTTCGCAGTGGTCCATCGGGCCAGGCCTGAGGTGCTCCTTCCCCCCCTCTCTCTCTAGGCTAATCTCAAACTAAATCCAGCAGTCTCTCTCTCTCTCTTCCCCCCCCGTCTCTCTCTTCTCCTCCCAGTCTCTCTCTCTCTCTCTCTCTCTCCCCCCCAGTCTCTCTCTCTCTCTCCCCCCCAGTCTCTCTCTCTCTCTCCCCCCCCCCCCAGTCTCTCTCTCTCTCTCTTCCCCCCAGTCTCTCTCTCTCTCCCCCCCCAGGCACTCTCTCTCTCCCCCCCAGTCTCTCTCTCTCTTCCCCCCCCCCCCCGCTGTCTCTCTCTCTCTCTCTTCCAACAACAACATCCCCTCAAAAAACCCTCGGCACCGCCGGGCACTCCAGCTAGTCTTCAATAAAGCCATCTATGATCAGATCTGCATTTCCCTTAATATACACACCACCCTGCCTGCACTCCCTTCCACACATTTTTCCTGACTATCATTCCAAAGTTTCTCCCCATCTCCTTCCAGGCACTCACCAAGCCCAACTCCTATGCCCTCGATCCCTCTCAATTCATTAGACAACTACTCTGCTCAGCTCAATGATCTCTGACATCCATAGTTCCTTCTCTGCAGTTTCTCCCCCCACTTTTCAAAACTGCTGTCATCACCCCCACCTCAAAAAATCCACTCCTGATCCCTCTGTCCTCTCCAACTACCATTTTATCTCCAGCGAGCCCTTCTTCTCTAACATGTAATGACCACCCAACTCCATGCCCATCTGTCCCATCACTCCCTCTCTAAACCACTTCAATCCACTTTCTGCCCAGCCCACAGTACCAAAATTGTACACTCCTTCCAAGTTACCAATGACATTGGCATCCATTATTTATTACACCTTGAAGCATGCTGGGATGTTTTCTACATTAATGATTGTTGTTATGATTCAATGAAGGTAATTCAAAAAGGTGAGGTCAGAAGAAAAACAATATTCAAATATAGGGAGGTTTCTCTTTTTGTATTGGCTATCACTTTTTTAAGTGTGGAGTATTTTGAAGATTGTTGAACTAGTGTGGTTCTACTTGCTGTCTTCTATAAAGGTGGTGCTTAGGATTTATCAGTGCGCATGGGAGAAGTTGTTGCATAACAGGCTCGGAATGACACTATATACAGATGCTCTGTTATGGTTGCTATATTGCATGACAATACCATTAACGTTCTAATACATATGGGGCCTTGGAGCTGCACAATGCAAGCAAACTCTAGTCTCTGTTTGCAAAAGCTAATGGGAAGAACTAGAGTACGATTGCAAGAACTTGGCCTACTGTGGTAGGAGAGCAGACTTCCAGTAATGTAAAGGAGAGATTTTAGTGGAAATGTAATGGGTCCTTGTTGTGTCTCAAGGGGTTTTATACCCTTACCTATATAACAATTAAGAAGGACTCCGGGGTGGAGAGTTTAGTTAACGGCCATTTTATTTACAATGTGTTTCTTCACTCAATGCACTACATTTCCCATAGTGCATTGCAAATCACCACTACGGTATCCCATGTGGGACAATTCTAATACACATTCAAAATACACAACATATTTCCTCCCCCTTAAAATAGAACGTCCACAAAACAGAATAACTGAAAATGACTATAACTTTGGAAGAGAGGGTAGACTGCCTCTACATTCCGCTAACCCTGGGGATTATTCTGCCCCATGCACACAGGTTAGCACTAACTGTAACTAAGGCGCTCTGGAGGCTGCCTTTCTCTTTGGGGGTAACGCTCTGGCTGGCTCTCCCGTGACCCTGCAGGCGTGGCTTCCTCCCTCGATGGCACAAGAGTAGATGGTGCCACTGTCTCAGGGTCGGACGACCAGTCCCTGCTGGAGCCCCCAGCAGGTCCTTGATCCTCTGTTTCTTGGGTTACCTGTGGCGACTGTCTTGGCAGTAACTGGTCTACATGCCGTCTCCATGTTCGGTCATCTCCAGTGCGGACTTGGTATGAAACGGAGCCTGTCTTTTCAATTAAAAAAAAAAATTTTTTTTAATTCATTGATGGGATGTGGGCGTCGCTGGCTGGCTGGGCCTGCATTTAGTGCCCATCCCTAATTGCCCTTGAGAAGATGGTGGTGAGCTGCCTTCTTGAACCGCTGCAGTCCATATGGTGTAGGTACACCCACAATGCTGTTAGGAAGGGAGTTCCAGGATTTTGGCCCAACGACAGTGAAGGAACGGCGATACAGGTCCAAGTCAGGATGGTGTGTGGTTTGGAGGGGAACTTGTAGGTGGTGATGTTCCCATGCGTCTGCTGCCCATGTCCTTCTAAGTGGTAGAGGTCGCGGGTTTGGAAGGTGCTGTTGAAGGAGCTTTGGCGAGTTGCTGCAGTGCATCTTGTAGATGGTACACACTGCAGCCACAGTGCGCCGGTGGTGGAGGGAGTGAATGTTGAAGGTGGTGGATGGAGTGCCAATCAAGCGGGCTGCTTTATCCTGATTGGTGTCGAGCTTCTTGAGTGTTGTTGGAGCTGCACTCATCCAGGCAAGTGGAGAGTATTCCATCACACTCCTGACTTGTGCCTTGTAGATGGTGGAAAGGCTTTGGGGAGTCAGGAGGTGAGACACTCGCCGCAGAATTCCCAGCCTCTGGCCTGCTCTTGTAGTCACAGTATTTATATGGCTGGTCCAGTTCAGTTTCTGATCAATGGTAACCCCCAGGATGTTGATAGTGGGGGATTCAGCGATGGTAATGCCATTGAATGTCAAGGGGAGATGGTGAGAGTCTCGCTTGTTGGAGATGGTCATTGCCTGGTACTTGTGTGGTGCGAATGTTACTTGCCACTTGTCAGCCCAAGTCTGAATGTTGTCCAGGTCTTGCTGTATATGGACACGGACTGCGTCAGTATCTGACGAGTCTCGAATGGTGCTGAACAGTGTGCAATCATCAGCGAACATCCCCACTTCTGACCTTATGATGGAGGGAAGGTCATTGAAGAAACAGCTGAAGATGGTTGGGCCTAGGACACTGCCCTGAGGAACTCCTGCAGTGATGTCATGTGATTGAGATGAATGACCTCCAACAACCACAGCCAACTTCCTTTGTGCTAGGTGTGGTAAACCACTGTTGTTGTTGTTGTTGTTGTTGTTGATACACACTGTTGTACCTATGCATGCCTCAACATGTCTCGGCTGGCTCCACCCACACAGGCCCAGGTATAAAGGTGATTGACCTGCAGCCCCCTGCCTTCTTGGAACCCAGTCAACCACGAGAGGCATGCTCTGTTCTTTGCTAATAAAAGCCTTTAGTTACTCTCTTAACTCTCAGTCTTTTATGAGTAATTGATAGCGCATCACTAGGTATGATTCCAACCAATGGAGAGTTTTTCCTTGATTCCCATTGACTTCAGTTTTGCTAGGGCTCCTTGATGCCACACTCGATCAAATGCTGCCTTGATGTCAAGGGCAGTCACTCTCACCTCACCTCTTGAGTTCAGCTCTTTTGTCCATGTTTGGACCAAGGCTGTAATGAGGTCAGGAGCTGAGTGGCCCTGGCGGAACCCAAGCTGGGCGTCAGTTAGCAGGTTATTGCTGAGTAAGTGCCGCTTGATAGCACTGTCGACGACACCTTCCATCACTTTGCTGATGATTGAGAGTAGACTGATGGGACGGTAATTGGCCGGGTCGGATTTGTCCTGCTTTTTGTAGACAGGACATACTTGGGCAATTTTCCACATTGCCGGGTAGATGCCAGTGTTGTAGCTGTATTGGAACAGCTTGGCTAGGGGTGCAGCTAGTTCTGGAGCACAAGTCTTCAGTACTATTGCCGGAATGTTGTCAGGGCCCATAGCCTTTGCAGTATCCAGTGTCTTCAGCCGTTTCTTGACATCACGTGGAGTGAATTGAATGGGCTGAAGACTGGCATCTGTGATGCTGGGGACCTCAGGAGGAGGCCGAGATGGATCATCCACTCGGCACTTCTGGCTGAAGATAGTTGCAAATGCTTCAGCCTTGTCTTTTGCACTCACGTGCTGGGCTCCACCATCATTGAGGATGGGGATATTTTTGGAGCCTCCTCCTCCTGTTAACTGTTTAATTGTCCACCACCACTCACGACTGGATGTGGCAGGACTGCAGAGCTTTGATTTGATCCGATGGTTGTGAGATCGCTTAGCTCTGTCTATCGCATGTTCCTTCCGTTGTTTGGCATGCAAGTAGTCCTGTGTTGTAGCCTCACCAGGTAGCCGGGACCCACCGCTCCGGGGTGGTGTAGTTACGCGCGAGGACTTTGCCCCCCACCACAAAGTGTCATTCTTTGGACCTCTGAGCTCGTCTGCTGACTTGATCCTGCTGATTGGCGTGCACCACTGCTTCTGTGGACGTTGGCCTCAGCAGGTCAAGGCGTGTCCGTAGCTGCCTTCCCATAAGTAGGTTAGCAGGAGATGCTCCAGGCGTGTTTCAGTATTTCCGCAAGAAAGCATTCAGGCGCTGCTTTAGAGGAGCGTCACTTCTTGCCGCTTTCAACGCGCGTTTCAGCGTTCTGACAAATCTCTCCGCCAATCCATTCGTGGATGGATGATAAGGCGCGGAGAACGTGTGCTGGATTCCATTGCTCTTGAGGAACTCCTCCATCTCCTGGGATGTGAACTGTGTTCCATTGTCAGTTACGATCTGCTCCGGCAGACCAAATCGCCCAAACAGCTCTCTCAGAGTCTTGATGGTTTTCTCCGTAGTGGTAGTGGACATTACTGCAACCTCCGGCCATTTGGAATGGGAGTCCACCGTGACTAGGAACATCGCTCCTTCCACTGGTCCCGCGAAGTCCAGATGGATCCGTTGCCACGGTGTCGCCGGCCATTCCCATGGATGCAGTGGCGCTGCTCTTGGCGTATCCCTGGTTGTCTCGCATGATGGGCGTGATTTTGCTTCAACTTCAATTTCATGATCCAGACCGGGCCACCAGAAGTAGCTTTGTGCCAGCTCCTTCATCCGGACAATACCACAATGTCCTGAGTGCAGCTCGTTGAGGACATGTTTCCGCAGCTTTGGTGGTATGATCACTCGCATGCCCCAAAGGAGGCATCCTGACGTGACAGACAACTCCTTCCCTCTTGACAGGTAAGGTAGGAGCTCAGGTGGTGCGTCTGACACCCGTGATCCGTCTCCTCGCATCACCCGATCCAGCACCTTGGATAGCGTAGGGTCCACTCTGGTCTCTTTCTTGACCTGCCGGGCTGTGACAGGGGCATTGCTCACCATGTCAAAGTAGAAAATCTTCTGCTCACAGCCTTCAGAGGGCACAGGCAGCGGAAGTCTTGACAATCCGTCCGCATTGCCATGTGCTGCTGACCTCCGGTATTTTATGTAATTGTGAGCGCTTAACATCAGCGCCCAGCGCTGCATCCTGCACGCTGCCAGGGAGGGTATTCCTGTGTGTGGACCAAAGATCGATGTCAGAGAACGATGATCCGTCAGCAAGGTGAATTTCCTTCCGAACAAGTAGTGATGGAACTTTTTGATTCCAAAGATGATGCCCAAAGCCTCTTTTTCGATCTGTGGGTATTTCACCTCCGCCTTGCTCAGGGACCTTGACGCGAATGCAATCGGCTTCTCTTCGCCTGAGTGAAAGATGTGGGACACGACCGCACCGACGCCATAAGGCAACGCGTCACAGGCCAGCTGAATTTGCAACGACGGGTCAAAGTGCGTCAACACTCTGGGGTTAGTCAAAGCTGCTTTGGCTTTTTTTAATGCAGCTTTGCACTCCTTCGTCCACGCCCAGGCCTTGCCCTGACACAGCAACTCATGTAATGGCTTCAACAGTGATGCCAGCTGTGGAATAAACTTTCCGTAATAGTTCAGGAGACCTAAGAATGACCGCAGCTGGCCGACATTTGTAGGTGCAGGAGCGTCGGCAATGGCTTTCACTTTCGACGGTGCTGTGTGTAGGCCGTCCGCGTCGATGACATGGCCTAGGTACTCCACTGATGGCTTGAAAAATTCGCATTTGTCCTTGCAAACACATAAGCCATATTCTTCAAGTCTTCCCAGTGTCTTCGTCAGGTTCTGCAGATGCTAGTTGTCGTCCTTTCCTGTGACAAGGATATCGTCGAGATAACATTGTACCCCTGGAATGCTGCTTAAGATCTGGTCCATAGCCCGCTGAAACAATGCTGGTGCTGACGTTTTACCAAAGGGTAAGTGGCAGTACCTGTAGAGGCCCTTGTGGGTGGTGATGGTGAGGTACTTCTGTGAGTCCTCTTCTACATGCATCTGCAAGTAGGCTTGGCATAGATCAATCTTGCTAAACTTCTGACCGCCTGCTAGACCCGCGAAAAGATCTTCAATGATGGGGAGGGGGTACTGTTCAGCTGAGAGCACAGGATTCACTGTTACTTTGAAATCTCCACATAAGCGAACCGCGCCATCACTCTTCATCACTGGTACCACGGGCGTGGCCCACTCACCGTGCGAAACCGGCATCAGGACCCCTATCTTGACCAGACGCTCCAGGTCAGCCTCCACCTTTGGTCTGAGGATGTAGGGAACGTTCCTGGCCTTCAGGAATCGTGGCTGGCTGTCAGGCTTCACCTCGAGTTTGACCGTAATCCCCTTCATACTCCCCAATTCTCCGTCAAAGACAGCCGCATGCTTTGTCAACACTGCCGCTAGCCCCGCCTCTTCGACTGACACCGCATTCACTTTTTTCCAATCCAGATGAATTTTCTCCAACCATGGCCTGCCCATCAGGGATGGATAGTCACCCTTGACCACGTAAACTGGCAGCATCACGGTTTGTCCATTAAGCTCCACCTTGACCTCCATCTTACCCAGCATTGGGACTGTTTCCCCAGTGTAGGTCTTTAAGATGAGCTTGGCCGGCGTCAGTGATAGGTGGTTCAGTTTTTCTTTGAATAGCTTCTCTGAAATCAAGGAGACAGCGGCCCCCGTATCCAGCTCCATTTTGACCGGTATTCCCTCTAGTAGTGGAGTGACTCCATAGCCTGATGAGCCTCCATTCACCGTTAACACATGGAGATTCAGCTCCCCATCAAAGTCTGTGTCACTGTCTTCCTGTTCTTGTTTCACCATGTGTAGGTTTTTCTTTTTAGAACGCCAGTTGGATGTGTTTCCTTGTTTGTTTTTGTGTGTCTCTGTGTAGGATTGTTTGCTTTGCCCTTTACACACACGTTCAATGTGTCCTTTCTTTTCACATTTCCGACAGGTCAGGTCTTTACACCAGCAGTCAGATGGCTGATGACCTGACCTTCCACATCTGGCGCCCCTTGCATGCTTATCCGGTGTAGCTGCTACCCTGTGCATCTTTAGCTGCTAACTCCATAGACACCGCGAGCTCCACTGCTGATTTAAGCGTCAGTTTGTCAGTCGTGAGCAAGCGCTTCTGTGTTGCTTCACATCTTAATCCACACACAAACCTATCACGGACAGTGTCATTTAGAGTTTCACCAAACTCACAATGCTCAGTTAGCTTCTTTAGCACTGTAACATATTCGGCTATGGACTCACCCTCCCCTTGGTTTCGTTTGTGAAACCTGAACCTCTCGGCAACCAGCAGTGGCTTGGGTGCGAAATGTGTTTCCAAAACTTCCACAATCTGATCATATGTCTGAGCGTCGGACTTATCCGGGTGCATCAAACTCCGTAACAAGCCAAATGTTTTTGCTCCGATCACACTGAGGAACGTCGCCACTTTCACGTCATCTTTAATGCCATTTGCAGTCACGAAAAATCCGAAGCGCTCTGTATAAGCAGTCCATTGCTCCGCCGTTTCATCAAATGGTCCAAACGCTCCGGTTAGCATAGCCATTTTGTTTTCTTTTTTTTTATCTTTACAGTCCTTTTCCTCCACTTTTTTATTTTTATTTTTACAGTCCTTTTCCTCCACTTCGTTTCACTGTATCGTTACTCTCCCCCTTCTTATTTGTGTAACACACGAACCGCCACCTTTACGAGGTGATTGCATCAGCACTAAACTACGGGCGCGCCATTAAGAAAAGACAGGAAATTCTTACTTTAAACATCGCCGATTCCAGTGCAAAGTGATGCGCAAGTCCGTCGTCCTCGTCGCCAGTTTTATTGTGTCTCAAGTGGTTTTATACCCTTACCTATACAACAATTATTAAGGACTCCGGGGTGGAGAGTTTAGTTAACGGCCATTTTATTTACAATGTGCTTCTTCACTTAATGCACTACATTTCCCATAGTGCATTGCAAATCACCACTACGGTATCCCATGTGGGACAATTCTAATACACATTCAAAATACACAACAGTCCTGGAGGTTTAAAAATAAAGGAGTGGGGAAAAAAAGCAGGGTTCTGGGCAGGAAAAGGCTGGGAATGCTAAGGACTGGGAGCAGGAGTAAACAGGAATGGGTTCTCAAATCAGAGTAGGTAAGTGCTGGGAGTGGAGCATAAAGTGGAAAGAAGCAATACAGGCAGGGTGATTCAAGGTACAGGAACGGGAATAAGGCAGAACAGGACTGGACCTAAATGGGCACAGATGCAGCACAGCCAGTGGGTGAGAAGGAAGAGTAGAGTCTGACGTAGCCCAAAGGAGGCAGAGAAGAGCCAGCGCTGGCGACTTTTTTTTTGCCCTCTGGAGCCAGGATTGAAGACCAGAGTCAGAAATCCAATTTCTTGCCCCCTCCAATCATGTTTTTGATCCTGCCGCAGCACTGAAAAGACCCTTATCAAAGTCACAAATTACATCCTATGTGACTGTGATTGTGGTAAACTATCCCTCCTCATCCTTCTTGACCTGTTGGCAGCCTTTGACACAGTTGACCACACCATCCTCTCCAAAGCCTTTCCTCCATTGTCCAGCTGGGTGTGACTGCCCTCGCCTGGTTCTATTCCTATCTATTCAGTCATAGCCAGAGAATCACCTGCAATATCTTCTCTTCCTGCTATGCACCGTTACCTCTAGAGTACCTAAGAATCTATCCCTGGCCCACTCCTATTTCTCATCTAAATTGCAGTCCTTAGTGTCAGCCGTGGCTCTGTGGGTAGCACCCTTGCTTCTGAGTCAGAAGATTGTGGGTTCAAGTCCCACTCCAGAGACTTGAGCACAAAAATCTAGGCTGACACTCCAGTGCAGTACTAAGGGAGTGCTGCACTGTCGGAGGTGCCGCCTTTCAGATGAGTCGTTAAACCGAGGCCCCGTCTGCTCTCTCAGGTGGATGTAAAAGATCACATGGCACTATTTCGAAGAAGAGCAGGGGAGTTATCCCCGGTGTCCTGGCCAATATTTATCCCTCAATCAGGTTATCTGGTCATTATCACATTGCTGTTTGTGGGAGCTTGTTGTGCACAAATTGGCTGCCGCACTTCCTACATTACAGCAGTGACTTCACTTCAAAAAGTACTTCATTAGTTGTTAAGTGCTTTGGGGCATCCGGTGGTCATGAAACATGCCATATAAATACAAGTCTTTCTTTCTTTTTCTCGGTGACATCATCTAAAAATACGTCAGGTTCCACATGTATGCGGACGACACCCAGCTCTACTTCACCACCACCATCTCTCTCGACCCCTCCACTGCCTCTCATTTGTTACGCTGCTTGTCCGACATCCAGCATCGGATGAACAGAAATTTACTCCAATTAAGTATTGGGAAGACCAAAGCCAATGTCTTCCGACCCCATCACAAACTTCATTCCCCAGCCAACGACTTCATCCTTCTCCCTGGCCATTGTCTGAGGCTGAACCAAACTGTTTGCAACCTTGGCATCCTACATGGCCCTGACCTGAGCTTTCAACTCCATATACTCTCCATCACCAAGACCGCGTACTTCTACCTCTATAACATTGCCTGTCTCCGCCCCTGCCTCAGCTTATCTGATACTTAAACCCTCATTCATGCCTTTGTTACCTCTAGACAAAACTATTCTAATGCTCTCCTGGCCGGCCTCTCACCTTGCACCTTCCATAAACTTGAGCTCATCCAAAACTCTGCTGTCTGTAACCTAACTGACACCAATTCCCGCTCACTCATCACCCGTGCGCACTGACCAACATTTGCTCCTGATCTGGCAACGCCTCAATTTTAAAATTCTCTTCCTTGTGTTCAAATCCTTCCATGGCCTCGCCCCTCCCCATCTCTGTAACCTCCTCCAGCCCTACAACCCTTGAGATCTCTGCTCCTCCAATTCTGGCCTCTTGCGCATCCCCGATTTTCATTGCTTCACCATTGGCGGCTGTGCCTTCAGCTGCCTAGGCCTAAGCTCAGGAATTCCCTCCCTAAACCTCTCTGCCTCTCTCTCCTCCTTTACTCTTTAAAACCTACCTCTTTGACCAAGCTTTTGGTCACCTGTCCTAAACTCTCATTATGTGGCTTGGTGTCAAATCCTGTTTGATAGTCACTCCTGTGAAGCGCCTTGGGACGTTTTACTACGTTAAAGGTGCTTTATAAATGCAAGTTGTTGTTAGTGAGAGGAGTTACAAATTAGAGGTAAGTACAACTGAAAAAATATAACATCTAAATTTGTTGTAGATTGTTACTGATTAGAAAGTGAACTTCAAACTTCAGACCTCACTGGCTTGCTGATAAGGCTTCTCTCCCCAGTTCATTACATATGATAGCCTTCCTTGACCTGGTAAATAAACAACTGAAGTAGGGACCAAATAGTTATTACAGGTAAAAAAATGATATTTAAAGAAGCAGCTTCAGATTTCACAATTAAATTAAATGTTCCTAGATTCCACTGTAATTATGTAAAAATCACAGCACTGAAACTATATCTTGACATGTACACAAAATATACCCTTTTCCTATAGTACTATAAACTCTGCAAATTGGGACAGGCTTCAACTGTTTCCCTAGCTTTTATTAAAATTGCAGATTGCAATAGATCTTGACTGGCATGGATCATGCAGAAAAGAAAGCCATGTACTGCAGCAAAGAATTGTGTCCATGGGGCAGTCTAGCAAACAGCATTGTACACTGGAGTAAATAGATCAGTATGACAGTTTCAGATGTGATGTCATCATACAGTTAAATGAAGCCACTCATTGCCTTGTGGCCACTAGATGGAACTGGTGTGCTAATTTTTATTCTGCATTTATAAAAGTTACAATCTCAAATGGTATATAGAAGATTTGACACTGGGCAGAAGAAGGTATACAACAATCCACTTGTGACAGTAAGCCTAGAACTCACTCACTGGTCGTTGGTTATTAAGCACGTCACTCAATGGTGCATTATAATGAACACATGATCACTACTCATAATTCAAGCATTCTTTCAATTAAATTTTTTTCAGTCACAGACTTCTCAGTAAGAGAGAAATGACCTTTCTTGCTGCTGCCCCAAAGTTGAGTAGCTTTGAGGCAGGCCCACGGTTTCCCTTTGCTATGCACTAAACTCTACCATTGGCTCCTCCAAAGAAGTAAACGTCAACTTCTTCCTATCCCTCCCTCTGCCTCCAACCACCTGCATAAATCCCCTAATATCCATTACGTACTGCCCTTCAAAGTCTCCACTCCCTTGTGAATATGGTTCTCATCATGCACGACCTCATCATGATTTATCAGCGTCCTAGACCTGGCTCACTCACAGCAGTGACTCCTGCCCCATTAACCAAGACCGTCCCATCTGCCTACAGATCCACAATGTTCCCTGCCTTAGTGTGGCTCTTCGTTGGGTCCCCTTACTCCTCAGACATCTTTTCTTTTGAGCACCTCACTCTCTACCAGTCCTTCCACCTTCCTTTCAATGTCCTCATTGTCTACCATCCTCTCAAGTCTTCCGGTAATTCCCTGGCTTAAATCTCCTCCCTTGTCTCTTAATTTAGCCTCTGCACCAAATGACTCAAGTGATTTCAACCTTCACCTTGATTCTGCATGTTCCCTCTCCTCAGACCTCTCTGCAATCATGTCCTCATTTAACCTCCCCCCTACCTATATCTGCATACATCTCCTTGACCTCACCATCTTGTAACTCAATCCCACATTACAGGTTTCTGTCACTGACTAGACCATATATTACTACTTCCTAGTTTCTTAAAATACTCCTAACTGCACCCCTGTATTCTCCCTCCAAGCCTGGCAAAAGCTTGCCTTCACATCTTCTGTTTAAAAATCTGACTGATTCTAGCCTTTTCTGAACCTGAGGACCCGATTTTCGGCTTGTGTGGGAAATGGTCGGGTTTCCCCGAATGTGGGGTTTCTGACACACATAAAAAAGTGTCAGCCAGCTCCACGCAATTTTCCCTCAAGTGGCCAATTAATTCCCAGCATGTGGGAAGCCTTGCTAATTGTCCAATTCGAGTCAGAAATCCCCACAGTATGATGTCATCATTCGTGGTGCTTTCAAGGTCCATAGCAAGCACTGCATCCTCTGAAGGCTTCCAAACAAACCATACAGGATGGCAGAGGAGCCTGCAGCAGCTGTGGCCAGTGCCAGACCCCGAGCTGCCTCCAAATTCGACGAGGCTTCACTGCAGGCATTATTGGATGGGGTAAGGGCCCAGAGGGAGGACCTCTTCCCTAGGTCAAGGAGGAAGAGGCCTCCCACTGAGACCAATGCTGCATGGATGCAGGTGTCAGAAGATGCCAACTCGCTGGGAGTCACCAGAAGAACCTTGGCATTACATC
Source organism: Somniosus microcephalus (assembly GCF_052327205.1). NCBI lineage: Eukaryota > Metazoa > Chordata > Chondrichthyes > Squaliformes > Somniosidae > Somniosus > Somniosus microcephalus. Next base: position 127,372,669 of record NC_140991.1, read on the forward strand.
TCTAACTCCTTCCTTTACTCCCCCACAGTACCATCCAGAGCCCCCGTCCTCACTGTGGAGGAGGAAGAGGCTGTGCAGCCAGACTCCTCAGAGGAAGCTCCAACCTCTGAGGGCGCAGCGTCAGCAGAAGTAAGCGCACCCAGCACCAGCGCAGACACTCACACCTCGGGGGGACCTTCGGGACATAGAGTAGTGTTGTCACCTGGTGTTTCACAGCTCACAAGTGAGCCTCAGCAGATTCTGGAGACAGGGACAGCAGTGGAGAGTCCTTGTCGGAGGGTGCAGGACTCTGCCAGCTCAGCTCAGCTGCGCTGCATGTCGACCCTCTGCCTCTGGGTCCTTCCGCAAGAGAAGAGGTGATGGATCTCCATGCACAGATGCAGGAGTCTCTGGCAGGTTTTGTCTCCAGGGTCGCTGCGAGTGTGGAGCGAATGGAGGAGTCCATAGCGACCATGAGCAGAGCCTTTGTGGAGTCATTGGCGCATGAACGCATCACCATGGAAAGGTTGGCAACCTCCATGCAGGAGGTAACTCGCCAGGGTACGGAAAACATGGTGAGTGCTCATAAGAGAATGACATCTCTTGAGGAGCGTTGGCCATCTGTTGAACAGAGAAACCAGATCTTCATGGAAGTCCTTCGGAGTAGGACTGCCAGTGCAGAAACGGGTCCCACTGGCCCCCTAAAGCACAGCAAGGTGCTCTCAAGCCACTTCCAAGCGCTGGCCCCTTCTGGCCTGTGCAGCTTCAGGTGAGTGAGCAGCAGCCTGGTGCTCATCCTGCTGTTCCTGGTTCTGCTGCTGCCGCCTCTGCTGTTGGAGATCCTCTAATGCCAGGAAGGGAAGGTACCAAAGGCCTCCCATGCTCCTGTCAGATGCCTCCGTTGAGGGGGCGCTGAGTTAGGGTGGTGAGAGGGGCTTCCCAGGAGCTCACACTGGAGAAGTGTGTGAGGCTCCAACTTTCTACAGCTGTTCCTAAGCCTTCAAAAAGTTCACCCAAGCCTTCATCAACAAGGTCCTGCAGCCTGCAAATGCTGCCTCTTTAAATCTCTTCAGCCCTCATTGACCTGCAGCTGACAGCAAGCAAGTCAACTGGTTTCACGCCAGCTCTCATCAGCGGGGTTCCCCGCAGGCGTGTTTGATGTGGGGAAAGCCCCAAAGTCGCATCGGCCCCGGAAAATCTACCTCAACAAGGAGATAATTGCTCATTACTGCTCCGACGACCAGTCCCGCCAGCGGCGTCCGCGACTGAGGCGGGTCGCGTAGAAACGGCGGTCCGAAAGTCGGACGGGGCAGGGAATCAGGCAGGGGGGGGGGTCCCGACCCGACCCGCTTTTTCGCCGATTTTCGGTCCCCGGCCGTCTGGAAAGCCGCCCATCGACCCCTGACTGTCAGTGAGGTACCACTGTCTTAATCTCCTTGTGTTCACAACCTGAAGAGAAGGCCGGCCAGACAACATCTGCTGAGTACATGGGACCAGTGACTTCCCAACACAATGGATGTGAGGTGTTTACTGATTACCAAGACAGGCCAATGAATTGTGTATTGTTTATAGTCCTTTTGGAAAATTGCAGGGATTCCTGCAACCTCCATGCTGCTAGAAAAAATGACAAGATTTAAAAATAAAACGATCAAAATATGTATATAATCTATATTCATATTCTAAAATCAAATAGTCATAAACAATTGCTCCATAGGAATCAAATAACGTAGATGTTTCGAAGCTGTATGTCTCCCCCATTTTAATTTCTGTTCCTTCTCATTAGTTTAGGTCTATGCCCCATTTCCCAGTTCAAATCTAACATCACTGATGCTGCTGGACCAGTAGTCAAGATCAGCAAGGATACTAATCCAAACCACCACTATGAATCTGTTCTGGGAGACACATCACTTTTGCCAAATGAACGATATTTTCCCTGGTGTCAGCCAACATGGTGGATCTACAGCATGCACAGCAATGGTATAAAAATAAAGGTGTCTCCGAACAGCTCAGAGAGACCTAATTATTTATTTTTTCACAATAGTTGGACAAAATGCTTTATAGTAACATCCAGTGCACTGAAAATGCATTTGTCTCACCCTTCCACTAATGTCCCCCTACATTCAGCCTACATCAAAGCAATGTTGCACAGGTTTCAGGTCACTTATTGACTGACTGCTGTTTTCCAACACATCAAATTTTCCTACAACTGGAAAATATTAAATAAATACTTTGTGTGGGGCTAAAGTTAAACACATACTACTGTAGGAAACTATTTCTAAAGAGTATTTCCCAAATTTTGCCATCAACGGCAAATGAACGGTACAAGCTGTTACACTTGCACGAGCCCATAGACTTTCTATGGCCTTTTCCACTGGAACTTGCTGTCATTAGAAAGCCATTTTGGCATAGCACCCTCTACAGGGGATCTGGGGCCTGTCTGAACAGGGAAAGCAACTGTGTATCTCCTTAACCAATCAGATTGAAGATTCGTTAATGAGCAGCACAGAGTCTGAGCCAAGAAATGTGAGTTAGAATACTTAATTCAATGTCCAATCATGTACAAAAAGCAAAATAAAGAGAGAGAAAGAGAGGAGTTGAGAGTGAAGGTGAATGGAAATATTAGTCAAAAATATTCACCTGTCAACTTCTGTCATGTTCAATTTTTGTCATGTTTTTACCTAGGCAAAGCAGCTATACAAAAGAACATAAGAAGTAGGAGCAGGAGTAGGCCATACGGCCCCTCGGGCCTGCTCCGCCATTCAATAGGATCATGGCTGATCCGAACCCAGACTCACGTCCACTTCCCTGCCCGCTCCCCGTAACCCCTAATTCCCTTATCAGCTAGGAAACTGTCTATCTCCATTTTAAATTTATTTAATGTCGCAGCTTCCACAGCTCTCTGAGGTAGCAAATTCCATAGATTTACTACCCTCTGAGTGAAGAAGTTTCTCCTCATCTCAGTTTTGAAAGGGCAGCCCCTTATTCTAAGGTTATGCCCCCTAGTTCTAGTCTCACCCATCAGTGGAAACATCCTCACCACATCCACCCGATCAAGCCCCCTCACAATCTTATATGTTTCGATAAGATCGCCTCTCATTCTTCTGAATTCCAATGAGTAGAGGCCCAACCTACTCAACCTTTCCTCATAAGTCAACCCCCTCATCTCCGGAATCAACCGAGTGAACCTTCTCTGAACTGCCTCGAGAGCAAGTATATCTTTTCTTAAATATGGAAACCAAAGCTGTACGCAGTATTCCAGGTGTGGCCTTACCAGTACCCTGTATAACTGAAGCAAGACTTCCCTGTTTTTATACTCCATCCCCCTTGCAATAAAAGCCAAGATTCCATTGGCCTTCCTGATCACCTGCTGTACCTGCATACTAACTTTTTGTGTTTCATGCACCAGGACCCCCAGATCCCTTTGTACTGTAGCACTTTGCAGTTTCTTTCCATTTAGATAATAACTTGCTCTTTGATTTTTTCTGCCAAAGTGCATAACCACACACTTTCCAACATTATATTGCATCTGCCAAATTTCTGCCCACTCACTTAGCCTGTCTATGTCCTTTTGCAGGTTTTTTATGTCCTTCTCACTCACTGCTTTCCCTCCCATCTTTGTATCGTCGGCAAACTTGGATACGTTGCACTCGGTCCCTTCCTCCAAATCGTTAATATAGACTGTAAAGAGTTGGGGTCCCAGCACTGACCCCTGCAGAACACCACTCGTCACTGATTGCCAACCCGAGAATGAACCATTTATCCCAATTCTCTGTTTTCTGTTAGATAGCCAATCTTCCACCCATGCCAGTATATTACCCCCAATCCCGTGATTTTTTATCTTGTGCAGTAAACTTTTGTGTGGCACCTTGTCAAATGCCTTTTGGAAGTCCAAATACACTACATCCACTGGTTCCCCTTTATCCACCGTTTGTTACATCCTCAAAAAATTCGAGCAAATTTGTCAAACATGACTTCCCCTTCATAAAACCATGCTGACTCTGTCCGATTAAATTATGCAAATGTCCTGTTACTGCTTCCTTAATAATGGACTCCAACATTTTACCAACCACAGATGTTAGGCTAACTGGTCTATAGTTTCCAGCCTTTTGTCTACTTCCCTTTTTAAATAAGGGCATTACATTAGCAGTTTTCCAATCTGCTGGGACCTTTCCTGAATCCAGGGAGTTTTGGAAAATTACCACTAATGCATCCACAATCCCTACCGCTACTTCTCTCAAGACCCTAGGATGTAAGCCATCAGGTCCAGGGGATTTATCCACCTTTAGTCCCATTATCTTACCGAATACCACCTCCTTAGTGATTTTAATCGTGTTTAACTCCTCCCCCCCATAGCCCCCTGTTTGTCCAGTGTTGGGATATTTTTAGTGTCCTCTACTGTAAAGACTGATACAAAATATTTGTTCAGCGTTTTTGCCATCTCCATGTTCCCCACCACTAATTTCCCGGTCTCGTCCTCTAAGGGACCAACATTCACTTTAGCCACCCTTTTTCTTTTTATATAACTGTAGAAACTCTTGCTATCTGTTTTTGTATTTTTTGCTAGTTTACTTTCATAATCTATCTTCCCTTTCTTAATTAATCTTTTAGTTATTCTTTGCTGGCTTTTAAATGCTTCCAATCTTCTATCCTCCCACTAGATTTGGCTACTTTATATGCCCTTGTTTTCAATTACAATTTTATTTTATTTTGGGTTTTAGTAATGCCTGTTTTTGGTATCTGTTTGTGCATGCGTAGACTGAGTACAATTACCAAAATTCATCTTAATTGTTCAAAGTTGCTCAACTTCATTTTAAGTCAATCCTACATCAGCAATGTATTAAATTGCACAGCGGTAGGTGGTATGGTCCCCTGATGCACCAACATGATACACTGAGGAATAGAAGGAAAGCAGGTTCATGATTGGGTTTCCCCCACACACTGATCTCACTATTTCCCTCCATGCATTTGTTTTAATTAACCTGTAAATCCATTATATGTAAATGTGTTTGTGAATTATTAAAACTAGTGTGCGAGTTCCCAATCGCAGGTGGATTATGAATGCCAGATAGTTTCCCACAGGGTTGGATTTTCTGTTAACAATAAGTGTTATTAAAATCAGAGGAAAAGTGACCTTACACCAGTCTTCCATACTTCTTAGTTGCTGCCAACAAATTTCTGTGAACAGGTCACTTGCCTGCCCTGCTGATTGGAGAATTATGCATGGTATATGCTGACATACAATAAAACAAACAAAATATAAATAAACCCCATAAAATTCTATTGTTGCTGTGCAATAAACAATTCATTTAGCCATCATGCCTTCACATAAAAGGTCAGAGCAGTAACAGAACAAATATTTTAAATTTAATACTATTATTACATTTACTGTTCTCCAATCACCTACAACCATTTTAGGGTAAGGCTCGCAATGGTCCTATGGCCACTGGTGAAACGATAGGTGCAGGGTGAATGCTATAGCAGCTCCAGTACTAGCAAAGGTCAGTATCTGGTACAAACTTACCTCCTTCTCTTAAGCGGTCTCATCACTTGCTTCTTACAGAAGTTGACTCCCACTGCCCAATAATTACTAGGGTAGTAGCAGGTACCTGGTGTTCAACAGTGAAACTCCCTTGTATTCTGCAATGGATCTCTGTGTCTTACCCACATGCACTCCTTCGATCTTGCCAAAGGCAGACTCAGTTAACACTGGACGAGATGACATTCGGTTAATTTTGTAAACTGCTTTACTTCATAGAAGGTAAAACATACAGAGCACCACGTATGATGCAAAATACTTGGTACAATCAGTATCTGTTCACATACAATCACAAAAACAAAGAACAAATGTATGCCAGCCACTCTAGTGGGTCATCTAACTCAATTTAAAAGCACAATCTCTGCACCCTGTCCTTGCACCCAGAGAACAGGTATCCTTTCCTTGGTAGCGTTTGTGCTGCTGGATTGTCTTTTTGGTGTCTATGTTCTGATTTTTTTTTAAAAGCCTCTCTTCCCCCAACTCACAAAGATCAAAAGAGTTTGTCAACACCAAGATGCTGGATGTGTTCTTGAATTACCAAACATTGCGAATGAAATGGTCATTATTTGGGATCTGTGCAAAACAGCTACCCAACCCACATTTAAATCACCTCTCATCATCCTCTGGATGGACAAACCAGCATGGAGCTATCTGGGGAAAATACTCCCTTTCGTGCAAGATTTTGCACATAACACATATTAAAATCGCTTACTTCAAGTCTTTTTCTTGAAAAAATGGCCAAAGAATTTTGAGCTGTGACAGGCAGATATTTCTACAGTACATACAGATAGGGTTCGAAACAGCCATCAATCGTTCACTGCATGCTAGATTGAAGAGTTGTTGAGGTGTTGTACTCAGGATAGCCTTTCAAAGAAGGTTTTTTTTTTAACAGAAATAAGTATCTATAAAACTCTTCATTCCAGTACATACACACCTTTTGTATAACAAATGCATAAAATACAATATTGTGTACAAAAATAAATTGAGGAAGGGCAAACAAAGATGCAGGAGGAAAAAAAGATAGTTTGAATGCTTCATCCACCCTACAGCAGCTCATCTCCACAGATCCTTAGGCGACAGGAAGAGTGGTTAATTAAAGCTTGTTGCAGTTTAAAAAAAAGTAATCTGACCACCCAGTCCAATTTTTGATGGATTAAATCCAAAGAAAAATGCTAATTTGTATGGCTTTAGGCCCCACAAAAAACTGACAGTACAATCCAATTTTTTTAAATGACTCAATCCAAGCAGTAAAAATTATATTTGCCATGGCCTATTAGATGATGTTTGTTTTGTAGATTTTTTATGTGACTGTGACATTCCATCTGTTACTGTGTGATTAATTATATGGATATTAAGACCCAAAGGGCTAGCTAACATCATTAATCTTATATCTATTCTCAACAGCAGTCTGATACTCCAGGTAAAATGCAACCTCTTGTGCATTTCAAAATGGGATGGTATATATGTGGGTTAATTTTTAAAGCTACAAGTAGGTTGCCTGTTCTTTTTGTTGGAGAATTGTGTTTATGAAGAAGACTCAGTATAGCAAAAGCATCGATGCTGTGCTGTGGAACAGGCAATCATGCAGACTCTCTTCACTTTAGCTTCTCTCACATATGTGGCCATACCAATAACAGAGAACCCCCATTCTTATTGCGATTTGCTTTAACAGGTTAGTGCGTGAAATTAACCCAATGGTTGAGAACTCGAGTGAACTGAATGGCAAATAGGGCAAAAGCACAGTCATTTGTTTTAACACAAGGATCCCACTCCCTGTTTGCACAGAAATCATTGTCAGTTGGCAAGAGTGACTGTCGCTGCATTGTATTCATTACTAAAGAGAAAGCCTTTTGGTACAAAACTGAAGAGGGACATCACTATTGTGAGGGTTGCACCGTGGGGATTTAGGAGAGCCGGTTATGTTTAAACTGTGCATAACATTTCTGAGCCTTGGATATAATTATATTGCCATCATTAATATAACGTTTTATTTTCATTAGAGGAGTTCTGATGTCTTTCTGATATCTCGCAAATTAATCTTGCACCTTTCTTTGTAAATCAACAGAAATACTTTTTAATAATAACAGGGATGGTTGATTTACTTGGCGTGACAGTGCAACATGCCAAATATAAATGTTCCCCACGTGAATATTCTTTTAATAAATTGAACGGAAATTCCTCCCTACGTAGGCCGAAATAAACAGTAATTCTACAGGAATCCAACTTTTACAAACGAAGGAATGAAACGAAAGAACAAGCAGACTGGCACTTTGACAATAAAGTTTGGTGCCCGCAGACCAAAGTGTAATTCACCTCTCCTAAATCTGTGAACCAAGGGTCATTTCTACATAAACTGGGCTTATTGATGAATTGGGGTGATAGAAAATGTGGAAATGTCAACTTTGCAAGAGAAACTGTAACAGATGTTAGCTTTGCTTCACATGTTTTTCCACAGCTGTTACAGTTTGTTCTTCTTGCAAAGTTGACATTTCCACATTTTGTATCCGGTAATATCTAGTCAATGTCGCAGACGTGAAAGCTTCTCGTCGACATCTTTTCTGCTTCCATTGAAGAGGCTGAAAATCAGGGAGCTGTGGGCGGCTTATTACAGGGAGAGAGAGAATACAATTCTTTCCACATTGTAGCAAAGCTAATAAAGGTTGGAGGAACAGATATTGGAAACTCTTAAAAAGCCTTGTCCTTTTCAGTACCAATGACCGGCAGTGTAAACCCTGTGGGAATGTGAATTGGGCAAAATGATCTGAGTGAAACACTCCAAAGAAAGCAGCAGCAGCAGCGAAAGGATAAAGAGCGGCCCGAGAGCGGACCTGAATTAAAGCAATGGCAGCGGCGAGAGGATAAAGAGTGGCCTGAGAGCGGACCTGAATTAAAGCAATGGCAGCGGCGAGAGGATAAAGAGCGGCCTGAGAACGGACCTGAATTAAAGCAATGGCAGCGGCGAGAGGATAAAGAGCGGCCTGAGAACGGACCTGAATTAAAGCAACTGCAGTGGCGAGAGGATAAAGAGCGGCCTGAGAGCGGACCTGAATTAAAGCAATGGCAGCAGTGAGAGGATAAAGAGCGGCCTGCGAGCGGACCTGAATTAAAGCAATGGCAGTGGCGAGAGGATAAAGAGCGGCCTGAGAGCGGACCTGAATTAAAGCAATGGCAGCGGTGAGAGGATAAAGAGCGGCCTGAGAGCGGACCTGAATTAAAGCAATGGCAGCGGTGAGAGGATAAAGAGCGGCCTGAGAGCGGACCTGGATTAAAGCAATGGCAGCGGTGAGAGGATAAAGAGCGACCTGAGAGCGGACCTGGATTAAAGCAATGGCAGCGGTGAGAGGATAAAGAGCGGCCTGAGAGCGGACCTGAATTAAAGCAGCAGCGGCGAGAGGATAAAGAGCGGACTGAGAGCGGACCTGGATTAAAACAGCGGCAGCGGCAAGAGGATAAAGAGCGGCCTGAGAGCGGACCTGGATTAAAACAGCGGCAGCGGCGAGGCTCCGATTCAAAAACAACAAAAATAATCAAAGAGTGATGTCACAGGAGAACAGGTAAGTGATTGGTTGGTGAGTATTACAGCTTTATTTTGCTCTCTAAGTAAGGGAAGGGATTTAAATTAAGAGCTGAGAAACTGTACTTTGCTAGTACTTATTAAATTAATAACTTAAACTAGATAAAATAATCAAACAATAAAACTAAAATATCAATTGAATAAAAGCTTTAACTAATTAATTAATAAATAAAACAAGGTTAGAGATGGCAGGGCAGGTAGTGTGTCGTAACTGCAGCATGTGAGTCTGTGGAGAGCATCGCAATCCCGAGCTACCACATCTGCAGTAAGTGTCTGCAACTCGAGGAACTTCGGCTCATAGTTGTTGAGCTGGAGTACGAGCTGCAGACATTGTGATGCATCAGGGAGGGGGAGAGTTACCTGGACACTTTGTTCCAGGAGGCAGTCACATCCTTTAGGCTAAGTAGTACTGTAGAGTTCATCAGTGGTCAGGGACAGGAGGGTGTGACTGCGAGTCAGGAAGGTATGAGGACCCATGATGTAGTGATGGAGGAGCCTCAGCCCTGGACCTTGTCCAACAGGTATGAGGTACTTGCTACCTATATGGATGAGGAAAAGGACTGCAGGGAGGATGGGCAAACTGACCATGACACTGTGGTACAGGGGGCCATCCAAGTGGGGGGAGAAGGATGGAATGCGGTAGTGGTAGGGGACAGTATAGTCAGTTCCCTGCAGCCGCGAAAGAGAATCCCGAAGGCTGTGTTGCCTGCGGTGCCAGGGTTAAGGATATCTCCTCACGGCTGGAGAAAAACTTGGGGTGGGAGGGGGAAGATCTAGTTGTCGTGGTCCATGTAGGAACCAATGACATAGGTAGAATGATGAATGAGGGAGCTTGAGGAGCTAGAGTCTAAATTAATAAACAGAACCTCAAGGGTAATAATCTCTGGATTACTACCTGAGCCACACGCAAATTGGCATAGTGTCAAGCAGATCAGAGAGTTAAATGCGTGGCTCAAATGGGAAGAAGGGGTTTCGATTCATGGGGCACTGGCACCAGTACTGGGGAAAGAGGGAGCTGTTCCATCGGGACGGGCTCCACTTAATCTGGGTTGGGCCCAGCGTCCTGGCGAATTGAATAGCTAGGGCTGTGGATAGGGCTATAAACTAAAAGGGGGGAGGGGTCAGGTGAGGGGAAATTTAGAAATCTAAAGAGAAAGGTCAAGGCAATAGAGCATTGTAGCGATTTGGGTAAAAATAACCAGAGTGTGACAGGAAGGGACAGAGAGGGTGGAGATAAGGAATAAAAAGGGGCAGAAAACACTGGTGAGAGTAGTATATAGGCCCCCTAACAGTAGCTATACTGCTGGACAGAATATTAATCAAGAAATAATAGGAGCGTGTAACAAAGGTAATGCAATAATCGTGGGGGACTTTAATCTTCATATAGACTGGACAAATCAAATTGGCAAAGGTAGACTGGAGGACGAGTTCATGGAATGCATTCGGGACATTTCCTGGAACAATACGTCATGGAACCAACCAGGGAACAGGCTATTTTAGATCTTGTATTGTGTAATGAGAGAGGGTTAATTAGCAATCTCATAGTAAAGGATCCTCTGGGGCAGAGTGATCATAACATGATAGGCAAGTCACTCTCAAACTTAATGTGAAATTCTAAGTCTGAAACTAGAGTCTTAAACTTAAATTAAGCCAACTACATAGGTATGAGGGGCGAGTTGGCTAAGGTAGATTAGAAAAATAGTTTAAAAGGTATGGCGGTAGATAAGCAGTAGCTAGCATCTAAAGAAATATTTCATAATTCTCAACAAAAATATATTCCATTGAGAAACAAAAACTCCACGGGAAAAGTGATCCATCCATGGCTAACTGAAGAAGTTAAGGATAGCATTAAATTGAAAGAAGCTTATAATGTTGCGAAGAATAGTAGTAAGCCTGAGGATTAGGAGGGTTTCAGAAACCAGCAAAGGATGACCAAAAAATGATAAAAAGGGAAAAAATAGAATATGAGCGAAAACTAGCAAGAAATATAAAAACAGATTGTAAGTATGTAAAAAGGAAGAGAGTAGCAAAAGTAAACGTTGGTCCCTTAGAGGCTGAGACAGGATAGATTATTATGGGGAATAAGGCAATAGCAGAAACGTTAAACAAATATTTTATATCTGTCTTCACAGTAGAAGACATAAAAAGCATACTAAAAGTGGTGGGGAGTCTCATGAGGGTGAGGAACTTAACGTAATTGATATAAGTAGAAAAAAGATACATGAGAAATTAATGGGAATAAAAGCCGACAAATCCCCTGGACCTGATGGCCTATATCCTAGGGTTCTAAAAGAGGTTGCTGCAGAAATAGTGGATGCATTGGTTTTGATCATCCAAAATTCCCTAGATTCTAGAACGGTCCCAGTGAATTGGAAGGTAGCAAATGTAAAACCACTATTTAAGAAAGGAGGGAGAAAACAGGGAAGTACAGGCAGGTAGCCTGACATCAGTCGTTGCGAAAATGCTGGAATCCATTGTTAAGGAAGTGGTATCAGAGCACTTAAAAAATCAAAACATGATTAGGCAGAGTCAACATGTTTTATGAAAGGGAAATCGTATTTGACAAATATATTAGTTTTTTGAGGATGTAACTAGCATGATAAAGGGGAACCAGTGGATGTAGTATATTTGGATTTCCAAAAGACATTTGATAAGGTGCCACATAAAAGGTTTTTACACAAGATAATGGCTCATGGGGGTGGAGGTAATATAGTAGCATGGATAGAGGATTGGTTAACGGGCGGAAAACAGAGAGTAGGGATAAGCGGATCTTTTTCAGGTTGGCAGTAACTAGTAGGGTGTCGCAAGGATCAGTGCTGGGGCCTCAGCTATTTACAATCTATATTAATGACCTAGATGAAGGGACCGAGTGTAATGTACCCAAGATTGCTGATGATACAAAGCTAGCTGGGGCAGTAAGCTGTGAGGAGAACACAAAGGGCTCGATTTTCATTGAGCCGTGGAGTCGGGCTTGGAGGTGTGCAGGGGGTTAAAATCGCAAAAACTGGCAGGCAGGTGGGCGGGACCCCCCCCCCGCCTGGTTCCCGACTCCGAGCAATTTTAACTCAGGCGTGTCTGATGGTCCCGACTCCGTCCCGCATCCAACAGGCGGGACTGGTCTTTAAGGCCCTTAATTACCACTAAATGGCCTCTATAATCCTATTTTAACAGGCCCTTGCAAATTTAACCCTTTTCCCACGTAAAACACGCCTGGTGGGAATCACGAATGTGAAACCTAGCGGGAGCACTATTGGATTGCTGACTATCAACTGCAGGTCAACCATTAAAGAAATTTGATCAGCCATCATTTGCAGGTGGTCTCAGGTCTGGGGCAACTTTTACAAGGCTTAACCACACCTATGGAAGGTTGGAGCCTCATACCCATCTCCAGTGTGGCCTCCTGGGAAACCCCTCTCGCCACCTTCACTCAGCGCTTCCTCAACGGAGGCATATACCAGAAGCATGGGAGCCATTTATTTCCTTCCCATCTGGGCATTAGAGGAGCTCGAGCACCAGCCGTAGCAGCAGCAGAACCAGGAACAACAGCAGCACCAGCAACAGCTGCAGCAGCAGGAGCGCCAGGCTGCTGCTCACCCGCCTGAGGCTGCACAGGCCAGAAGGGGCCAGCGCCTGGAAGCCCATCGGCGCAGGAGATAGCCCCCAAACAGGGTCTACAGACGCAGGGTCAGCTATCTCAACATGTCTGAGCAGCAGTGCCAAAGGCGGCTCCGACTTTAGCGAGAGGTAGTGACTGACATCTGCGCAATGCTACAGCAAGACCTGCTGCCCAGAGGACCAGGTGGACAAGCATTACCAGTGGCCGTCAAAGTCACAACCGCACTCAACTTTTTTGCCTCAGGCTCATTCCAGGGATCAGCAGCAGACATCAGCGGCATCTCCCAGGCGGCCGCACACACTTGCATCACGCAGGTAACCGATGCCGTCTTTGCCCTTGCACACAATCACATCCATTTCACCAAGGATCGAGCAAGTGTCACAGCGCGAGCGGTTGGATTAGCTAATCTGGCAGGCTTTCCAAGGGTGCAAGGCATCGTTGACTGCACACGTGGCCCTTAGGGCACCCCATCGCAATCCAGGTATTTTTGTCAACCGCAAGGGTTTCCACTCCCTCAACATTCAGCTGGTGTGTGACCACAAGAAGGAAATTTTGCATGTTTGTGCCATGTACCCTGGCAGTTGCCATGACTCCTTCATACTGCGCCAGTCTAGTGTGCCTCCGCTATTCAGTCCACCAGACCAACTTAACGGATGGCTACTTGGAGACAAGGGCTATCCCCTGAGGACGTGGCTAATGACGCCGTTGAGGAGGCCAGCCAACGAAGCTGAGGAGTGCTACAACTCCAGCCACATTTCCACCAGATCCATTATCGAGCAAACCATCGGCTTGCTGAAGATGCGTTTCAGATGCCTGGATAGATCAGGTGGAGCCCTGCAGTACTCAGCAGCCAGGGTCTCCAGAATCGTCGTGGTTTCCTTGCAGATTCCTGAGGACCAAGTGGCTCCTCACATATCCTCCTCAGATGAGGAGAAAGAGGAAGAGGAGGGCGAAAACGAACATCCTGCAGAGGCCCATCAACCAGCGGCAGCATTACGCGAGAACATTGCTGCCTGGGATGCAAGGAACGCACTCATCCTGGCCAGATTTGCTTAGCCTAGTCAATCAAACACTTTTGCCTCACAGCTTCTTACCAGAGCATTGACAATGGCCAAGAACCAGAGGATTCCTAGCACTCTGACCACCATACTGACAGTTGCAAGTATTCCTAAGGCCTCAATGTGGAAGTCCCAATAGCGAAATGACAGACGCCACAACTGCAACATTTGCCATCAGAATTTTTATGCACAATTACGACGTGATGGCATTTTTACACTAAACACAAAATTCCACCCAAGTGACTACCCTTGTGACTACTTGTGCTTTATCTTCATTTTACGCGTGCTCCTACGTAGTGGTTCCCCTGTGGCTTCAGCAGATGCGGAGGGCTCTGCAGTGGCATGGAAGTGTGAGCGCTTGGAGAGGAACCCCCACTTCCTTGAGGCCTGCCACCAACCTCCCTCTCATGGGGCAGGTCCCCCTCAGCGCCTGCAAGTGGCTGGAGAGCACCTTGCTGCACATCAGGGGGGCCATGGGGACCTGTATCTGCAATGGCAGTCCTACTCAGAAGGACTTCCATGAAGGTCTGGTTTCTCTGTTCAATAGATGCCCATCATTCCTCAAGAGATGTCATTCTATTCTGAACAATGACCATGTTTTCCATACCCTGGTGACGAAGCTCCTCCATGGCCATAGCCCTCCTCTCCTCTACCGTAGCCATCCTCTCCTGTACGGTAGCCAGCCTTACCACGGAGGTTGCCATCCTTTCCGTGGTGATGCGTTCATGCGCCAATGACTCCACAAAGGCTCTGCTCATGTTCACTATGGACTCCTCCATTCGCTCCACACTCGCAGCGACCCTAGAGACAAAACCTGCCAGAGACTGCTGCATCTATGCCTGGAGTTCCATCACCTCTGATCTTATGGATGGACCCAGAGGCAGAGGGTCGACATGCTGCTGAGCCGAGCTGGCAGAGTCCTGCGCCCTCCGACTAGGATTCTCAACTGCTGTCCCTGTCTCCACAATCTGCTGATGCTCACTTGTGAGCTGTGATACACCAGGTGACACTATGTCCCGAAGGTCCCACCGAGGTGTGAGTGTCTGCGCTGGTGCTGGGTGTGCTGAATTCTGCTGACGCTGCGCCCTCAGAGGTTGCAGCTTCCTCTGAGGAGTCTGGCTGCTCAGCCTCTTCTTCCTGGCTAGTGGGGACGGATGCTTGTGATGGTCCTGTGGGGGAGTAAAGGAAAGAGTCAGAGATGTGATGCAAAGGCTACATGCACATAGCTTTTTGCAGATGCTCATAAGTGCATCTGTTACAGCATCACAATCATTATCAGCAGCTCATGCAATGTCAAAGAGAGAGATGGGAAACTTTTCTGTCACCAGCTTGCTGTGTTGCACCCGTCTGTCCGTCCCCCATGCGCGAATCATCCTCAATGCCCATAATTTCCAGGCCAGCCTCCTCCCAGAGAGTCAGGTGGGCTATTGAGGGTGGTGCTCCTCCTGTCCTGGCTTGCTCTCTCTTGTTGTGAGCTCTCTTTTCCTGCAATGAGGGAGACAAGTGGAGGTTGAGTGAGAATGAAGGAGTGTAGAGATTGCATAGCATACATACTTAGAAGGAGACAAAGATGGAATGAGGTGGCAAGACCAAGGGCCCTCCCTGTGTGTTGTCAGTTGTTTTCATAGCATCAGAGTGATAGGGAGTGTGAGGGCTGCATGGTAGAATAGTTATGTGAATGTGAGCATAGAGAGAGAGGAAAAGGGTAAGGGTGCATGGATGTCAGTGTCAAGTGGGATGTGGAGGAAGAGATTGCTAAAGCTGAGTGCTGGAGGAAAGGCAATGGGGGTCAGATTGAAGGTGATGGGAAATTCATACTCACTTTTCCAGTGCGCTGAAGGTTATGAAATCTTTTCCGGCACTGAATCCTGGTTCGCTGTGTGACTCCCAAGGAGTTGACCTCCTCAGCCACCTGCATCCACACTGCCTTAGTGTGCTTGGGAGGCCTCTTCCTCCCTGAGGAAGGGAAGAGCACCTGTTGGCCCTAGCCCCGTCCACCAATGCCTGCAGGGCCACCTCGTCGAAACGAGAAGCTGATCTGGGCCTCCCGCTTGTCATCTTTCCTGCAGGTCCCTCTGACACCAAATGGAGAAAGCTTGGCAGTCTGCAGAAGAAGCAAGGCTTGCTGTGGAACTTAAATGCAGCAGCAATGATGACATCATCGGAGGGGACTTTCAGTCATGAAAAACCCATTTGCAAAGGCTTCCCACACGTTGGAAATCAATTGGCCACTTAAGTTAAAATTGCATCAATCTCCCACATCCATTTAGATTCGTGTGGGAAACACGAAATTCGGATAACACGACACCATCCCGCACCTGAGTTAAAATCCTGCCCAAAGAGTCTGCAAAGGGATATAGACTAAGTGAGTGGACAGTAAGGTGGCAGATGGAGTAGAATGTAAGGAAATGTGAGGTTATTCACTTTCGTAGGAAGAGTAGAAAAACAGAATATTTTTTAAATGGTCAGAAACTTTTAAATGTGGGTGTTCAGCGAGGTTTGGGTGTCCTCGGGTAAGAAACACAGAAAGCTAGCATGCAGGTACAGCAAGCAATAAGGAAGGCAAATGGCATGTTGGCCTTTATTGCAAGGGGTTTGGGGTATAAGAGTAAGGAAGTCTTGCTACAATTGTACAGGGCCATGGTGAGACCACACTGGAGTACTGTGCACAGTTTTGGTCTCCTTATCTAAGGAAGGATATACTTGCCTTGGAGGCAATGCACCGAAGGTTCACTAGATTGATTCCTGGGATGAGAGGGCTGTTTTATGATGAGATTGTGTAGAATGGACCTATACTCTCTGGAGTTTAGAAGAATGAGAGATGATCTCATTGAAACATACAAGATTCTGAAGGGGATTGACAGGGTAGATGTTTCCCCTGGCTGGAGTGTCTAGAACTATGGGACATAGTCTCATGATAAGGGGTAGGCCATTTAAGACTGAGATGAGGAGGAATTTCTTCACTCAGAGGGTTGTGAATCTTTGGAATTCTCTGCCCCAGAGGGCTGTAAATGCTGAGACTTTGAGTATATTCAAGGCTGAAATAGATATTTGGACTCTAGGGGTATTAAGGGATATGGGGATAGGGCGGGAAAGTGGAGTTGAGGTGGATGATCAGCCATGATCTTATTGAATGGTGGAGCAGGCTCGAAGAGCTGTATGGCCTACTCCTGCTTCTATTTTTATGTTCTTAAGTAAGCCAAACTAGAAGAAAGGACTGGATACAGAGGTGGATTGCAAAAATTGTAACTTAAATAAGAGTGAATCAAATCTAAAATAAAATACAAATGGAAATTAGTTTTTCAGAACTGAGAATATATTTAATAGGTGAATTTCAATTAATGAAAGAATTTAAGTAGTCATTATACTACAAACCCCAAAAAGCTTAAACCTTGTTCAGTGAGGTGTAACTGGGTTTTTAACAGCTTATTAAGTCATAATCACTGCTGAACAACCTCTCTGGCCCTGAAAAATAAATTTTGTATTTGTGGAATGTCATTTTTCCATTATGATAAAAATTCCATATTTTTTAATAATATATTTTTTAAGTTTATGATATTTCAGCTTCTACCTTAATCCCATGTGTATGTCCCAACCTTTATTTTGCGCTCTGTAAAATTTATAAAAAGTGTAGGATATTGTGTGCTATCTGTGAGAATTTTTCAATGTCACTGGGTGCTTAGCCTGCTTGATGACATCACTGTTGCTGAACACTGGAGATCCCCTAGACTTAGCGCCAGAATCAAATTAACATCGGGAAAGGTGAAATCGACTTTTTAAAATTTATTCTTGGGATGTGGGTGTCGCTGACAAGGCCAGCATTTATTGCCTATCCCTTGAGAAGGTGGTGGTGAGCTGCCACCTTAAACCGCTGCAGTCCATGTGGTGAAGGCACTCCCACAGTGCTGTTATGTAGGGAATGCCAGGATTTTGACCTAGTAACAATGAAGGAATGCAATATATTTCCAAGTCAGTATAGTGTGTGACTTGGAGGGGAACTTGGAGGTGATGGTGTTCCCATGCACCAGCTGCCCTTGTCCTTCTAAGTGGTAGAGGCCATGGGTTTGGGAGCTGCTGTCGAAGAAGCTAGATTGCTAGATCTTTGTGGGCAGTTTTCTTTGAGGTCAGCAGCGAGCGCTGTCACTTTGCCGCTGACCACAAAATCTGGGCCAATATCTATGTTAATTATACATTTCGCTATGTCCTCTGATCATACTTTTCTAATCTAATTTGAAGAAGTATTGTGGGTTCACCTTATCCATGACATTTTGTATAATAGATCTGCTGATCTCTCATTCTTGCTCAGGAATGGTCTATAATATTTAGCTGCTGTCCTGGCCTGTCCCTTAAAGGCTATTGTTCAGGGACTCCCTTTAGGGAATTGGTCTAAATAGGCCGTAGAGTCAATTACAATGTGATTATTCTTGTGGTTGTTGTTGGTTTTTCTAGATTGGCAGTTCCTTGGCTCCTCTCTTTGGTATCTTAAGAACCTCTTCAGGTTATCTCAAGGTCAGAAAAATGGCAGGAAATAACTAAGCTCTTTTTTAAAAATTGCAAAAAGTACCAACAAATCAAAACTGAACAAAGTGTTACTCACCGCCACCTTTAATGCCTTTATCCTTAGCCATTCAGCCCTTCGAGCCTGTTCCGCCATTCAATTATATCAAAGCAGATCTGTATTTTAACTCCATTTACTCGCCGTGGTTCCACATCCCTTAATACTCTTACCCAACCAAAAATCAATCTCAGTTTTGAAATTTTTAAATGACCTAGCCTCAACAGCTTGTTGGGGAAGAGAATTCCAGATTAACACTGGCCTTTGGGTGAAGACGTGAATCCTAACATCACCCCTGAACGGACTAGCTCTAATTTTAAGGTTATTCCCCATGTTCTGAAGTCCCCCACCAGAGGAAATTGTTTATCTATCTACCTTATGAATTCCTTTAATCATCTTAAAACCTCAATTAGATCACCCCTTAATCTTCTATACTCAAGGGAATACAAGCCGAGTCTATGCAACCTGTCCTCATAATTTAAACTTTTTAGCCCTGGTATCATTTTGAGGAATCTGCGCTGCACCCACTCCAAGGCCAATATATCCTTCCTGAGGTGCGGTGTCCAGAACTGAACACAGCACTCCAGATGTGGTCTAACCAGAGCTTTATATAACTGTAACCTTTGTATTTCAGCCCCCTTGTGGTAAAGGCCATTAGACTTTCAAATTACGGATTGACTGTTGCCAGTGACCGGAAACTGCACAGAAGCGTTCAGCGCATTAATCTGGAAGGTGATAGCAATGATATTTCTGCTTTTTTCCCCCCGCAGAGCCTACTCCCTTCCTGGCTTTTTCCCCCCCAGAGCCCACTCTCTTCCTGGCTTTTTTCCCCCCCCACAGAGCCCGCTCCCTTCCCGGCTTTTTGTCCCCACAAAGCCCACTTCCTTCCAGGCTTTCCCACCCCCCACAGAGCCCGCTCCTTTCCCAGCTTTTTGTCCCCACAAAGCCCACTTCCTTCCAGGCTTTCCACCCACCCCCGCCCCCCCACAGAGCCTGCTCCCTTCCGCTTTTTTTCCCTACAGTCCCGAAGGCCCGCTCCCTTCCTGGCTTTTCTTCCCCACAGAGCCCACTCCCTTCCTGGCACAGAGCCCGCTCCCTTCCAGTTATTTTCCCTACAGTCCCGAAGACCCACTCCATTCCTGGCATAAATATAGCGAGGGAGAAGGACTTAGGCACAGCTGACTGGAGTGGCGGTACAAAAATAGCAGGAGAGAAGGCCTTGGGTCGAGCAGACTTGAGAGGCAGCAAGAGGAGGAGTGGCGGCATAAATACAGCGGGAGAGAAGGCCTCGGGCAGAGCGGACCTGAGCAGCGGCAAGAGGAGGAGCGGCGGCACATTCAAATTCAAAAACAACAACAAAAAATCAAGGAGTGATGTCACAGGACAGCAGGTAGGTGATTGGTTGGTGAGTATTACAGCTCTTTTGCACTCTAGGTTAGGTAAGTGGATTAAATTCAGAACTGGGAGACACGGTGGCATAGTGGTTAGCACTGTTGCCTCACAGCGCCAGGGACCCGGGTTCAAATCCGGTCTCGGGCGACTGTGTGTGTGGAGTTTGCACATTCTCCCCGTGTTTGCGTGGGTTTCCTCCGGGTGCTCCGGTTTCCTCCCACAGTCCAAAGATGTGCAGGTTAGGTTGATTGGCTATGATAAATTGACCCTTAGTGTTAGGGGGATTAAATACGTGGAGTTACGGGGATAGGGTGGGATATGTGTTGGTGTAGGGGTTACGGGGATCGGGTGGGATATGTGTCGGTGCAGGCTCGATGGGCCGAAATGGCCTCTATCTGCACTGTGGGGTTTCTGTGATTTCTGTGAGTACTAACTACTGTAAGTTTATTGAATTAATAACAAACTAAATTAACTAATTAAAACTAAAAATAATCGTTTGAATGAAAACTGTAACGATCTAATCTCTAAAATTAGATAGAGATGGCAGTGTAGGTGGTGTGTTGTAACTGCAGCATGTGGCAGTTGGTGGAGACCAACGAGATCCCGAGCAACCACATCTGCGGTAAGTGCCTGCAGCTCGAGGAACTTCGGCTCAGAGTTGTTGAGCTGGAGTCCGAGCTGCAGACATTGCAATACATCAGGCAAGGGGAGAGTTACCTGGACACTTTGTTCCAGGAGGCAGTCACACCCTTTAAGTTAAGTACTTTAGAGTTCGTCAATGGCCAGGGACAGGAGGGTGTGACTATGAGTCCGGAAGGTATGGGGACCCAGGATATAGTGATCGAGGAGCCTCAGCCCTTGACCTTGTCTAACAGGTATGAGGTACTTTCTACCTAGAATAGAATCATAGAAAGTTACAGCACGGAAGGAGGCCATTTCGGCCCATTGTGTCCGCGCCAGCCAACAACGAGCTATCCAGCCTAATCTCACTTCCCAGCTCTTGGTCCGTAGCCCTGCAGGTTAGAACATCCCAAGTGCACATCCAAGTACTTTTCAAATGTGGTTAGGGTTACTGCCTCTACCACCCTTTCAGGCAGTGAGTTCCAGACCCCCGCAACCCTCTGGGTGAAGAAATTTCCCCTCAAATCCCCTCTAAACCTTCCCCCAATTACATTAAATCTGTGCCCCCTGGTTTTTGACCCCTCTGCTAAGGGAAATAGGTCCTTTCTATCCACTTTATCTAGGCCCCTCATAATTTTATACACCTCAATAAGGTCTCTCTTCAGCCTCCTCTGTTCCAAGGAAAATAGACCCAGCCTTTCCTCATAACTAAGATTCTCTACTCCCGGCAACATCCTTGTAAATCTCCTCTGTAGCCTCTCTAGTGCAATCACATCTTTCCTGTAATGTGGTGACCAGAACTGCACGCAGTACTCTAGCTGAGGCCTAACTAGTGTTTTATACAGTTGAAGCATAACCCCCCTGCTCTTGTATTCTATGCCATGGCTAATAAAGGCAAGCATTCCATATGCCTTCTTAACCACCTTATCCACTTGGCCTGTATCAGGGATCTGTGGACATGCACTCCAAGGCCCCTTTGTTCCTCTACACTACTCAAGTGTCCTACCATTTAATGTGTATTCCCTTTCCTTGTTAACCCTCCCCAAATGCATTACCTCACTTTTCCGGATTGAATTCCATTTGCCACTGTTCTGCCCACCTGACCAATTTATTGATATCTTCCTGCAGTCTACAGCTTCCTTCTTCAGTATCAACCACACAGCCGATTTTAGTATCATCTGCAAACTTCTTAATCATACCCCCTATATTCAAGTCAAGATTGTTGATATACCACAAAAAGCAAGGGACCTAGTACTGAGCCCTGCAGAACCCCACTGGAAACAGCCTTCCAGTCACAAAAACACCCATCAACCATTACCCTCTGCTTCCTGTCTCCGAGCCAGTTTGCCCTGGATCCCATGGGCTTTTAACTTCGTGACCAGTCTGCCATGTGGAACCTTATCAAAAGCCTTGCTAAAGTCCAGAAACGCTACATCAAACGCACTACCCTCATCTACCCTCCTTGTTACCTCCTCAAAAAGTTCAATCAAGTTTGTCAGACATGGCCTTCCCTTAACAAATCCGTGCTGACTATCCTTGATTAATCCGTGTCTTTCTAAATGAAGATTTATCCTGTCCTTCAGAATTTTTCCAATAATTTTCCCACCACCGAGGTTAGGCTGACTGGCCTGTAATTACTCGGTCTATCCTTTTCTCCCTTTTTAAACAAGGGTACCACATTAGCAGTTCTCCGGCACCACACCTGATGCCAGAGAGGATTGGAAAATGATGGTCAGGGCCTCTGCTATTTCCTCTTTTGCTTCGCTTAACAGCCTGGGATACATTTCATCTGGGCCTCAGGATTTATCCACTTTTAAAGCTGCTAAACCCCTCAATACTTCCTCTCTATGTTTATTTCATCTAATATTTCGCACTGCTGCCCCCCCCCCCCGATAGCAATGTCTGCTTCGCCCCTCCTTTATGAAAATAGACGCAAGGTATTCATTAAGAACCCTACCGACGTCTCCCGCCTCCACACACAGATTACCCTCATGATCTCTAATAGGTCCTACCCTTTCTTTAGTTATCCTCTTACTCTTAATATATTTATAAAACATCTTTGGGTTTCCTTGATTTTACTTGCCAAGAATTTTTCATGCTCTCTGTTTGCTTTCCTAATATCCTTTTTAATTGCACCCCTGCACTTTCTGTACTCCTCTAAAGATTCTCGAGTATTTAGCCCTCGGTATGCCTCCCTTTTTTCTTTATCCTACCTTGTATGTCTCTAGACATCCTTGTAAATCTCCTTTGTACCCTCTCCAGTGCAATCACATCCATACCTGTATGGATGAGAACAAGGACTGCAGGGAGGATGGGCAAAATGTCCACGGCAGCGTGGTACAGGAGGCCATTCAAATGGGGTGAGTAAAAAGGAATGTGGTAGTGGTAGGCGACAGTATAGTCAGGGGGATAGATACTGTTCCCTGTAGCCACAACAGGGAGTACTGAAGGTTGTGTTGCCTGCCCGGTGCCAGGGTTAAAGACATCTCCTCACAGCTAGAGAAGAACTTGGAGTGGGAGGGGGAGGATCCAGTTGTCGTGGTACACGTAGGAACCAACGACATAGGTAGAACTAGGAATAAAGTTCTGCTGAGAGAGTTTGAGGAGTTAGGGTCCAAATTAAAAAGCAGAACTTCAAAGGTAATAATCTCTGGATTGTTACCTGAGCCACATGCCAACTGGCATAGGGATAAGCAGATTAGAAGGTTAAATGCGTGGCTGAAAGAGTGGTGTGGGAGGCAGGGGTTTCACTTCATGGGCCACTGGCACCAGTACAGGGGAAAAAGGGAGCGGTTCCATTGGGATGGGCTCCACTTAAACTGGGCTGGGACCAGTGTCCTGATGAATCGAATAACTGGGGCAGCAGACAGGGCTTTAAACTAATGAAGGGGGGGTGGGAGGATTCAGGAAAGAGCAAATTTAAAAGCAGCAAGAGAAATGTCAAGGCTCCAGAGCAGAGTTTTGGGTAAAAATAAGCAGAGTGGGTCAGGAAGGGACAGAGAGAGTAACAAAGGTAATAGGGCATCAGTGACTAAGGTGACATCAGGGAAAAATAGAAAAAAGTCAAAGCTAAAGGCACTATATCTGAATGTGTGAAGCATTCGCAACAAAATAGATGAATAGCGCAGATAGAAATTAATAGGTTTGATCAAATAGCCATAACGGAGACGTGGTTGCAAAGTGACCAAGGTTGGGAAATAAATATTCCAGGATACTTAACTTTTAGAAGAACATAAGAACATAAGAAATAGGAGCAGGAGTCGGCCATTTGGCCCTTCGAGCCTGCTCCACCATTCAATAAGATCATGGCTGATCTTCTAGCTCATCTCCACTTTCCTGCACTATCCCCATATCCCTTGATTCCCTTAATATTCAAAAATCTATCGATCTCTGTCTTGAATATACTCAATGACTGAGCCTCCACAACCTTGTGGGGTAGAGAATTCCAAAGATTCACCACCCTCCGAGTGAAGAAATTTCTCCTCATCTTCGTCCTAAATGGCCGACCCCTTATTCTGAGACTGTGACCCCTGGTTCTAGACCCCCCAGCCAGGGGAAACATCCTCCCTGCATCTACCCTGTCGAGCCCTGTAAGAATTTTGTATGTTTCAATGAGATCACCTCTCATTCTTCTAAACTCTAGAGAATATAGGCCTACTCTATTCAATCTCTCCTCACGGGACAATCCACTGCCCCGCCCCCCCCCTCCCCCCCCATCCCAGGAACCAGTCTGGTGAACCTTCGTTGCACTCCCTCTATGGGAAGTATATCCTTCCTTAGGTAAGGAGACCAAAACTGTACACAATACTCCAGGTGTGGTCTCACCAGGGCCCTATATAATTGCAGTAAGATGTCTTTACTCTTACACTCAAATCCTCTTGTAATAAAGACCAACATACTATTTGCTTTCCTAATTGCTTGTTGTACCTGCATGTTAACTTTCAGTGATTCGTGTACAAGGACACCCAGGTCCATCTGAACACCAACATTTCCCAATCTCTCACCATTTAAAAAATACAGTACACTGCTTTTTTATTTTTCCTACCAAAGTGGATAACTTCACATTTCTCCACATTATATTCCATTTGCCATGTTCTTGCCCACTCGCTTAGCCTGTCTATATTCCCTTGAAGCCTCTTTACATCCTCCTCACCAATTACATTCCCACCAGCTTTGTATCATCAGCAAACTTGGATATATTACATTTGGTCCCCTCATCCAAATCATTGATGTAGATTGTGAATAGCTGAGGCCCAAGCACTGATCCTTGCGGTACCCCACTAGTTACAGCCTGCCAACCCGAAAATAACCCGTTTATTCCTGCTCTCTGCATTCAGTCCGTTAACCAATTACCAATCCATGCTCGTATATTACCCCCAATCCCATGAGCCCTAATTTTGTTTCATAACCTCTTGTGTGGTACCTTATCGAATGCCTTCTGAAAATCCAAATACACCACATCCATTGGTTCCCTTATCTATTCTGCTAGTTACAACCTCAAAACACACGATTTCCCTTTCATACAGCCGTGTTGACTCTGCCCAATCCTATTATTATTTTCTAAGTGCCCTGTTACCACATCCTTAATAATAGATTCTAGCATTTTCCCCGACTACTGATGTCAGGCTAACAGGTCTGTAGTTCTCTGTTTTCTCTCTCCCTCCTTTCTTAAATAGTGTAGTTTACATTTGCTACCTTCCAATCCACGGGAACCGTTCTGGAATCTATGGAATTTTGGAAAATAACAACCAATGCATCCACTATCTCTATAGCCACCTCTTTCAAAACCCTACGATGTAGGCCATCAGGTCCAGGGGATTTATCAACTTTCAGTCCCATTAATTTCTCCAGTACTATTATTTTACAAATACTACTTTCTTTCAGTTTCGCATTCTCGCTAGACCCTTGGTTCTCCACTATTTCTAAGAAGTTTTTTGCGTCTTCTTCCGTGAAGACAGACACAAAGGCCTCGATTTTACTAATGGAAGCGGGTTGAGTGTGGGTCCGCTGCTCAAAGGCTTTCCGACCCACTCCCGGCTGTCACCTCCCAGAACTTACTCTTTTCACTTGATTGGCCTCGTTACGGCCGACGTGCGGCTCCCTCCAGGCAATTGCTTGGGGGCTGTCAGTTTCTCGCCTCTGATGACGCGTTGTTTGAATGAAAATTTAAAGAGGCCATGTCCCCTTTGGGAAAAATGTCAATGGGATGGATTGGTGCTGTATTATATAGAAAGGGGAGTTGACAGCGTCTGTTCTGAACAAAATTTAATGAATGAAATTGCTGGTCATATTATTCTAGAAAGATATTTATGATTTTTTAATATAACAATTTATTATCTGACTATGAAATGAAAAAGATGCCAGATTTGTTCCAATCATTGGCTTAGTGATATTAATGCTTTTTTCTCTTAAAGGTGCTGGCTGCTGCAAGAATGGCAGCCCCAATAACTAAGGCTGCACCCAGGTTCAATGAGGGCTCTCTCCATGCTCTTGTTGAGGAAGTTAGAGGACGTCAGGAGCTCCTCTTCCCTGGAAACGGAAGGAGGAGGCCTCCTCAGCACACCAAGGCAGCTTGGCTGCAAATTGCTGAGGAGGTGAGCTCGAGGTCTGTGTGCAGACGCACATGGGTTCAGTGTGGAAAAAGGTTTAATGATCTGCTGAGATGACCTAAAGTGTGGCCTCTGTGTTCTGGGCGAGGGCTCAGGGCGATTTCCATGTAGAATGTTGGTGGTGACACTGAACATAAACCACCGTTTATTGGACAGATGATGCTTGGGGTTTTGAGAATGTCAGATTTATATTCATTTCCATGTGCCAGCCACCTGTGGTTGAAGCGTAAGATTACGCAAATCTGGCATGGATGAATGCATCCCTTGCCTGACGGCCAGCAATGTGGTTGCCTGTTGCTGTATTGGCCACAACCGGCCCCGCAAGGAGTCACTCCCAGTCCTCCTCCGCGTCCTCTTCCTTGTCCTCCAAAAGAGGCTGTGTTCTGAGCCACTTGTTCATCCGGCAGCACTAAGCCGCGTTGCTCTTCCTCCGAATCTGACGACCAGGATGAGAGGATGTAAATGGTTCCCATCCCGTTGTTATAGATTTCAGTTGAGGCAAGAGCTTGCCAGCCCACACTCATGGCCTTAAATTATTCCCAATCAATTCAAACAGCAGATGCGTGTCAGCTTGACCAGTCACAAGGTCAGTAGATTTGCAAAATCTTACCCCAAACCTCCAACAACAAAGTTGTTGCATTTGAATGTCAGCCATGTTATAGGAGCGCTTTTAAAGTTCTGCACCAATAATGACTACAGATCATGTCCTCCACCAACTCGTCTCCTTGCAGCAAGACTGTTTGACAAGACGGGAAACAGGAGCCAGAGGCACAAAAATGGGAAACCTCTATCAAAATAGGATTATCAAGGCAGTTAACAGGCTCGTAACTGCCTTAACTACCCGTCCCACCAATTGAAGTCGGGTCAGTTTGGGAGCAGCTAAACAGATACTCACGAAAATCGCGTGGGGGCGGGTTGGGTGTCTGAAGCCATTTTTTCCGATTTTAGCAGCTGACACGCCTTCAAACCCGCCTCCTCAGGGCTGTTAAAATCGAGCCCAAAGTATTTGTTTAATTTCTCTGCCATTTCCTTATTCCCCATTCTAACTTCTTCTTTTGCTAATCTTTTCCTTTTTACATACCTATAGAAGCTTTTACAGTCTGTTTTTATGTCTCTCGCTAGTTTACGCTCATATTCTACTTTCCCTTACTTTATCAATTTCTTGGTCCTCCTTTGCTGAATTCTAAAATCCTCCCAATCCTCAGGCTTACTACTCTTTTTGACAACATTACAAGACTCTTCCTTTGATCTAATACTATCTTTAGCTTCTCTTGTTAGCCACAGTTGGACCACTTTTCCTGTGGGGTTTTTGTGACTTAAAGGAATGTATATTTGTTGTAAATTATAGTACAACCCAAGTCCACAGCTCACTAACTACAAACATCTCAAAAGTAGAAATAAACAATCTGCAGTGGCACCGAATGCGACAGAATGGCTGCAAAGGAGAAATACGTTCAACTGAATGTAACAAAGACCTTCTGAAGACAAATTATTTTTAATTTGGGGAATGGGTTCATTCAGAGGCAGTGCAGTGTAGTGAATCTCTAGGTTGAAAGAGAAAATAAGGAGCCCAGAAAATAACTCAGATGACATTTAATATATATGTAAATCACAGAAAAGAATCAGTTTTCAAATCTCTTTAAAAGTCTTTAAAAATTATTTAAAGTTTTTAAAAACATTAAAATACACTTACATTTAACATAAAACAGATAATTTCAAAAAAGAGAAAAGTTTCTGTGGGCACGTCTTCCCTTATGCTGCGCTCCTGGCCTTCCTGTTGTCACACGCTGTGCAGAACTCTGCAGCGTTGAAGAGGAAGTTTCCGTTCCGGGTCACGCTCAAGGTAAGTACGTATTCTTTTCATAGGTCAGCAGCGTACTCCAGAGTTACGCCGCCAACTGCAATTTTTGGCCCATAAAGACTGCTTAAAAGCGCCTCTGAAACAGTGCAAAATACACATCCATAAGTGGGAACAATTTGCTCAAGATTAGGTTGCATGGTGAAAAATCATCCATGAAGGCACCTCCTACTACAAGACATTGGTGATGCTGAATGTAAACACTAAGCTGAGGAGTCACATTATTCTAAACTCCAGCGGGTATAAGCCCAATCGACCCAATCTCTCCTCATACGTCATTCCTGCCATCCCAGGTATCAGTCTGGTGAATCTCCGCTGCACTCCCTCCATGGCAAGAACATCCTTCCTCAGGTAAGGTGACCAAAACTGCACACAATACTCAAGGTGTGGTCTCACCAAGGCCCTGTACAACTGCAGCAAGACATCCTTGCTCCTGTACTCTAATCCTCTCGTTATGAAGGCCAACATACCATTTGCCTTCTTAACCCCCTGCTGCACCTCCATGCTTACCTTCAGCGACTGGTGCACAAGGACGCCCAGGTCTCGTTGCACTTCCCCTTTTCACAATCTATTGCCATTCAGATAATAATCTGCCTTCCTGTTTTTGCCACCAAAGTGGATAACCTCGCATTTATCCACATTATACTGCATCTGCCCAATCACCCAACCTGTCCAAATCATACTGGAGTTTCTTGGCATCCTCCTCACAGCACACACGCCCACCTACGCTGCACTTCCTCCAAGGCCAATATATCCTTCCTAAGGTGTGGTGCCTAGAACTGCTCACAGTACTCCAGGTGTGGTCTAACCAGAGCTTTGTATAGCTGCAGCATAGCTTCTACCCCCTTGTATTCTAGTCCTCTAGATATAAAGGCTAGCATCCCATTAGCGTTTCAGATATTTTCTGAACCTGTTCATGACACTTTATGTACCTGGACCCCCAAGTCTCTTTGAACCTCCACTGTTTTTAGCTTTTCACCATTTAGAAAGTACCATACTCTATCCTTTTTAGGTCCAAAGTGGATGACCTCACATTTGCCTACATTGGAATCCATTTGCCACAGTTTTGCCCATTCACTTATTCTATCAATATCCCTTTGTAATTTTATGCTTTCATCTACACTGCCTACAATGCCGTCTATCTTTGCGTCATAGGCAAATTTGGATATGTGGCTTTCTATGCCATCATAGTTAATAAATACTGTGAATAGTTGAGTCCCCAACACAGATCCTTGCGGGACACCACTAGTCACATCCTGCCAATTAGAGTACCTGCCCATTATACCTACTCTCTGTCTCCTGTCGCTCAGCCAATTTCCTAACCAGGTCAATAATTTGCCTTCAACCTTAGTTAACAGTCTCTTATGAGGGACTTTATCAAATGCCTTCTGAAAGTCCATATAAATAACATCCATAGACATTTCCCTGTCCACTACTTTAGTTACCTCTTCAAAAAATTTAATCAGGTTTGTCAGGCATGACCTACCTTTCACAAATCCATGCTGGCTCTCTGACCAGCTGAAAATTTTCAGTGTTGAGTCACCCTATCCTTAACTATAGACTCTAGTAATTTCCCGACAACAGATGTTAGGCTAACTGGTCTATAATTCCCCGGTTTCCCTCTCTCACCTTTCTAGGAAACTGTCTCAGCAGTGCGTTCAGCATTTTCTCGATCTGTTACTATCCTATCCATAACTTCTCCTCTTTTAGTGTAATCTTCACATCATTGGCTTCCTTTGTGAAGACAGATTCAAAGTACTCATTTAATACTTCAGCCATGTCCTCTGCCTTGACATGAAGATTTCCCTTTGTGTCCTTAATAGGTGCAACCTTGTCCCCAGGTAACCTTTTCCCCTTAAAAGTTAAAAAATGTTTTAGGGTTCAATTTAATGTTGCCTGCTAATCTTTTCTCAACCTCGCTTTGCCTATTGTTCCGTTACTACTTTACCCCGCAATCGCCTTTTCCAATCTACCTGCGCTAGGTCCCTTCTTAAATCATTGAAATTAGCCCTTCCCAGGTTGCGCATTTATACCTTCGATATTTTCTGGTCTCTTTCCATAATTACTTTAAACCAAATTATGTTGTGGTCACTGTTAACTAGATGATCTCCTACTGTAACACACTCCACTTGCCCTACTTCATTTCCCAGAACCACATCCAACATTGCTTCCTTCTTTGTTGGCCTGGAGACATATTGATCGAGAAAGTTCTCCTGTACACATATCAGAAGTTCCTCTCCTTCCCTACCCTTAGCACTAAGTTTTTACCAGTCTATATTAGGGTAATTAAAGTCTCCAAATATTATTACTCTATTTTTGTTACACGCCTTTGAAATTTGCCAACAAACCTGCTCATCTATTGCCTTTGGAGCTCTATACAAAGCTCCAGGCAAGGTAACAGCGCCCCCTCTGATCCTTAACTCAAGCCAAATAGATTAAGTCCTAGAAATTCAGTTGGTTGCGCCAGCAGTTAGCGCCTTAAGAGAAGTGAATTTCGGGCGCTATGCGTGTAGCGCCCGGGCGCAGCGCAGTTTGCGCCTCGCCCCAAATTAAGTTGACCCTTAGCGCCGGCGCAAAGTTTAGCGCCCGCCCGGCTGCGCGCGCAGAAGATGACGTCACATCCTCGTGCAACGCCCTTTGCGCGCCCCGATTCCAAACTTCAGTCGGACCGCCCCATTGTGCGGCTGGCGGCCAGAGCGTTTGTAAAATGGAACGCAACACAGCCGACGCGGGCCCCGGGGAGCGCAAATTAAAGGGCACGTACCCTGCAGTATAAAGGGCAGCCATTTTGCAGCAAACACTCTTGTGCAACGGATTTCTGGACACACAACAAGGAGGAGAGCTAACTGGTTTCGCGCAGCAATAGCTCAGGTATTTTTGGACTCAGGCCAAAGCGCTGCAAGTGCCCTGTTGGAAATTTGACTGTTTGCCAGCATTTGATGGGGGTTGCATGGGGAGCCAACGCGGAGTTTCAGCGCCATGTGCGTAGGGCTCGCAGACGCGGGGTCAGAGGGGCAGCCCTGGCTAGAGGCAGAGGGGGCAACAGGCGTCGGCAACATAGGCCTTACCCAGTCAGGGTATACCGCCAGCAGCGCTCCTACCTCACCATGAGTGGCGCGCGATGTGTAAGAAGGCTGAGATTCCGAAAGGAGGTGGTTGCAGAGATCTGCCACCTGCTTCGCAGAGATCTGCGTCCAAAGCTCAGGTGCTGGACGTCTCTGTCGGTGGAAGTGAAGGTGACGGTGGCATTGAACTTCTATGCCACCGGCTCCTTCCAATCCGCTGCTGGGGACATAGCTAACATATCCCAGTTTGGCGCGCATCGCTGCATCCGCCAGGTGACCGATGCCCTTTTCAGAAGGAGACGCCAATTCATCTCCTTCCCCATGGCCCTGGAGAGCCAGCATCAGCATGCAGTGGGATTTGCAAGACTCGCGGCCTTCCCCTTGGTGCAGGGCGCCATTGACTGTACGCATGTGGCTTTGCGGGCACCTCTGGAGCATGGCGAGCAGTATCGCAACCGGAAGGGCTACCATTCTCTCAATGTGCAGCTGGTGTGTGACCACAAGCAGCGCATCCTGGCTGTCAATGCCCGCTTTCCAGGCAGCTGCCACGATGCCTTTATCCTGCGGCAGAGTACTGTGCATGACACGTTCGAGGCACAGCCTCCCCCAAGAGGATGGCTACTCGGGGACAAAGGCTATCCTTTGTGTACCTGGCTCATGACCCCGCTCCGCGCGCCCAGGACCGCTGCTGAAGAGGCATACAACGAGATCCATCAAACGAGCAGAAACATCATCGAGCAAACTATTGGGGTCCTCAAGCAGCGGTTCCGCTGCCTTGATCGTTCCGGCGGATCTCTGCAGCATTCGCCGCACCGGGTCTCCCAATTTGTCGTAGTTTGCTGCATGCTACACAACGTGGCTCTCCGCAGGATTCAGGCACTGCCACCTGACGTTGGACCACCACCTCAGGAGGAGGAGCAGGGGTACGTTCCCAGGAGGGAGCAACAAGGTCCAAGGGCCGTCTGTCGCCAGCTTATTGAAAGTAGCTTCTAAGCCCCCTGTCAGGGAATGCCTTGTGGCCATGAAGGAAGATGAATGCAGCCGCTCCGCAAGCCCTCTGCCGGCGAAGGCAACAAAGACTAACAAGAACAACCATGGACACTGTCTGAATGAAGATAAATTTTTATTTGACAAAAATGAAACCCCTTCCCACATGAATCCCAAAAACAATCAACGGCCCCCACAAAAAGTGCAACAAACGACTCACTCCCACAACCTGGGGAGGAGTAACTCCACATTTGAACAAACCAGGCCTCAACCTCGGCCTTAACGCAAAAAACATACCGATAAACAAAACAACCATGGCCAAAATAAAGATGTCCACCGCCATATAAAATGAAAGCTGGCCACACCCTCTACTTAGTGGCCCGCGAGGGCGAGACCTTGTCCAGCCTTTTGGCGCCCCTGCCCGGCCTGCTGCTCCTCCGCAAGCTCTGCCCAGTGGCTGCTGCGAGGCTGGGGGAAGGCGCCTGAGGGTCAGATGTCCTTCCGCCAGATGGCCTTGGTGGGCGGCCTACACGGGCTTTGGACCTCGAGGGGCCGGCTGTTGATTGGCGCACATGTGCCTGCCCACCATCAGCTCCAGCCGCTTGCCGTTGACGCTCCACTGGGGGAGTGGCGGCGACGGATGGCGCAATGTGGGCAAGCTGGCGTATTGGAGGCACTGGCTGGTGATGTCGCACGCTGGCACTCGCCCGGGCCCGCACTGCAGGATCCGCACCAATCAGCCGAAGGGCGGATCGCTGTGCTGCTGCAGCGCGGCGGGTGTCCTGGCGATGCCTGGCTGAGGCAGCGCGTGTGGCAGCAGTGAGTGCCCCTGTTGCCCTGGTCTGCGCCCGCATCACATCCGCCACTGACTTGACGGCATCAGCCAGCGACTCCATCGCCGGAGGCATCCGTTCCACTACCTCCATCATCATCTGGCCACTCTCGGCATTTGATACCCCAAACTCCCGCACACTGGTCGCCAGCGACTCGGTGGCCTCAGGCATCCGTCCCACCACCTGCATGAGCTCTGTGTGGCGGCGGTCCAAATCCTCGGCCATTTTGTCCAGCTGGCGCGCCTCCTCCGAGGTGAAGGTGGCCGGACTCTCCCGCTGGGGAGCAGGGGTCCGAGCTAGGCGACCCTTGCCACGTTGCTGGCGCCGAATGTCCGCAGCAACTGCACTCCCCTCCGATCCTTCCCCCCTCTGGGGGGGAAGGCCGCGGCCCACCCGCAGCCCTCCTGGGTGGCTGGACGCCACTGGTCCCAGCAGCTGCACTCCCCTCCGAAAGTTGCTCCAGGCTCTCGTCCAGGGAAGACGTGCCCTCTGCTGCGGGACCTGAGTCCTCCCCTGATGGTCCGGGTTGCTCTTCCTCCTCCTCCTGCTCGGAGGGGCTGTCACTGGCAGCTTCAGGGAGCTCTTCGTCACCAGCTGAAAGCAGGAAGGCACAAGAGTAGCTTCAGAGTGAGGAGAGGGCGTCAGCGAGGGAGTCATGACTGGTGGCATTCAGCGCATTGGTGGCACAGTGGCAAAGGAGGTAGCTCGGATGCGCAAGTGCGATGAGAGAGGGCCAAAAGGCGAGGTCCTTACCATTGCCGGGCAGCGGAGGGTCGGCTTCTCCGCACGCTCTGGGCACAATCACCCAGCCTCCCATGAGGCCACTCACGCGCTCCTCCAGGGGAGTGAGCTTCTGGAACTTGGCGCGGCCTCCCCCGGTGATGTCGCGGCGCTTGCGATTATTTGCAACTTTAGCCTGCAAGAGAAAGGACGGGTTCTAAGTACGGTGTGTAGCCGTGACGTAGTGTGCACTGCCTCCCATGGTGGAATAGCTTGGCCAGTGTGTAAAGTGCAGAATGTGCAATTGATGCTCATGACTGTCCCAAAGCTGCTGGCTGAGGGCTGCCCATTAGGCCTTTCAGGTCCCTTTGCCCATCATGTCAGGTGTACATGCAAGAATGAGGAGGAGAGTGGAAAGGGTACTCACCCTGACAATCCTGGTCAGGTCATTGTATTTCTTCCGACATTGCACCTTGTCCCTGGGGGCATCGCCGTAGGACGACACCCTGGTGGCGATCTCCCTCCAGGTTTTGGTGTAGACGCGGTGGGTGGGATTCCTGCCAGTGTCTGGGAACAAGATCCTGCGCCTCTTCTCCAATGCTGTCAGCATGATATCCAGATCACGCTCTGAGAAGCGCAGGGCACGCTCACGGGCCTTCTCATGCGTTGCCATGGCTCCTTGGGCTCAGCAGCAGTGTTGAGGCCTAGTTTGAAAGCTGCAGTGTGCAGGGCGTGGCAGCAGACCAAATCGTCCCTTCCCCCTGTAAGAGCTGGCCGGCGCCACGGGGTCTGCTGTCAATCAAAAAGTGACCGCACCCGCGCTGCGCCCCGCCTCGGCGCTATCCCTCTGCACCGCCGGCTTAGCGCCTAAAGATAGTCGTGTAATGCCTCTTTTAGCGCTCCAGCAACCTCTTAGGGCGATGCGACTGAATTTCGGCGAAGGGGGCGCAACTTTGGGGCGGGCGCTAAAGTCGGGCGGGCGCTAACGTTAGCGCCCCAAAACTGGCAAAACTGAATTTCTAGGCCCAAGTGTTTCCTTTCTATTTAGAACTGTAACATCGGCCTAGAAATTCGTTAGCCCCCCCAAAAACGGGCGCAGGGAATCGCAATGCGCGATCAACCCATGCCTGTTCAGAGAAATGGAGGCAGCATGCAAACTTCGTGCTGTCTGCTCATTTCCATGATTGCAGCGTTCAGCTCAGCGCTAAACACGCTGCTGAGACAGTTTCCTAGAATAATATGTCCATTAAACAAGTATTTTGTATCTGTCTTCACAGTAGAAGACACAAAAAGTATACCAAAAATAGTGGGGAACCAAGAGGCTAATAAGAGTGAGGAATTTAAAGTAATTAATATCAGTAGAGAAAAAGTACTTGAGAAACTAATGGGACTAAAAGCCGACAAATCCCCTGGACCTGATGGCCTACATCCTGGGGTTCTAAAAGAGGTGGCCGCAGAGATAGTGGATGCATTGGTTGTGATCTTCCAAAATTCCCCAGATTCTGGAATGGTCCCAGCGGATTGGAAGGTAGCAAATGTAACCCCGCTATTCGAGAAAGGAGGGAGAGAGAAAACAGGGAACTACAGCCAGTTAGCCTGACATCAGTTGTCGAGAAAATGCTGGAATCCATTGTTAAGGAAGCGGTAACAGGGCACTTAGAAAATCATAATATGATTAGGCAGAGTCAACATGGCTTTATGAAAGGGAAATCATGTTTGACAAATTTATTAAAGTTTTTTGAGGATGTAGCTAGCAGGGTAGATAAAGGGGAACCAGAGGTTGTAGTATATTTTAAAAGGCATTCGATAAGGTGCCACGTAAAGGGTTGTTATGCAAGATAAGGGCTCATGGGATTGGAGGTAATGTCTTAGCATGGATAGAGGATTGGTTAACAGACAGAAAACAGAGAGTAGGGATAAACGGGTCATTTTCAGATTGGCAGGATGTAACTAGTAGGCTGCCGCAAACATCAGTGTTTGGGCCTCAGCTATTTACAATCTGTAATGTATGTACCTTTAAGGGGAGAACTACTTTTTACAGCTCCTGTATACTGTAGTACCGGCAGTGACCACACCTGTATATAAACCCTGAGTAGGGATCTGTACAGTTAGTTTTAGAGTAACCCTCATCCAGTAAACACCTGTTGATTGTCCCCCTGCAGTCTCTTGTCTAATTATTGAAGGACACAACATCAAGATGCACGGATCTAACATTGGCGACGAGAAGATTCAAACCTACCTGCAACTCTGCATCACCTCCCAGGGATTCGCTCCTGGAGAACAGTGAAAGAAGAAGGCAGAGTCCAGAAGCACGGGCGTCGACCACGGGAAACCCCCCAGTCATCCAGCGGAGATTTGAGCATCACAGGGGAGGCTGTCGAGAGCCGAGCTTGGTTCTCCAGTCACGGTGGTCCAGCGAAACGGCTGGCAACAGGTACGGCGCAGACCCGTCCCGGACAGCGGCTGCGAGAGCTGACCGACGGCACAGAAAAAGGCCGAGCAGCGTCGACGGGAGAAGAGGGTAGAGCGCACAGGGCGCAGCCAGTGTTCAGGACCGAGCGGCGTCGAGAGAGAGAGAGGGGCGCGCAGGAAAACACGCAGAGCGCAGCCGGTGTTCAAGGGCCGAGCAGCGTCAGCGGGGAAGGAAAGTGCGGGAGATGCCATTTTGAGCCGCAGCGGAGAAGGGAAAGCGCGGGAGACGCCATTTTGAGCTGCAGCGGAGAAGGGAAAGCGCGGGAGACGCCATTTTGAGCCGCAGCGGGGAAGAAGGGAGAGCGCGGGTGACGCCATTTTGAGCCAGTCTAACCACACCCAGGGATGCCGAAGAGTGGCAGTGTCACAGCGTTCGACAATGAAGTCGAAGATTGGACGACATATGTCGAACGCATAGAAGTGTACTGCAAGGCGAATGAAGTGCCAGATGACAGAAAAGCACTGGTATTGTTGAATTCAATGGGTGCAAAAACATATGGATTCCTGCAAAACCTAGTAACCCCAGAGAAGCCAGTGGAAAAGGATTTTGAAAACAGTGTCAATCCTACAGGACCACTTAAACCCCACACCGCTGCTGATAGCGGAAAGATTTAAGTTTCACAAACGGAACCAGCATAAAGATGAAAGTAATGCTGAGTATTTAACGGAACTGCGCAAGCTATCGAAACACTGCCAGTTTGGAACGGGACTAGCAGATACCTTAAGGGACAAGTTTGTGTGTGGGCTTCAAAGTGAAGGAACCCAGAAACGGCTTCTATCAGAAAAGGATCTTACGCTGGACAAGGCTTTCAGCATGTCAGTATCACACGAAACAGCAGCATGGGGCGCGGCAGAGATACAACGGAGACTGCAAGAATATGGCACAAATGAAATGTCATACGGAACAGTGAAGTGCTTTCACTGCGGCAGAACAACACACGACCATAAGGATTGCTGGTTCAAGGACAAAGTGTGCAGACAGTGTGGAAAAGTAGGACACATAGCAAGAGTCTGCAGGTCGGGAAAGAAAACCAGCAGCAAGAAATCTCCACAGGAGAAGTACAAGAAGGTACATAAGGTGACGGAGAGTAGTTCAGATGAACAGAAAAGTGATACAGACTCCGGAAGCAAGGAGCTGGGTTGTCTGAAACTACATAACGTGATCAAAACAGAGGATCACCAAACTATCTGGGTCACTCTCAAGATAGCCGGAGTCCAAGTGAAAATGGAATTGGACACAGGATCAGCCCTAACAGTCATAAACCAAAGGGACTACAAGCGGCTATTCTCACATATACCCTTGAGAGATACAGAGATTGTCTTGAAGACGTACACGGGGCAAAAAGTCTACCCCAAAGGAAAAATAAGGGTGAACATTATATATAACGGCAAGGAAACACCAAAAATGGACCTATATGTATTGCCAGATGGAGGACCACCACTACTAGGACGTGAATGGATCCGGAAGATACAGCTAGATTGGCATTCCATACAAGCACTTACTGTAGATGCCAAAAAGGATGACGACATCACACCTGGACGACTGTCAAAAATGCTAACTGATGCACAAGAAGTGTTCCAGGAGGGACTCGGAACACTAAAAGGCATAACAGCGACGATCAAAATAGAGGAAAATGCAAGCCCAAAGTTTTTTAAGGCCAGACCCAGCCGTCGAAGCAGAGCTGGAAGGTTTGGAATGTTCAGGAGTACTGTCCAAAGTGGACTGGAGCGAGTGGGCTACACCCATCGTTCCTGTAATGAAGAGGTCGTTGAGTAATACGCCTGGGGAACCAAAGAAGGTTCGCATCTGTGGGGACTTGAAGGTGACAGTGAACCCAGTCCTTCACACGGTACAATATCCGCTTCCGTGGATTGAAGATATTTTCGCCTCGCTATCTGGAGGGAAACGCTTCACTAAGATTGATCTGGCCCAGGTGTACCTACAAATGGAGGTAGAAGAAGCCTCGAAACAGTACCTCACGATCAACACTCAAAGGTCTCTACCAATACAACCGGCTGGTGTTCGGGGTAGCATCAGCTCTGGCTATTTGGCAAAGGGCAATGGATCAAGTCCTGCAAGGGATTCCAGGGACCCAGTGTTATTTGGATGACATCCTGGTCACGGGCGAAAATGACAGTGATCACCTCGCCAACCTGGAGCAGGTGCTCACTAGATTGAAGGAATATGGGCTCCGAGCTAATCGCCACAAATGCGAGTTTTTCCAGAAGCAGATCTCGTATTGTGGCCACGTTATTGATGAAGAGGGGTTACATAAGTCCCCTGAAAAGATTGAGGCAGTAGTCAAGGCTCCAGCACTGGAAACTGTGTCACAACTGAGGTCGTTCCTCGGGCTGGTGAACTACTACCATAAGTTCTTGCCGAATTGGTCTACAGTTCTACACCCACTGAACACCCTACTGCAAACGGGGGTATCATGGAAGTGGAGTGACGAATGTAAACGAGCTTTCCAGAAGAGCAAAGAATTGATCACATCAAGAGAGGTGTTGGCTCATTTCAACCCAGCACTACCAATTCGGTTGGCGTGTGATGCATCACCCTATGGCATTGGAGCGGTGCTGTCGCACAAATTCCCGGACGGCTCGGAGAAGCCAGTAGCCTTTGCGTCTCGGTCACTAACCCCAGCCGAGCGTAACTACGCCCAGATTGACAGGGAGGCCCTCAGCCTAGTGTGGGGAGTGAAAAAGTTCAATCACTATCTGCACGGGCAGAAGTTCACCTTGCTGACTGACCACCAACCACTTGTCTCCATCTTTAATCCAAAGAAGGGCGTTCCGGTGATGACTGCGCAACGGCTACAAAGATGGTCACTTTTTCTAGGGGCGAACCAATATGAAATCAAGTATAAGGGCACGAAACAGCATGGAAACGCTGATGGGCTATCACGCCTGCCATTGCCTACTGCGGAGGAAGCACCAGCAGTGGACCCTGTCGAAATATTTCATTCGACTATAATTGAACGCTTGCCAGTAACTAACGCTGGTATAGAGAAGGAGACCCGAAATGACCCGACACTGTCTCGGGTATATGATTTGACGGTGAAGGGATGGCCAACACATGGCGACTCACTGTTGCCAGCATTCTCATCCAGAAGAGAACAGCTGTCAGTATGCCAGGGGACCTTGATGTGTGGATCCCTAGTGGTAATTCCACCCAAGTTAACGGAGAGAGTGCTCAATGAGCTTCACGAAGGCCATTTGGGAGGGGTGAAAATGAAAAGCCTTGCTAGGGCTTATGTGTGGTGGCCGGGGATCGATCAGCAAATCGAGGACCTGACAAAGAGCTGCTCAGGATGCCAGAAGGTCCAAAATGCACCACCACATGCCCCTCTACACCCATGGGAGTGGCCCTCATCTCCATGGCAACGGGTGCATATTGATTTTGCTGGTCCATTCATGGAATCAATGTTTTTAATAGCCGTGGATGCGCACTCGAAATGGCCTGAGGTGATCAAAATGTCCTCCACCACCACGGAGAAAACTATTGCAGTCCTACGGACCATATTTGCCAGGAACGGCTTGCCAGAGCAGATTTGCTCTGATAACGGACCACAGTTTGTGTCCGAAGAGTTTCGAAGATTTATGAAAAGGAATGGGGTAAGGCATTACACATCCGCCCCGTATCATCCAGCCACAAATGGATTGGCTGAGAGGTTCGTACAAACCTTTAAAAAAGCAGTAAGGGCCATGTGCGATGACGACATTCCACTGCAGCATATGGTGGACAATTTCCTGTTAGCCTACAGAAATGCGACACATGCAGTCACCAACCAGACCCCGGCCATGATGTTCTTTAACCGAAGGTTGAGATCTCGTCTGGATTTGCTCAGACCAAATGTACGAAGAGATGTTGAGAATAAGCAATTCCAGCACATCAATGAGAAGCCGACAAGGAGTTTCAATGTAGGGCAACCAGTCTTGGCCCGCGACTACCGAACAGAGAAATGGCAGCCAGGAACGATATGCACACGGCAGGGCCCACTAATGCACACAGTGGACGTTGGGGAGAACATTGTGAGACGCCATGTTGACCAGATCCTATTGTCACAGGAACAAGTCGACCCCATGTCTCGCCCATACGTACCTGGTGATGAACCCGACGTACAGGTAGCATCTACCCCAGAAACAGTAGCATCGGAAGCTGATGAACCAACCGACGACAGGGGGCCAGAATCGCCTCCGCACCAAGAGCAAGACACTCAGGAAAGGCGCTATCCAGAAAGGATCAGGAAGCCTCCCCAAGACTGAATTTATAAATAGACTATTTTCAGTTAATGTTGCATGTTAAAAGTGTTAATTGCAATTAGGCCACCAACTAGTGGGAAAGATAGAGGAGCAAATTTGCAGGGAAATTACAGAGAGGTGCAAGAACTATACAGTTGTAGGAATAGGTGTATTCCTAACCAAATCACTGAGGTCAACTCAGGAGAAACAATCCAATAGGTTTTTAATGAAGGATTTGACGAAGTACAGAAAACAACAAAGATCAATGCAGGAGAGTCTTGGAACAGGTCTCACCCGAACGGGGACGCCACGAGGACTGACTAGGCAGTCCGGAGGTTTGTGCGATGACGTAATCGCATTGCTCACGTTTCCCGCGCTCGGGGCGTCACGTGACTTCATCGAGTTTGCCCGCGCTTGGGGTGGTCACGTGACTCGCGTGATGATGTCACCGCGTTTACCCGGCACTGGAGCTGGCCGTTGCGGCCGAAGTCGCGGGAGCAGGAGGCCGAGCTAGGCCGGCGCTTGCCGCGGGAGCGGGAGACCGAGCTGGCCCGGCTCGCGTTCTTAAAGGGGCAACGGCCCGAACATGCAAACAGTATATACACAACGGTGAAGAGAATTATGTACAACAGGTAAAAGACATTCGGTAGTGGCACTACATACGCCCCCCCCCAGAATTCGCTTCAACGGACAAAGTCAAATGGTGAAGTGGTCCGACTAGCTTGTCCGAAGGAATCCTGTAGTGCCGAGGCGGAGGCTGTTGGGCAACTGGCAGTCAGGCGGGCGGTCGCACATGGTCTGCCATAACGACGATGGTGTCCAGTGGTCTCGGCGGTCGTGCTGTCTCGACTTGGCGGGCGAGGTCTAAAGATGCTGGTCGTGAGTGGATCCTTACATGCGTCGTGGCGAATAAAACGTATCCGTCATGCGAAGGACTGTGGAGACGTGCGACCTCTGCAGCCCGTGGTTCAAAGCGGACGCCGGGGCGAAACAGCTGGCCACGTCATAGTGACTGGCAGGTTTGGCAGACGCGGAACATGGCGCTGTCGGTGTTGTTAGGAAGTCCCCTGTCGAACTAAATCTGCAGGAACGCCGTAACGGGCGATCCAGGAGGAAATGAACGTGGGTCTAGTCGGTCGGGTAACTCGCCGAGCAGGCGAGCGAACTCATCGGCAGTCAGGAACGCACGGAGCGGTGTGTGCCGTAATGTTACTACGGTAACAAAGAAGCGAGTTAACAGTTGCTGCGTTGATCAGTGATCAGGGATGGACAGCAATCGTCCCGCGTGGCCGGTCGCGGCATGCCCATAGACCCGTACCTCGTTGTTCGGAGTGTCGGTTGTTGTATCAAACATGGGGAAAACTGCCGGGAGGGCGGCAACGCCTCGCCTTCACGCCGAACTGCGCACGGTAGTTCAGTAGATGTCTGCTTTTGTTGAGGGGGAAACTGCTGGGAGGGCGGCAACGCTTCTCGTTATTGTTGATTGAGAGGGAAAACTGCCGGGAGGGCGGCAACGCTTCGCTTTCGCGCCGAAAAGCGTAGTAGAAAACACAACCAGCAGGCTGACGGGCTGGTGCGTCGTCGGCGGGGAATGAGTCTGTGTTTCACGAGGGATGGGTCCTCGTGGTTCGCGAGGCGTGCGTCCTCGTGGTTCGTAAAGAGCGAGTCCTCGTGGTTCGTGAGGAGCGAGTCCTCGTGGCATCTCCGCGGGGGCGCGCTCTGATCTTGTGGGCCCGAAAACCTGCGGAGCCCGCGCTTGGACGGATGTATACTTGCTGTTACATTGGGAGAGGTCGTGGAGGTGGACAATCCGTATGGCGGTAGAGCTGACGAATACAGAGACCTCGTTGGTCTGCGCCACATCGATGTTCGTAGCGAACGGGGCTTCTACCTGAAGAAAGCATGAGGGCGGTTGCAGCACCCCGAATTGCGGTAGCGACAGCGAAACGGCTGATGCTTCCATGGTGTGCTTCTTTTGTGAAAATCGTTCACAAAAATCGGGGTCCGGCTGCATTTCGTTCATGAAAAACGGGATCACCTCCAGGCTGTGCTTCCTTTGCAAATACGTTCGCAAAGACGGGATCGCCAATGTAGGAATTGGTGTTCGTCGGGCTCTTCTTCTGTGAAACCGTTCACAGAGACGGGGTTCAGGCTGGGCGCGTCGCCCGGTGAAAAACGTTCACGGAGACGGGGTCACCAATGTAGGTTTTGATTAATTCCTGTCCTCACGTCGTTGGGTCACCAATGTAGGAATAGGTGTATTCCTAACTAAATCACTGAGGTCGACTCAGGAGAAACAATCCAATAGATTTTTAATGAAGGATTTGACGAAGTACAGAAAACAACAAAGATCAATGCAGGAGAGCCTTGGAACAGGTCTTACCCGAAGGGGGACGCCACGAGGACTGACTAGGCAGTCCGGAGGTTTGTGCGATGACGTCATCGCGTTGCTCACGTTTCCCGCGCTCGGGGCATCACGTGACTTGCGACGTGACGTTATCGCGTTTGCCCGCGCTTGGGGCGGTCACGTGATTCGTGTGATGACGTCACCGCGTTTACCCGGCACTGGAGCTGGCCGTTGCGGCCGAAGTCGCGGGAGCGGGAGGCCGAGCTAGGCCGGCGCTTGCCGCAGGAGCAGGAGACCGAGCTGGCCTGGCTCGCGTTCTTAAAGGGGCAACAGCCCGAACATGCAAACAGTATATACACAACGTTGAAGAGAATTATGTACAACAGGTAAAAGACATTCGGTAGTGCCACTACAGAGTAGTGATAATGGGGGACTTCAATTATCCCAATATAGACTGGGATAGTAATAGCGTAAACAGCAGAGAGTGGAAGAATTTCTGAAGTGTGATCAGTAGAACTTTCTTCATCAGTACGTTTCCAGCCCAACAAGGAAGGAGGCATTGCTGGATCTGGTTCTGGGGAATGAGATGGGTCAAGTGGAGCTAGTGTCAGTAGGGGAACAGTGATCATCGTGTCATAAGGTTTAGATTAGCTATGGAAAAGGACAGGGAGCAACCTAGAGTAAAAATACTTAACTGGAGGAAGGGCAAATTTCAGTGGGTTGAGAACAGATCTGGCCCAGGTAAATTGGAATCAAAGATTAGCAGGCAAAATTGTAATCGAATAATGAGATGCCTTTAAAGAGATGGTTTGGGTACAGTCGAGTTACATTCCCATGAGGGGGAAGGTATGGCAACTAAAGCCAGAGCTCCCTGGATGACAAGAGAGAGAGTGCAAAATGAAGCAGAAAAAGAACGTGCATGACAGATGTCAGGTTGAGAATACAAGTGAGAATCAGGCTGAACATAGAAAGTTCAGAGGGGAGGTGAAAAAGAAAATAAGAGGGGCAAAGAGAAAGCATGAGAATAGATTGGCAGCTAGCATAAAAGGGTAATCCAAAAGTCTTCGATCGGTATATAAATAGTAAATGGGTAGCAAGAGGAGGGGTGGGGCCGATTAGGGACCAAAAAGGAGACCTACGTATGGAGGCAGAGGTCATGGCTGAGGTACTAAATGAGTACTTTGCATCTGTCTTCACCAAGGAACAAGATACTGACAAAGTCAATGAACGAGGAGGTAGTGGAGATGCTGGATGAGAGAAAAATTGATAAAGAGGAGGTACTAGAAAGGCTGTCTGTACTTAAAGTTGATAAGTCACCAGGACCGGATGGGATGCATCATAGGATGCTGAGGGAAGTTAAGGAGGAATTCGCGGCAGTACTGGCCATATTCTTCCTTAGATACGGGGGTGGTGCCAGAGGACTGGAGAACTGCAAATGTTACACCCTTGTTCAAAAAAGGGTGTAAGGATAAACCCAGCAACTACAGGCCAGTCAGTTTAACCTCGGTAGTGGGGAAGCTTTTTGAAACGATAATCAGGGACAAAGTTAACAGTCACTTGGACAAGTGTGGATTGATTAAGGAAAGCCAGCACGGATTTGTTAAAGGCAAATCGTGTTTAACTAACTTGATCGAGTTTTTTTAATGAGGTAACAGAGAGGGTTGATGATGGCAATGCGGTTGACGTGGTGTATATGGACTTCCAAAAGGCATTTGATAAAGTGCCACATAATAGGCTTGCCAGCAAAGTTGAAGCCCATGGAATAAAAGGGACAGTGGCAGCATGGCTATGCAATTGGCTAAGTGGCAGGAAACAGAGTAGTGGTGAACGGTTGTTTTACGGACTGGAGTAAGGTATACGGTGGCGTTCCCCAGGAGTCAGTACCAGGACCACTGCTTTTCTCGATATATATTAATGACTTGGATGTGGGTGTACAGTGCACAATTTCAAAATTTGCAGATGACACAAAACTTGGAAGTATAATGAACATTGAGGAGGATAGTGATCGACTTCAAGAAGACATGGACAGGCTGGTGAAATGGGTGGACACGTGGCAAATTAAATTTAATGTGGAAAAGTGCAAAGTGATACATTTTGGTAGGAAAAACAAGGAGAGGCAATATAAACTAAAGGGTACAATTCTAATGAAGGTGCATTAACAGAGAGACCTGGGGGCATATGTGCACAAATCGTTGAAGGTGGCAGGGCAGGTTGAGAGAGGTTAACAAAGCTTATGGGATCCTGGGCTTCATAAATAGAGGCATAGAGTACAAAAGCAAGGAAGTTATGATGAACCTTTATAAAACACTGGTTCAGCCTCAACTGGAGTATTGTGTCCAATTCTGGGCACCGCACTTTAGGAAGGATGTGAAGGCCTTAGAGAGGGTGCAGAAAAGATTTACAAGAATGGTTCCAGGGATGAGGGACTTCAGTTACGTAGATAGACTAGAGAATCTGGGGTTGTTTTCCTTAGAGCAGAGAAGCTTGAGAGGAG
Source organism: Somniosus microcephalus (assembly GCF_052327205.1). Classification (NCBI taxonomy): domain Eukaryota; kingdom Metazoa; phylum Chordata; class Chondrichthyes; order Squaliformes; family Somniosidae; genus Somniosus; species Somniosus microcephalus. The sequence goes on from NC_140991.1 coordinate 127,417,627, forward strand.
ATTTGATAGAGGTGTTCAAAATCATGAGGGGTCTGGACACAGTAGATAGAGAGAAACTGTGCCCATTGGCAGAAAGGTCGAGAACCAGAGGACACGATTTAAGGTGATTGGCAAAAAACTTTTTTTTTTTTTTTTTGCAGGGAGTAGTTAGGATCTGGAATGCACTCCCTGAAAGGGTGGTGGAGGCACACTCAATTGTGGCTTTCAAAAGGGAATTGGATAAGGACCTGAAGGAAAAAAAATTGCAGGGCTACGGGGAAAGGGTGGGGGAATGGGACTAGCTGAAATGCTCTTGCAGCGAGCCGGCATGGGCTCGATGGGCTGAATGGCCTTCTTCTGTGCTGTAACCATTCTATGATTCTAAAAAGTAAAAAAGTTCCAGATTCTTGGTCTCTCCATGCCGCTTATTATCTGCAACTAACAGTGTGGAACTGGGGAGACCTACTCCCAGGATTCCATCAATTTCACTATAACCTGTTGCTCGGATGTGCACAAGGGTGACCGAAAGCCATTTTCCCTTGCTTACTATGAAAACACCTGCTCATCATTCTGTATTTCCACCTAGCGGAACTGCTATCTGGAGGTGCAGAGTTCCCAAGCAGTGGTCACACCATCTCATGATGGTGCATCTGCCAAAAATATTGCACGTTTTCAGTTAACTGAAAACAAACCTTTTGCAAAATTTGTAAACTACTTATTTGATTCTTCTTTGTGTCTTCAAAGGGAAAGGTAATTCTAGGACATAAATACTGCAGATGAATCATGTATGGTTCATGTTTCTTTCAAAAAGAGAGAGAGATCTCATTGAAACTTATAAAATTCTAACAGGGGTCACAGTCTAAGGATAAGGGCAGCACGGTGGCATAGTGGTTAGCACTGTTGCCTCACAGCTCCGGTTTTTTCCTCCCACAGTCCAAAGATGTGCGGGTTAGGTTGATTGGCTATGATAAATTGACCCTTAGTGTTAGGGGGATTAAATACGTGGGGTTACGGGGATAGGGTGGGATATGTGTTGGTGTAGGGGTTACGGGGATCGGGTGGGATATGTGTCGGTGCAGGCTCGATGGGCCGAAATGGCCTCTATCTGCACTGTGAGGTTTCTGTGATTTCTGTGATAAGGGGTAAACCACTTAGGACAGAGATGAGGAGGAATTTCTTCACCCAGAGAGTGGTGAATCTGTGGAATTCTCTACCACAGAAGGCAGTAGAGGCGAATTCATTAAATATATTCAAGAAGGAGTTAGATATATTTCTTAAGGCTAAAGGGAGAGAGAGATTGATAGAGAACAAGAGACACAGAAAGCAACAGAGAGAAGGGCAAGCTGGCAGTTTCTTTCCTAGTTATAATCTGATTTTTTTTTAAAAACAGGTTGAAATTTGAAAGAAAATAAAGCCTCTGAGGGAAACAGATAGGAATGGAGGGAAAGATGGAAACTGGTTGAAGATACAAGGTCTCTGGCATCACTACATGCCCTTGGAAGAGCAAGTAGACAGAGGGGTTGTGGATAGAGAGTTAAGTTTGAAGTGAATGACAGCTGCATAAAGGGGAAGCCCAGGATACAAGGGTTGAATGGTTTATTCAAAGGAGAAGTGCTTGGTCTAGTAATCAGAATAAGAGGAATGGATAGGGAGAAGGTAAAGGAGTAGGGGACACCACGAGATGGGAGAAGTATGAGTAGTTGATAGAGGGGATGGGAAGGAAGTTGCTACAGGCAATATTGCCTCCATAACATCAATCCCAAAGGGAGCCTTCAGCCATTGGTGGCTCCTTTCCCTACCACACTCCGTTATGCGTTCCACCATTTCCCACCTGAAAGGATCATAGAATCATAGAATGGTTACAGCACAGAAGGAGGCCATTTGGCCCATCAAGCCCACACCAGAAGGAGAAAGAGAAGAAATAAAAAAAGAGTTAAGGCGAGAGAAGCAAATGAGAAAAAATGAGACAGAAGCAGAAGGGGAGAGATAGAGAAACAGCTATACAGAGGCAGCAGAGACATGCGAGAGTGTGACCATTATCTCCAACTTATATGCAATGCCATGGAATATCAACTCTGACCACGCTCAATCAGCTCCGATGGACGGGTCACATTGTCCGCATGCCCGATACGAGACTCCCAAACCAAAGCACTCTACTCGGAGCTCCGGCATGGCAAGAGAGGTGGGCAGTGGAAACACTTCAAGGACACCCTCAAAGCCTCCTTGAAAAAGTGTAACATCCCCACCGACACCTGGGAATCCCTGGCCCAAGACTGTACAAAGTGGAGGAGAAGCATCCGGGAAGGCGCTGAACACCTCGAGTCTCTTCACCGGGAGCAAGTGGAAGCCAAGCGCAGGCAGCGCAAGTCAACCCAAGCACCCCACCCACCCGCCCCTTCAACCACCATCTGCCCCACCTGTAGGTCCCGCATTGGACTCATCAGTCACCTGCGAACTCATTTTTAATGTGGAAGCAAGTCATCCTCGGTTCCGAGGGACTGCCTAAGAAGAGAATATATTAAGTGTTGCATCTGGCATGTGCTTTTTGGAAGTAAAACACTTACTTCTTCAAATATTTAACTCCTCATATTTTTTTCCATCATTCCTGCCTGTAATGCTTTTTAAGTCGTGTTAACACTTAATATTTTTAGATCTATTTCTTATATTTACTTCCGATTGGCCCATTCTTCCCATGTGACTCAATCCACCTCTGGGTCCTCCCAGCTGCGAAGTTGCATTTCCGAGATGTGGATGTTACTGTTCCCCACAGCTCCATCTTCCTGAAGCCTATGCTTCCAAACTCTTGCCTGACCCTAACAGCTGCTGCCTTTCCCTGCTCCCCACAAGCCCAGAGTACTAGTAGCCTTTTCCCTTCCCTTTCCCCTGTGCCTCTGCCTCCTGTCAGACACACTGCTCCGAGCACCTATGGCCTTTACCACTCTCTCCCAGCTCGATCCTGCCATTTTTCCCATCCTCCACCCCAAACTTTGGTAGTATTTGCCTCCTTCCAGAATAGCCAGCTACAACCTGGCAAGCTTTAAGCTTTTTTAAAAAAAGTGTTTACTGCTCTTTTACCTGAAATTATGAGACTCCTCACCTATAAGAGTTAATTTTTGGTGCCAGAGAGGTTGACTAGCAATCATGAACACTCATCCCGTCGTTAAAAGGGTACTTAAGCTTGTAATTACTAGCCCTAAATAGCTGCAGCGGGTTGAGTACGTACCTAGCGCGCAAATACAGCAACTTCACAAGATTCAATGTATCTCAATAGTGAACAAATGTAAGAAGTCACACAACACCAGGTTATAGTCCAACAGCTTTATTTGAAATCACAAGCTTTCGGAGGGAGGAGCAGCGCTCCGAAAGCTTGTGATTTCAAATAAAGCTGTTGGACTATAACCTGGTGTTGTGTAACTTCTTACATTTGTCCACCCCAGTCCAACTCCGGCATCTCCACTCTCAATAGTGAGGCAGACAGCAAAATGCCATTTTTGCTGTGCCGCATGATTCGCAACTCGGACAGCAACTTTTGGATATTCACGTTTAACCATGCATCTGCCCCTCGCCTGAAGTTGCTGTACCATTTATGCATAAATAACAGTGAGTGCCATTAGCCTCACCGTTATCTTGACAGCAAAATCTGGCCCATTATACACAGATGAAGTTTCTGTGTAATAGTTGTGTTCTCTTTCCCATTGAGGTTATTTTGCCATTGCAGGCAATGATAGACAGAAATTGCCACATAATTCAATTCAATTTTATTTGCCATATGTACTAGTACAATGGAATGCTTACTCCCCGTAGGGACAAGTCAGCTATTTTTACAGCGCCGTGTTCAGAAAGTCAATTCTTTGGCATCCAGTGGCAGTGGGAGTACGATGTCCCTCAGCCGCTCCATCCTCCTCATCACTGCGGCCTCCTCCTCACTGTTGCCGGCTCGGCTCCACGTGTGGTGGCCTGCTTCTCCCGCTCACCCTCTGGCCACCATTCCCGGCTCCCCCGCTCCCAGTCGGACTGCGAGTCATCGTGGCTGCTGCTGCTCGATGTGCTGCGCCGCTTCCGCCCGACTCGCCGAACACATCCTCCGGTCGCTGCGGCCTCCACCTCACCGTCGCCGGCTCCACGGTCTGACGGCCCGGGCCTGGGCCGGCTTCTCCCGCTTACGGTCCGGCCTCTGGCCACCATGCTCGGCTCCCCTCCTCCCAGTCGGAATGCTTCCCCGCTGAGGAGCAGCCAGCCGACGTGCTCTAGCGGGTCGACGTGGCTGCTGCTGTGTCCCGATGCGCTGCGCTGCCTCCGCCCGACTCGCCGAACACCTCGCTCCGGTTGCGGGAGCGAGCGGGCCGCCCGAAGCAGGGAGAGCGCGTTAGCGCCGGACTGTCTCGGTCGCCATCTTGACTCCTAATCGGAACTGGAATAATATTCAATGTTATTTTATTATACTTTACAAGAGACAAGCATGTCCTGTGTCTCATAAATGAGAATTCTGATGATGGAAAGTGAAGACATTACAAGTTTCTTGCAGCTTTCTCTAGTAATTTCAGTTGTAAAAAATATTTAAAATTTTCTTTCTTTTGTGTTTTATGAACCAGGAGAAAGAATTAATGCTAATTTCCTGAAATTAATTTCTTTGCTGCACATATTTGATAATTTTTGTTGCATTCTATCTCAATGCAAGGCCATTATTGAATATTTTCCCTTTAAATACTTAGTTATGCCAGCTCCAAAACCATCCAAGTTACCATGGGTCAAATTTATTTTAAGTCAGTTCGGCTGAGTTTTCTCTTGTATCTTTCACACACATAACTGAAGACAGTGTGTGTAAATATAAAAACAAATCAAAAAAGGGAAAAATATGTAGTGTGACAGACACAGGAAGAATACAGAGTTATACTTGGCATTCACTTGCCAAATGGGACTTTTTAATGCTTCAAAAAGATTGCCTTAAAAATGAATTGAATTAGAATTAATACAGAATTAGGTGAAATCATAGAAAATACAAACCGGTCTAAATTAGGTTTGCAGCGCTGGGGGAGAAATTCGTGTCAGCCAGTAAACCAGCAACTGGAATTAACGGCCGCAACACTAACAGAGCAAAATTGATCTGGGGCGATGGAGATTGTTGGAGCAGCGCTTACCTGCTGTGCAATGCCATCCTGGTGGAGTTACTGGAGGCATCCGATCCAAAGTTTGTGTACAGGTGCAGCGTTCGAGCTTCCCACAGCCTCTGGAAGCGAGGCTGTGGAGCTCGCAAGGAATTGTGGGCAATGAAGAGGCCCAAGAATTAAAGGGACCATGCACACTGAAGCAATACAAATTAAAATGAAGTGAAACAATGCAGTTTTCAGCCCTTTTTGCCTTTTAAAAATATTTAACATTAAAAAGTTCCAAATGTGAATATTCAGCCCTTAAAGGGGAATTCCCTTCTTAACCTCAAAAAAATGGGAAAAATGCCTCAGCACTAACACAAATGGCTCAGCAAACCAGGGAAGTGGCACCCAGGGTCTCGCACGCAGCACTCCAGCTTTGTGCAGGAGGTCAACACTGCAGTAGAGGCCCGCTACCCAGAGGGGCCAGGAGGCCCTCCAGAAAGAACGATGTGGGAGTACATCACCGAGGCCATCACTGCCAGCAGTGTCGCCCCAACCACCTGGCTCCTGTGCCCAAAGAAGCTTCAGGACCTCAGACCACTGGTCAAGGTCAGTGAATGCATCTTCAAAAGCCATCTTCTACTAACTGCACCACTAGCCTCACATACTGCTCAATGCACAATCCCCACACCCAATCACTCACCTACCAACAATCTGCACTAATAACGAAGCACATCTCCCATTCCTAGCCTCACCTCACCTCACGTCCATGGAGGAGACGGTGCAGGCCATTCTTGGCAGGAGCGTGGCTCTTGGCCAGCGGGGGGCGGAAAGGATACAAGATGCTGGTATCCTCATACGTGATATCAAGAAACGGTTGAGCACACTGGATACAGCGGAGCGCACTGGATACAGCAAAGACGATGGGCCCCAGAACAAGCCACGCCTCTAGCCAAGATGTTCCAGTACAGCTACAACACTGGCATCTACCCGACATTGTGGAAAACTGCCCAGGTATGTCCTGTCCACAAAAAGCTGGACAAATTCAATCCAACCAATTACCGCCCCATCAGTCTACTCTCACTTATCAGCAAAGTGATGGATGATGTCGTCGACAGTGCTATCAAGCGGCACTTGCTCTCCAATGCTCAATTTGGGTTCCGACAGGACCACTCGGCTCCAGACCTCATTACAGCCTTGATCCAAACATGGACAAAAGAGCTAAATTCCAGAGGTGAGGGGAGAGTGACTGCCCTTGACATCAAGACAGCATTTGACCGAGCGTGGCATGAAGGAGCCCTAGTAAAATTGAAGTCAATGGGAATCAGGGGGAAAACTGGCTGGAGTCATATCTAGCACAAAGGAAGATGGTTGTGGTTGTTGGCGGTCAATCATCTCAGCCCCAGGAAATCTCTGCAGAAGTTCCTCAGGGCAGTGTCCTAGGCCCAACCAGCTTCAGCTGCTTCATCAATGACCTTCCCTCCATCAGGTGGTCAGAACTGGGGATGTTCGCTGATGATTGCACAGAGTTGAGCTGCAAATAGAACTCCTCAGATAGTGAAGCAGACCATGCCCACATGCAACAAGACCTGGACAACATTCAGGCTTGGGCTGATAAGTGGCAAGTAACATTTGCACCACACAAGTGCCAGGCAATGACTATCTCCAACAAGAGAGTCTAACCACCACCCCTTGACATTCAACGGGATTACCATCGCCGAATTCCCCATCACCAACATCCTGGGGGTCACCATTAACCAGAAACTTAACTGGACCAGCCACATAAATACTGTGGCTACAAGAGCAGGTCAGAGGCTGGGTATTCTGAGGCAAGTGTCTCACCTCCTAACTTATCAAAGCTTTTCCACTACCTACAAGGCACAAGTAAGGAGTGTGATGGAACACTCTCCACTTGCCTGGATGAGTGCAACTCCAACAACACTCAGGAAGCTCAATACCATCCAGGGCAAAGCAGCCTGCTTGATCAGCACCCCAACCACCACCTTAAATATTCACTCCCTCCACCACCAGCGCACTGTGACTGCAGTGTACACCATCTACAAGATGCATTGCAGCAACTTGCCAAGGCTTCTTCGACAGCACTTCCCAAACCCGCGACCTGGGAACACCATCACCTGCAAGTTCCCCTCCAAGTTACACACCATCCTGACTTGGAAATATATTGCCGTTTCATCATCGTCGCCGAGTCAAAATCCTGGAACTCCCTCCCTAACAGCACTGTGGGAGTAACTTCAGCACACGGACTGCAACGGTTCAAGGTGGCGGCTCACTACCACCTTCTCAAGGGCAATTAGGGATGGGAAATAAATGCTGGCCTTGCCAGCGACGCCCACATCCCCAAGAACAAATAATGAAAAAAAAAACGTTATCCTTCTTCTGGCATGCACTTCATGCTTTCTGCCCTCCCATCACCACAACCTCACCCTTCTGCCTTCCTCATTTCACACACCCAAGAAATGCAGCCTCCCAGCCAGTGGGTGAACAAGAAAAGGGAGAGGAGAGAGAAGAAGAAGAAGATGATTGATTTGACACTCCAAGCCACCAGCTCCTCAAGGTCAATCAGCAAGGTCATTTGCAGTGTCCCCCACTGAAAGTCAGCAGCCTTCCACCAGCCATGCTGCAGTCACTGGGGTAGCACTGCGTGACATCAGTAGGATAGGCAAAGGCACACACAAGACAGACAGTCACCAAGAGAATGCATATGGGTGATGAGTTGATTTCTTGATGTCACGTTGGATGGATAGACGTATATAGGTGGATTGGAAAGTTTGCTTTGCAGTGGCTTTTATTTCAGCATCGTGGCCAAGAGGATGTTGTGATGGTCAGTAACAGATGGAAGGTTAAGGTGTGGGACTAATGTTGAAAGGGGAATTGGGATTGTGGTCACTGGGACCGCAGGCAGATGATTCCATCCTGGATATTCTGGCCACAAAGGGGCTGTCTGGGATTCATCCTTCTGTCTGATTCCTCCTCTTCACTTTACAAGCGGATGCTCTAACTGTGAAATGAAGCAAACAGTGCTGCAAATACTCAGATGGTCAGGCAGCATCTCGACCCAAGATGTGAACTCTGTTTTTCTCTCCACGGATGTTGCGTAAACGGGTTGTCAGGGGAGCGGTGGGGCCGATTAGGGACCAAAATGGGGAACTATTGGCATGGCTGAGGTACTAAATGAGTACTTTGCATCGGTATTTACCAAGAGGGCTTTGCCAAAGCTATGGTAAACGAGGAGGTTGCTGGCATACTGCATGAAATAAAAAAATAAAGGAGGTACTAGACAGGCTGGTGGTAATTAAAGTGGCTGTGTCACCCGGTCTGGATGGGATGCATCCTCGGTTACTGAGGGAAGTAAAAGGTAGAAATTGCGGAGGTGCTGGCCACAATCTTCCAATCCTCCTTAGATAGTGCCAAAGGACTGGAGGATTGCAAATGTTACACCCTCATTCAAAAAAGGAGAGAAGGATAAACCTGGCAACTACAGGCCAGTCAGTTTAACATCAGTGGTGGGGGAACTTTTAGAAACAATAATCTGGGAGAAAATTAATAGCCGCTTGGACAAGCATGGACTAATAAAGGAGAGCCAGCACGGATATGTTAAGGGCAAATCGTGTTTGACTAACCTGCTTAAGTTTTTTGATGAGGTAACAGAGAAGCTGGATGAGGGCAGTGCAGTTGATGTTGTGTACATGGACTTTTCAAAAGGTGTTTGATAAAGTACCACATACTAGGCTTGTTAGCAAAATTGATGCCCATGGGATAAAAGGGGCAGTAGCAGCATAGATACAAAATTGGCTAAGGGTTAGAAAACAGAGAGTTGTGGTGAATGGCTGTTTTTCAGACTGGCGAGAGGTATACAGTGGTGTTCCCCCAAGGTTTAGTACTAGTACCACTGCTGTTTTTGATATACATTAATGACTTGTACAGGGCACAATTTCAAAATTTGCAGACAACACGAGGTAGGGCCAGAGAAGGATCGGGGGCCGGAGGTCAGGTGAGGAGGAGAGGCCGGAGGAGCTGGGGGGGGGGGGGGGGGTGGAGCGGTGTTAGGGAACAACCGGTGGCCGGAGGAAGAGGGCTAGAGGATTAGTATTGAGAGGGAGGAGGTACTAGAGGTTTTAGCGGGCTTAAAAGTGGATAAATCCCCAGGCCCAGACGAGATGTATCCCAGGCTGCTGTGTGAGGCAAGGGAAGAGATTGCAGGGGCTCCGACACAAATTTTCAGAACCTCTCTGGCCACAGGGGAGGTGCCAGAGGACAGCTAACGTAGTACCATTATTCAAGAAGGGTAGTAGGGATAAACCAGGGAATTACAGGCCAGTGAGCCTAACATCAGTGGTAGGGAAATTATTGGAAAGAATTCTGGAGGGACAGAATTAGTCTCCACTTGAAGAGGCAAGGATTAATCAAGGATAGTCAGCATGGCTTTGTCAGGGGGATATCATGTCTGACCAATTTGATTGAATTTTGAGAGGGGGTGACTAGGTGTGTGGATGAGGGTAGTGCAGTTGATGTAGTCTACATGAACTTCAGTAAGGCTTTTGACAAAGTCCCGCATGGGCGACTGGTCAAGAAGGTAAGAGCCCATGGGATCCAGGGCAATTTGGCACATTAGATCCAAAATTGGCTTAGTGGCAGAAGGCAGAGGGTGATGGTCAAAGGTTGTTTTTGTGACTGGAAGCCTGTGTCCAGTGGTGTACTGCAGGGATCAGTGCTGGGTCCTTTGCTGTTTGTAGTGTACATTAATGATTTGCAGACGACACAAAACTGGGTGGGCGTGTGTGCTGTGAAGAGGATGCCGAGAAACTCCAGTATGATTTGGACAGGTTGGTTAATTGGGCAGATGCATGGCAGATGCAGTATAATGTGGATAAATGCGAGGTTATCCACTTTGGTGGCAAAAACAGGAAGACAGATTATTATCTGAATGGCAATAGATTGGGAGAAGGGGAAGTGCAACGAGACCTGGGTGTCCTTGTGCACCAGTCGCTGAAGGTAAGCATGTAGGTGCAGCAGGCGGTTAAGGCGGCAAATGGCATGCTGGCCTTCGTAGCGAGTGGGTTTGAGTACAGGAGCAAGGATGTCTTGCTGGAGTTGTACAGGGCCTTGGTGAGACCACACCTTGAGTATTGTGTGCAGTTTTGGTCGCCTTATCTGAGGAAGGATGTTCTTGCCATGGAGGGAGTGCAGCGAAGATTCACCAGACTGATACCTGGGATGGCAGGAATGACGTATGAGGAGAGATTGGGTCGATACTCGCTGGAGTTTAGAAGAATGAGAGGGGATCTCATTGAAACTTATAAAATTCTAACAGGACTAGACAGACTAGATACAGGAAGGATGTTCCCGATGGCGGGGGAGTCCAGAACCAGGGGTCACAGTCTAAAGGGGTAAGCCATTTAGAACAGAGATGGAGGAGGAATTTCTTCACCCAGAGAGTGGTGCACCTGTGGAATTCTCTACCACAGAAGGCAGTTGAGGCCAATTCATTAAATATATTCAAGAAGGAGTTAGATATATTTCTTAAGGCTAAAGGGATCAAGGGATATGGGGAGAAAGCAGGGACAGGGTACTGAATTTGGATGATCAGCCAGGATCTCATTAAATGGCGGAGCAGGCTCGAGGGGCCAAATGGCCTACTCCAGCTCCTATCTTCTATGGCCTACTCCTGCTCCTATCTTCTATGTTTCTATATGAATGTAGGAGGGATGATAAGTAAGTTCACAGATGACACGAAAATTGGTGGAGTGGTAAATAGCGAGGAGGGAAGCCTCAGGCTACAGGACGATATAGACAGGTTGGTCAGGTGGGCAGAACAGTGGCAAATGGAATTTAACCCTGAAAAGTGTGAGGTGATGCATTTTGGGAGGACTAACAAGGCAAGGGAATACACAATGAATGGTAGGATCCTAGGTAGGACAGAGGATCAGAGCTTGGTGTGCATGTACATAGATCCCTGAAGGCAGCAGGAGGACAGGTAGATAAGGTGGTTAAAAAGGCATATGGGATACTTGCCTTCATTAGCCAAGGCATAGAATATAAGAGCAGGGAGGTTATGAAGGGGCTGTACAAATCACTAGTTAGGCCACAGCTGGAATACTGTGTGCAATTCTGGTTGCCACACTATAGGAAGGATGTGATTGCATTGGAGAGGGTGCAGAGGAGATTCACCAGGATGTTACCTGGGCTGGAGCGCTTCAGCTATGAAGAAAGACTGGACAGACTGGGGTTGTTTTCCTTAGAGCAGAGAAGGCTGAGGGGGGACCTGATTGAAGTGTGCAAAATTATGAGGGGCATAGATAGGGTAGATAGAAAGGCACTTTTCCCCTTAGAGGGGTCAATAACCAGGGGGCATAGTTTCAAGGTAAGGGGCAGGAGGTTTAAGAGGGGATTTGAGGAAAAACTTTTTCACCCAGAGGCTGGTTGGAATCCAGAACTCACTGCCTGAAAGGGTGGTAGAGGCAGGAACCCTCAACATTCAAGAAACATTTAGATGAGCACTTGAAACGCCATAGCATACAAGGCTACGGACCAAGTGCTGGAAAATGGGATTATTAGAATAGATAGATTGATGGCCGGCACGGACATGATGGGTTGAAGGGCCTCTTTCGATGCTGTATAAATCTATGACTCGGATCAAGGTGGGGAGGGGTCAGGCGAGGGGAGTGTAAGCAGGGGGGGGGGGTGAGAAAGAGGGAGGTCAGAGGCCTTGGGGGGTGGGGTGGAGAGGAATCAGAGGCCGCGAGGGGAGTAAATTGGAGGCCTCGTTGCGGGGGGGGGGGGGGGGGTGGGGGGAAATCGGAGGTCTCCAATCGCAGGGGGTGGGTTACACAGGGACGCTGGATCCAGGAGTTAAGTGTAAAGGTACTTACCTCCTGGATCCAGCAATCCTCGCCTTGCATTAGCTGGCGGGTTTCACAAGGCCTGCAAAACCCAACCGGCTAACGTTAAATTCAAAATGGTGGTACAGCCTTATAATATTTAATTAAATAGCGGCCCGCCTCCTGGCAGCAGTTTGGCTGCCCAGTCCCCATTCCACCTTGTTACAGCTGGAAGTGGGCGGGTTGGAGACATGTTCTGGTTGGGAATCAGATTTTTAACACTTTAAACTTCCCACACGACCCTAACCCACCTTTTTTTTTTTTAAGTTTAAAATTCCCCCTATGATTCCAATTCTTTGGTTGCAGAATTGCATTAATTGCTTTAGAGCAAAGGCTCTCAAAACATTTTTTTTTTTTTTTTTTTAAATATACGAGTGAGCCCCACTATTTCAAAGATTTTTCTGGCCAAGCCCACCAAAAAAATTCCATAACCTGTCCCACTCTCTGGCTAAAGTGATAGTTACTGATAATTATTAATTCTGCTGCAAAAAAAATTTCCCCCCCCCCACTTAATTTCTCTCCCTACATGTTACAAATCATCTCTGCCCACCATTTTGCTTTCTCTTTTCTCCCCTCATGGTCTCTCTCCTCCCCCTTCCTTCTCTCTTTTACTTCTCCCTCTCAGCAATGAAATCATCCATTTACTATTTTTGTAATAACTAAAGCTATCATTTACATTTTTCCTATTCCAAGCAAAGATTGAATTGCTGTATCTGTCACTAGTGTGGGCTTTCATTTTTTCTTTTCTCTGCTATTCAGCAAAGACTGAAGGGAGAGGATAAAAACAGCCCACAACTGGTCTGTAATTGATCACATGGACACAAATGGTAAAAGTGATTCACTACTGTGGCAGTATGACAAAATGGGCAAATTCAGAGATTCATGAATAAGCCCATAGAAAGAATTTTTAAAAACTCTTCTTTACAGTTTTTCCTAAAATAACAAGAGCTCACAGTAACAACGAACAGGCCTATACCTTTTTTAACAATACATGATGTCACAAGTTAGATTTGAGATATTAAGTATAGAATGATCAACACAGCCAGATGCAAAAGTACAGACGTTGTTGGGATCCCTGCATTAGAAAGATAGGTACAGGAGGATGTATTAAGACTGCAGCAATTAATAATGGGCCAAGAACAAAAAAATTGCACCCAAGGTTTACTGCATCTCTGGGTACACATAAAATATCCAACCAGTAATTCCACTGATGGCCACCCAGAGTTCACCCAACAAACAAAACTCAAAGAAAGGAGACTATGAGAGTCTGGATTCATTCAGAGTTTACATAATTTCCTCTTATTGGGTAACCCTCCACAAAGTATCAGAATCCATAATGTAATGACCTGTACAGGAACAGATCAATAAGGCAACCTATGCCTGGCTCAATGAGATCTCTAATACGAGCTAAAGGCCCAGAGGGGATAGATGGGTTTGGGGTACATGGTTATGAGTTATAGACTTTGGGCTAGATTTTACCAGCCTTGAGGTGGGGGGTTTGGTGGGAAAATGGGAAACATTGAGAGCGGGTCCCAACCCCGCTCCCAACCCGCCTCCAAACCATCTTCCCGGGAGGCGGGTCCCTGACTCACACAGGGACCCATTTCCTAGTGGTGGGAAGGGGATTAGAGCCAATTAACTGCCTGTTAACAGGCAGTCAACAGGCAGTTAAGAGGCTTTTCACCATTTTACGCCTGCCAATGCGGGCTTCCCGACATTGGGAAACCCCGCCAGGGTCAGCGAGTCGAGCAGTGGGTCTGCGGGAGTGAGAGGGGTTGAAATGTCAGCTGTAGAGATGACTGATGGGTGCAAGTGTGGACAGGTAAGTATGAGAGGTGAGTGTAAAGTGTTGGAAAAAGTTTCCTTACCTTTGCTTCTTTCTGCAGGCTTCAACCTTTGAGGATCCAGAGGTGCCTCATCTCAACGGCAGAGATGACAGAATGGCTGCTGCATTCTCAGATGCAGCAGCCATCTGCTTTCTGCTGAGGAGAGATGTCTTGGTGGGCCTGTGTGCAAGGGCTCACCTTAGAACAGAGATCGTCAGTGTTTGACAGCTTCTCAAAGTTGACAATTCATCTGTCAAAAAATTTGACAGATGAAGCGTCATATGCTGACGTCATCAGTCACTGGCAGGGCGGGCTTAACAAGGCCAATCAAGGGAAAATAGTGTGGGTTGGTCAGACGTCGCTGGGGGCGGGACTGAAACCCAGAAACCAGAAGTCCCGCCTCCAGCACATCTCCATTGAGAAAATCAAGCCCTTAATCTCTCAATATTGGTACAGTAGGAATTACACTTTAAGGAAGATTTTACCTTGGCTGTTATCAAGGCTTTGATTGGTCATGGGGTGTAAGTACTTAACAGAGATTTACCTTCTCTTTTAAGTAAATTATTAAAAATTATAACACATGGGATCCCTGTTTGGAATTGAGCTTACATAACAAGGCACAAGAGGACTTGCACATATTTACTAACCTTTAGAATATTTTATTCCCAAAGGGACTTTCAGAATACTAATTGTTCCTACTATGAAATATCAGAGTTCAGATGTTGATGGAATTGCTGTGTATTTCTACCATTTTCTGCTAAGTTCAATATCTATGGAAGCGATTGTGACTTCTGAATATGGAGTTTTGTAAAACAGAAATAAAAGGAGCATTGGAACCATCAACTATGTTCAGAGTCTCCCCTAAAGCACTTGTTCCTTTAAAACAAGGTTACAATCAAAAGCCCATCCATTATACAAATGGTACCAAAAAGCAAGGAGGCAAATGAAGGACTTACCATGGCTGATGCACCTATCACCTTGGTTCCTATCCAATCGAAAACATTTGAGGCTTTGATGTTTGCACCCAAGACATCATTAATTATCTCTTAAACTGCTTGTTTCTTCTAAAGGGGGAAAAAAATGAACTGGGTCAATTCTTTGAAAGCGAATATTTAAATCTTCAAAACCTAAAAGGCAAAAAAAATCTACAAGTATTAACTTCAAATTAGAAAAATAAGGAACATTTAAGCATTTTAAACAACTAAGTGCAGACACAAATACAAAACAAGAGCTGTTCTCATTAATGGCAGAGTAGAATAATAGTTACAAAGCAAAACTGCAATTGTGCCTTTGGTGTTTATTTTTATTCATTCCTGGGATGTGGGCTTCTCTATCAAGGCCAGCATTTATTGCCCATCCCTAATTGCCCTTCAGAAGGTGGTGGTGGTGAGCTGCCTTCTTGAACCACTGCAGTCCATGTGATGAAGGTACTCCCACAGTGCTGTTGGGAAGGAAGTTCCAAGATTTTGACCCAGCGACGATGAAGGAACGGCGATTTATTTCCAAGTCAGGATGGTGTGCGACTTTGGAGGGGAACTTACAGGTGGTGGTGTCCCCATGCACCTGCTGCCCTTGTCCTTCTAGGTGGTAGAGGTCGCCGGTTTGGGAGGTGCTGTCGAATAAGCCTTGGAGAGTTGCTGCAGTGCATCTTGTAGATGGTACACACTGTAGCCACGGTGCACCTGATAGAACGGATTCTTTTACCCTCAGTCTGGTTCAGCAAACACTGAGTCGAACAACTGGAGAATTCAAACGATTTATTATCCGCGGAGTCTTACTCTGATATATCGACACCGACTCCTGCAAGAGTCTGCGAATCCAACAGAGCAAGCAATTTCTCATACAGCGTGCTACATTTTTATCCCTGCTTTTGAGAGAGCATTAACACCTCGTACATTCTGCACCAATCATGAGCTGTGCATGTATACATTTAATTGGATTTCCTGGTCTGGCAGTTTGAAATAAAGAAGTCACACTTTACTGAATGGGTTACAGCTAAGTAAACATCCTGGTAATGTGTTCATGATCACCTCAATATTATGGTAATGCGTTTGCAATCATCTAATGTCTACAGTTTCTGCTATTGTTCCTATCAGCAAGGGGTAACATCATGGGTGCCAGCCTCGTTAACAATTAAAGATCAGGTATCAGGTTAGCCCTTTTTACTTTTCTGCTGCTTTTACAGTTTCTGGTTTCTGTTTCTTGAAATGATATTCTCATTCCCTCCTTTTATCATTCTATGATAACCAACCGTTATTCGGGTACGTCTATCTTATTTAGTCGATCAAATTCTTATACCTTCTAACCTAAAATAGTCAAAGCTGCTCATAATAGAGGGCAACTTCAGACAACAATTCTGTCCTTTGGTGTCTGTAGTTATACTGCATGGTCCTGCAGTAACAGACTTGGTCGCCTGGCGTCGGCAAACTTAATCAAATTTACACTCAGTCCAATAGCATGGCAATGTTCCTCTGTGTTCGTTTCTCAGCACTAGCGAGCGGTGGGGCTGTCTAATAAGCCCAATGTAGGTGTCCAAGTTGATCACGTTCCATTTCCCGAACCCGCCTGGGTTATCATCATTGCACCGAAGCACGTCTCCTTGGCATAGATGGTGTATCCGCTTGGGCTGGTTCCGCCAGCATGTCCTCCTTCTGGGCTGTTGAGTTATTCCAGGGGTGAGCAGGACACTGATGGAGAGGATCCACAGGGGCGTCTGCATGGTCAGTCGGCACGGCACGTCTGTTTAAGGAGAGATTTCTTGGAAGCAAGAGAGGTTAGCATTCTTTAAGTTTTAGGCATAGCATTACTGACAATTTTACATTGGTGGAGGTGGACCCAAGCACTCTTTCCCTCTACTTTGGCAGCAGTTGGGGTGGCACCAGCCGGGATAGTACGTATTTGGAACAAGGCCACGGGGAGTAATTTGAGCCATGTAGTTCCCGTCTCGGCCTGTAATTTGGCAAGTTTATTTTTCAAGGTCTGATTAGCCCGTTCGACCAGTCTGGCGGCCTGTGGCCTGTAAGCACAATGTAACTGCTGTTGGATGCCCATTTGAGTGCAGAATTCCTTGGTTACCTGACCCACGAAGTGAGGGCCGTTGTCTGAACTTAATCGGTTTGGAATTCTGTACCTGGGAATAATTTCTCTCATTAAAACTTTTACAACAGTGGAGGCTTTGTTATCCGTAGTCGGGTAGGCCTCAATCCACTTACTAAATACATCAACAATAAACAGTACATATTTATAACACTGACACCTTTCTAACTCAATGTAGTCCATCTGGAGGGTCTCAAAGGGACCCGTGGGTAACGGCGTCTTACCCGTTTCACAAGGTATGCCTTTTCCTGGGTTATGCTGCTGACAAATGAGGCAGCGGCTGCTAATACCTTGAGCCAGAGCTTGTAATCTAGGATGCCACCATGTAGCTAATAACGTGTCACTAGTTGCTCTGGCACCACAATGAGTTGCAAAGTGTATACATTCAATAACCCATAATGCTAGCTCATCTGACATACAAGTTTGCTCGGCAGGGGTGACCCATAATTTAGACACACAATCATATGTACAACCGAGCTGTTTCCACAGTCCCTTATCACAGTCAGGAGCGTCCTCCTGTAACTTAATGACGTCTTGGATGGTTGGCATTGGCTTTTCCGAGGGAGACTTGCTTTTACTTGAGCTTTTAGTCTGGCTCATCATTCTAGGCACAACCACTCGTCGTTCCTGGGACGCTTCCCTAGCTTCCTGGTCTGCGCATCTATTCCCTATATCTACAGGGGTTTGTCCTGCTGTGTGTGCGGAGCACTTTATCACGGAGATCTGTTTTGGTAGCATGAGGGCTTGTAGCAAATCAGATACTAATTTCTGATGGGATATCTGTGTTCCTGCAGAGGTTAGGAACCCTCTGTTTTTCCATAATTGTCCGAAATCATGAACCACTCCGAAGGCATATCTCGAGTCTGTATAAACGTTAACCTTTAAGTCCTTCCCTAAGATACAAGCTCGTATTAATGCGAACAGTTCTGCTTGTTGGGCGGAATATGGAAACTCAAAGGCAGCAGACTCCAAAGTGTTACCGTCCTGATTTATGATTGCATATCCAGAAAGTCTTTTCCCAAGGGGACTGACGGATGCACTTCCATCTACATACATGGTTGTGTCAGGACTCTGCATTGGGGCATCAGATAGATCCTCCCTGACGGAGGTATCTTCCTTGATTAAAAATAGACAATCATGTCCTGGGTCTGTTTGTTCGAGGGGTGGTTCTGTGAGAAAACATGCTGGGTTGATAGTAGTACAATGCTTAAATTGCAGTTTAGAATTATTCAACAGGTATATCTCGTACTTGTTCTGTCGGGCCATAGTGAGGTGCTGAGTTTGTAATTGGCCTAATAGTGCAGTTACTGAGTGCGAACTGTCCTTCGCTCCCACACTCAAGTCTTAATTGAAATGCACATAACAGGTCTCTGGCCATAAGATTGCAATCCAGCCCATCTGTGATTACGAATTGGTGTTTTACGGACTCATTTCGTAGGGGCGGTCGGTCCGTTGGGGTGGCTGATATATCTGTACCCCTGTCCATCCACCCACCCTGGGACACATTGCTGGGGTTCCATCTGATATCCCATTACATCTTGGGTGGGCTTTGGCTCTTCCTTTTTCATCACATACTCAGTCTTGACTTAGACCTGGGGCTGACTCTCCTGGCTCTTATTTTCTTTCCAATAATATTTCACTGCCCTGGCCATCTGGCTGGGACTATTCTCTGACCAGTCCATATTGTTAGTCTTAATTGCTTCAGACACCGAGGTTGGTAGACAATTTATCAGGATAGCACAGTATTGCGGCGAGTTTGCTCCATTCTGGTAATTAGCATCTCCTGACTGACTCCGATACACCTCAGAGAATCTCTCTAGAAATTCCTCTGCTCCCTCGCCCTTTCGTGGTTTAGTATCCAACACCTTGGATATATCAACGGGCTTCTGCAGGGTAGTGGTTAGGGCAGTGAGTATGGCACGTTCACGAACATCACCCTGTGCATATTGAACCTCTAATGCGGCATGGTTCGCAGAGCCTAGGTTAATCAAGAACCTTGCATGTTCGGCGGGAGTCAAGATCTGCTGTACTAAAGCCCATAAGTCTCTTGATTCAGCATTATAGACGAGTATAGTAGTCCGGAGGAATTCTACAAACAAGGTGGGGGATTTCTTCCTATCTGGCATCCCGGTTAAGATAGCCATTATCTCGTTAGGTATCTTCTACCCCATGAAACCTATGGTCCGGGGGTTATCGGCGGCCACTGGAATATTTGCGTTAAAGGCAGGGTTAGGCATTTGTCTCACCGGCAACTGCCGGGGTATCGGTTTATGTCTGGCGGGTCTCGGTATCGGATTCTGATTCCAGGGATGACCAGTCGTCTCCCGAATCTCCCTCGTCAGTATCACTATAGTCTGGAGCCTCTAGGGAACTCTGTTCCTGACTGTTTGATTTCTTACTCAGCACCATCTGTCTCTTTCTTCTTCGTCTGCGCGTCCCTACTGGGCTATCTAAAGGTGGGGGAAGTGGGTTTCTCCTTCCCTTGTGTCGGGTACGGAAAGCTACGGGGTCAGTATACTGGGGACCCGGTGGTTGGTTTCCCATCTGGACCGGCGGGGGACTGTTCATCTGAACCGTGACTGACGGCGGCGGGGAAACGACACTGGCAGATACTTGGTGTCGGCGCGGGGGTTTGTGCAGTTGGTACGGGTGGTGCCACCGGGGGATAAATGTTAACGTACGGGGGGGGGGGGGGGGGAGCGCGGGGAACAACACGAGCCCTGTGATTCCATTCGTCCAAATCATCATCACCATCTCCCTCTGTCAAGGCAAGGCCAACCATTGGATTACGTAATCCACTCTTATCAGCCTTTCCAGGCTCGCTCATGGTCTTTTCAGACTTTTGTTTTGAGCGTTTCTCATGAGCACATTCCTTTTTCAATACCTCTACTGATTTGACTACCCCTCCCCCTGTAAGTGCTATTCCTAATTTTAAGGCATTATCCTGCCAACTTGCTAACAAGGAAGTTTCTTTCAGTTCCTGACAGTACTGTCTCCATAGGGCAATTAGCTCTTTGGCAGTGGTGCCCCTGTTACTTTTCCAAATTAGTTCTTGAGCCTTTTTAGCGGCATCTAGATTCTTAGTTCCTCCTAGTGGCCATTGATCACTTCCTAATTTCTTATTTAATCCTCCCGACAACTGTCTGAGTTGCTTCGCTTTGTCAGGATGTTGTTCACAAAGGGTCTGTAAGGCGCTACCCGATTCAGTCGTGGTATCTAAACAGTTGCCCATCTTACTCCCCTTGTGAACTTTACACAGTCGCGTTTTAAACTTGTTCAGAGCCTAGGCGGGCCAAGTGAGATACAAGGTCGACGCGTTACCTGACACAAGTGCTTATTTCTAAGTTTACACAGTTCCTAGTTATTCCCTCAGTACGTATACTGACCCTCAGTGATATCCGATCACTGACCCTCAGTGATATCCGATCACTGACCCTCAGTGATATCCGATCACTGACCTAATCACCTATCCCTTCCAGTATTCGCCAGACTGACCTAGATCTCGGCGGGACACCACACGGGAGTTAGCGATTGGCCGACTCGTCGTCAGACTGGCGGAATCGGAGGAAAACCGAGGCAGTACAAAAATTACTCACATCGGGGGCCCATTTCCTCCCTCCACATCCGAGACGATTCAGCTCCTAGTTCGCAAACTCTCGGTGACTGTCCGTTGAGATCCCACTTCTGACACCAAATGATAGAACGGATTATTTTACCCTCAGTCTGGTTCAGCAAACACTGAGTCGAACAACTGGAGAATTCAAACGATTTATTATCCGCGGAGTCTTACTCTGATATATCGACACCGACTCCTGCAAGAGTCTGCGAATCCAACAGAGCAAGCAATTTCTCATACAGCGTGCTACATTTTTATCCCTGCTTTTGAGAGAGCATTAACACCTCGTACATTCTGCACCAATCATGAGCTGTGCATGTATACATTTAATTGGATTTCCTGGTCTGGCAGTTTGAAATAAAGAAGTCACACTTTACTGAATGGGTTACAGCTAAGTAAACATCCTGGTAATGTGTTCATGATCACCTCAATATTATGGTAATGCGTTTGCAATCATCTAATGTCTACAGTTTCTGCTATTGTTCCTATCAGCAAGGGGTAACATCATGGGTGCCAGCCTCGTTAACAATTAAAGATCAGGTATCAGGTTAGCCCTTTTTACTTTTCTGCTGCTTTTACAGTTTCTGGTTTCTGTTTCTTGAAATGATATTCTCACACCAGTGGTGGAGGGAGTGAATGTTTAAGGTGGTGGATGGGATGCCAATCAAGCGGGCTGCTTTGTCCTGGATGGTGTCGAGCTTCGAGTGTTGTTGGAGCTGCACTCATGCAGGTAAATGGAGAGTATTCCATCACACTTCTGACTTGTGCCTTGTAGATGGTGGCAAGGCTTTGGGGATTCAGGAGGGGAGTCTCTCGCTGCAGAATACCTAGCCTCTGACCTGCTCTTGTAGCCACAGTATTTACGTGGCTGGTCCAGTTAAGTTTTTGCTTAATGGTGACCCCCAGGATGTTGATGGTGGAGGATTCAGCTATGGTAATCCCATTGAATGTCAAGTAGAGGTGGCTAGACTCACTATTGTTGGAGATGGCGATTGCCTGACACTTGTCTGGCGCACATGTTACTTGCCACTTATCAGCCCAAGCCTGAATGTTGTTCAGGTCTTGCTGCGTGCGGGCACGGACTGCTTCACTATCTGAGGAGTTGCAAATGGAACTGAACACTGCAATCATCAGCAAACATCCCCAATTCTGATCTTATGATGGAGGGAAGGTCATTGATGAAGTGTCTTGCAATTAGAATATATATTGCACACATCTATGATAAATGGACAATCAGGCTGGCTCTGTTACCAGCATGCGATCCTCCCTGGCCTCCACTCAGGCATTAATCTATGCCCAGGCAGTACAGACAATAATCTACACCATTGTATTATTCTGCTGTTGAAGTGCAAGTGTGTGTCCCTTTAAGGCTACACAGTTTAATGGATAAAAACTGGGTGAGTTCATACATAGGTCAATTAAGAGGTTGCAGCCATTGCAGTTCTGATATTGTGTGTTGCTGGTGAATCTGTACATTCCAAATGACTGTCCTTGTGTATATTCCAGCAGTATTTGAGGATAGGCACAGTCTGGAAACCTTAAGAGGAAAGGAGTCAGGCAAATGAGGCCCAAACTTCCCTTGACCACACTGGGCCATCAGACAACCTCTCCCCATTACATTCCCACCAATCAGCCTCCTCCTGACCCATTCCAGCCAACTTTTGGTCTGTCAAACACCCACCACCACCAGTCCCAAATGCAGCTCTACCAAGGCCTTGTATAAGCTAAGTAACATATTTCTAGTTTTATATTGGACTGACCTAGCAATACACTTCAATAGTCCATTTGCTTTCCCTATGGCCTTGCGACATTGGTTTAGATCTTCAATGTTTGATAGATCTTCAATGTTTGATCCACTACGGCCCACCCTCTCCTGCTCCACAACCTTTAGTCCTGCATGGTATACACATGCCTTGACTTTCCCAGACTCAAATGTGTCAAACTGCATTTAACCACACTAAAGGACACATATCACATATTGGTTTATTCCTCCAACATATCTAAATCAACCTGTACCCTATTTATTTAATCTACATTCCCAATGCCCACATACATTTCATGTCAAACTTGAGAATTCTTCCTTTTATATCTTCATTCAAATTATTGATAAAGATGGTGAAGAGCAATGATCCCAACACAGATCCCTGCAGGATTCCACTAGTGATTGGACCCATGTACAACTGCTTACTATACCAAGAATGCAACCTATTCACTCTGCAACTTAAAAGTCGCCCATCTATCCTACACAATATCTGACATAATAGCCTTTAGTGTGGCACTTCATTGAAGGCTTTCTTGAAATCAAACATATATAATATTAATTGGATGAAGTGTGTGGGGGCTTTGCCATGATTGACATGGACACCAGCCAATCAGGAAGAGCCCAATAATTCAAAATCATCTTCCAGCTAGGTATAAATCACTTGGAAAAACAAAGTAATAAACAATGTAACTTTTCCACAAAGAAAAATAAATATATTCTCAATAAATTGTCTTTGTTTTACTTTCTAAATGTGAACAGGAAAAAAGGACAAGCATCGTCAGTCACAGGTGTTGTCAAACTAGGAGTTAAAACTTAAGCAACCAAGTTATTAATATTTTAACTGTAAAATTTCCCAGAAATAAAACTTGGAGAATTCAATAATCAGTTTTTTGGAAAAATGCTAAGAAACTCAGAAATCCACAGAGGATGAAAGGCAGCCAACTTTCTACGTCAATCTCCTGATATATATTGCGAAATTCTACAAACTGCACATGTTCAGATCGATAGATGTGGTTGGTAACTCAACTCTGCTGGGGAAAACACATCCAGCCAAAGGCTAAGCTTTTGAGACAGGTTGAGGCCTTGAAGCAAAAACTTTAACGAAGAGATTGATAGAGACAAAAGACAATTCAATCAATAAATTTAATTACATTATTGTGACATTTATATTTTTAACATTTTGGACATTAGTAATTTCAGTTACCATGGAAAATGGCAGTCAAAAATGTTCAAAAACATTTCGAGTGAGTTGATTGGTTCTTTATTTATAGGTTCTCCTCACTGATCATTCGGGATTGGTTGTCTTTCTACATCCTTAATACGTTCTCAATAGCAATTTTCAAGGTACCTGTATTTTCCTCCGTTATGATCTGTACGTTTCCTAGCTCTTTAGTTCTGATTTGCTGCTGTTTACTTTGGGTGAATCGACATATGAAGGGGAAAGTGTGACAGAAAAACACTTGCAGGAAGTGCACACTATTTGCAAGACTTTTAATATATTATACAGACAGATGATCTTGCATCTTGTAAAGTCTGTAGGTATTATGGCGAATTAATACACAGACTACAAGAGTAACTTTAACAGGACTTTACTATTCGAAGGTCAGGGCGAATCTGCCCAATAAATCCTGACACAGCACTTATATACCGGTGTGGTCACCGTCGGTATTACAGTATACAGCAGCCAAGATAAAGTAGTGCCACACCTAAAATAGTTCTCTTAAAGGTGGACGGTTACATACAATAGTTCTCTTAAAGGTAGAACAGTTACATACACTACAATCCTCCCTTTTTAGCTTACAACATACTTATTCCCCATTAACATAACATCATAACGGGCCAGAAATTCGTGAACGGGGCTTGCCGCGCGTGCAAGCCCCGTATATGCACTTACCCGACGCTCCTGCCGATCACCTCCAGGGACGCCTGGAATTGGTGTTTCAAAAAGAAGAATCCCGGGCAGCGTATGACGTCACGCCGCCCAGGAGTGCAGCCAGCGCGAAGCCTGGAGCGTGCAGTGCAAGTGAGACACGCCCCTTAAGGTCTCATTGTAGTAGGACACGCCCCCAATCTCTCCAAGCAGCTGATGACTTTGTAGTTACACAGCTGCAGGGAAAGTAAGTTATCTGCTATTTTATGAATGTTTTGTGAACTTTTATAAAATTTTAAAAACGTTTACATTATTTTGAAGAATCTGAAGTAGTTTTAAACAGAATTAAAGCAATTTAAAGACTTTTAAAAGCCCTAAAAGAATTTTTTTAATTCCATGTATTTATTTAGCAATGTCGTCGTCATACGTGTCTTCACACTGTTCCCTTTGGGGAACTGTATGAAGTGGTGGAAGGATTTATGGCCATGATTAACGCTCATTCCGTGACCGTAACCATCTTTGAACCAGCCATTAGGGCGGTTAGTCCTATGGCGGGAGGGTTTTACGGGCTCCCACAAGCTATACAAGGAGGGGGGGCCACCCACACCCACGGACGCAAATATCCCACTGGATGTCAACCCAGAATTTAGAGCCGGAGCTCCGACTCCACTTGCCGGGACTGTCTGGAGCGGGGTTCGAAACCCTACCCTGATCTGGCCCAGCGGCGGGGATGCTTACTGTAAAATTCGCCGCTTTCATTCATGATTTCAGTGAGGTCAAGTCCTTACAACTTACACATGAAAAAAGCATGGGTACAGTTGCTCCAGAGGCTGCGGAGGAAGATATTTCTTATCGTGGAGCTTCTGAAAGTATGTATGTCTGTATATATTCCTTTGCGTGTTATGTATATATTCCTTTACTTATGTGTATGAATGTATTATTTAATTATGACTTTCAGAGAAAGTAACTTATTGGAAAATCATAATTAAAAACATACATTCATACACATTAGTAAAGGAATATAAAACATACATACATATACGTAAAGGAATATATGCGGACATACATACATAATTACTTATTACTGATGAAAAGTTTCTTTCTTAAAAGTGCTGGAAATGTTACATTACTCATTTTAGAACACTCATTTTCACATTCCATTCACACAGCCACAATTGCTCCTTCTACCTACCGTTCTGAAAACCAGTTTAAAAAAAAAAAATTTAAACTTTAAAACTTACTTAAAATTTCTTAAAATAACTTCCCTCCCTTTCCCAAACAAAAATATTGCCTTTCAGAAGCTCCACGATAAAATATATCTTCCTCCGCAGCCTTGGAACAACTTTACACCTGCTTTTTTCAAGTGTAACTTGTAAGGACTTACCCTCACTGAATCCATGAATGAAATCTACGAAGTTCACTGCGCAAGCGCTGCCTGTGCAGTCGCAGGCGCTGTGCCTATGAACCCCTTCGTTCCGAGGTCTGGAAATGCCGGCGTTCCCCGCATGCGTTGTTCATGCTGAACGCCGGCATTTCCAACGGCCAGATGCACGAGTACCCCGACCGTACTCACGCCTTCGGTCACGAATTTCTGGCCCAACATATATACAACTTATGCAAAACAGTTCACAGATTCAGTCTCTCTGGAGGCTTCCTGACTGTCCGGATAACGCCTCGGTGGTGTAGTAGTTTTCGGCAGGGTAGTAGGTTCTTCTGGCAAGGTCGATTCGGCTTGAAGGACAGTGTCAGGTTCATCTGATTCCAGTATTACCAGATCGGAGGTAGGTGCTCTGGGTATCTCTGCTTCAACATTAGCCATATAAGGTTGTGGAGTAGGTTGGTCCTTTGTGGATGACCCTATGATCTGGTCAACATGGCGCCTTATTATGCTGTCACCAATGTCCACGGTATACATCAGCGGCCCTAGCCTTTTCCCAATAGTTCCAGGCTGCCATTTCTCGGTACGGTAGTCCCGGGCCAAAACTTGTTGACCTATCTGAAAGGATCTAGTTGGCCTTTCATTCATGCCCTGAAATTGCCGGTTCTCTACGTCCCTTCTGACGTTTGGCTTAATCAAATCCAGCCGGCATCTTAGTCTTCTATTGAAAAACATCATGGCGGGAGTTTGGTTTGTGACCGCATGTGTTGCATTCCTGTACGCCAACAAGAAGTTATCTACCTTATGTTGTAGGTTGATGTCTTCATTACCCATGGCCTTTATGGCCTTCTTGAAGGTCTGGACAAACCTTTCAGCTAATCCATTGGTGGCGGGATGGTATGGGGCTGACGTGTAGTGCTTGACCCCATTCCTTTTTAAGAACTTCCTGAATTCTTCGGACACAAATTGCGGTCCATTATCAGAACAGATCTGTTCCGGCAGCCCATTCCTGGCAAATATGGTCCTTAATACTGTGATGGTTTTTTCCGTGGTGGTGGAGGACATCTTTATTACCTCCGGCCACTTGGAGTGTGCATCCACCGCGATTAGAAACATTGAGTCCATAAATGGACCAGCAAAGTCGACGTGTACCCTTTGCCAAGGAGATGAGGGCCACTCCCATGGATGCAGAGGAGCTTGTGGTGGCGCGTTTTGGACCTTCTGGCATCCTAGACAGCTCTTGGTTATTTCTTCGATGTCTCCATCAATACCTGGCCACCACACAAACGCTCTTGCTAGGTTCTTCATTTTCACTCCACCCAGACGCCCCTCGTGAAGCTCCTTTAGCACCTTCTGCTGAAGTTTGGGTGGAATCACCACTCTAGATCCACACATCAAGGTTCCTCGGCACACTGACAGCTGTTCTTTTCTTTGCGAAAATGCGGGCAGCGTTGGTTCGCCATGTGCTGGCCATCCCTCCACTGTTAAATCGTAGACTCGAGAGAGAGTCAGGTCATTTCTTGTTTCATTTTCGATCATCGAATTTGTTACTGGTAGACATTCCACTATGGATGAGTGGAACATCTCTACCGGGTCCACTGTAGCCGCCTCTTCTACTACTGGCAACGGTAGGCGCGATAACCCATCAGCATTTCCATGCTGTTTGGACCTTTTGTATTCGATGTCATATTGGTGTGCCCCAAGTAACACGGACCACCTCTGTAGCCTTTGCGCTGTCATAGTGGAAACGGCCTTGTTAGGGTTGAATATGGACACCAACGGCTGGTGGTCTGTCAGTAATGTGAACTTCTTGCCCTGCAGGTAATGATTGAATTTCTTTACTCCCCACACAAGGCTGAGGGCCTCCCTATCTATCTGAGCATAATTTCGCTCAGCGGAGGTCAATGATCGGGACGCAAATGCGACTGGCCTTTCCGAGCCATTTGGTAACTGGTGTGAAAGTACTGCTCCAATTCCATAAGGGGAAGCATCACAAGCTAGACGAAGAGGTAACGTTGGGTTGAAATGAGCCAACACTTCCTCAGAGGTAATCAACGCCTTGCTTCTGCGAAAGGCCTTCTTACAGTCCTCGCTCCACTTCCATGGTACTTCTTTCCGCAACAGAGCATTCAGCGGATGCAGCACCGTGGATAGATTTGGCAGAAACTTGTGGTAATAATTAATCAACCCCAGAAACGATCTCAACTGTGATACATTTTCCGGAGCGGGGGCCTTCACGACAGCTTCTATCTTGTCAGGTGACTTGTGCAGCCCCTCTTGGTCAATGACATGACCGCAGTACGAGATCCATTTCTGGAAGAACTCGCATTTCTGGCGATTAACTCGAAGGCCATATTCCTTCAACCTGGTGAGCACCAGTTTCAAATTTGTGAGGTGTTCCTCCTCGTCTTCTCCCGTAATCAGGATATCGTCCAAGTAACACTGCGTGCTTGGAATACCCTGTAAGACCTGCTCCATGGCCCTCTGCCAAATTGCTGGAGCCGAAGCTACTCCAAAAACCAGTCTATTATAACGATACAAGCCTCTGTGCGTGTTGATTGTGAGATACTGGCGCGACTCTTCCTCGACTTCCATTTGTAAGTATGCTTGTGCCAGGTCTATCTTGGTGAAGTGTTTCCCGCCAGACAATGAAGCAAAGATATCCTCAATCCGCGGAAGCGGGTATTGTACCGTGTGAAGCACCGGATTAACTGTGATCTTGAAGTCTCCGCAGATGCGGACCTTTCCCGGTCCCCCTGGCTTGTTACTTGATGAAGACTTCATGACGGGAACAATGGGCGTGGCCCACTCACTCCAGTCCACCTTAGACAGTACCCCTGAACGTTCAAGCTCTTCCAGTTCTGCCTCCACAGCAGGTCGTATCGCGTAAGGTACCGATCTGGCTTTGAAAAATTTTGGGCTTGCATGTTCTGCAATCTTGATTTTTGCTTTAATTCCTCTCAGTGTTCCCAGTCCTTGCTGGAATACCTCTTTAGCTTCGTCCAATATTCTGGACAACCATTCAGGTTTGACATCTTCCTTTCCGGAATCTACCGTCATTGTGTTTAGTGAATGCCAGTCTATCTTTATTTTCCTGATCCACTCCCGTCCCAGAAGTGGTGGACCTCCCTTGGGCAGCACATACATGTCCATCCCTTGGTGATCTTTGTCCTTGTATCTCACCTTGACTTCTATCTTTCCGATGGGGTATACTCTGTGCCCCGTGTATGTCTGCAATACTATCTCCGTATCCCGTAGGGGAATATGTTTGAATAACTTTTTGTAATCTTGCTTATTCATGACCGTCAACGCCGATCCGGTGTCCACTTCCATCTTCACTTGGACTTTTGCAATCTGTAGTGTGACCCAGACAGTTTGTCGGTCAGCTTCTTTACTCACATTGTGAATCCTCAGACTACCCAGTTCCTTGCTGTTGGAGTCTGAGTCCGAATTCTGTTCATCTGGACTCTTCCCAGTCACCTTATGTACCTTTCTGTACTTCTTCTGCGGTGACTTATTATTGCTGGTCTTCTTTCCTGACCGGCATACCTTAGCTATGTGACCAAGCTTGCCACATTTTCTACATTCCTGGTTTTTAAACCAGCATTGGTTCTGGTCGTGTGTTGTCTTCCCACAACGATAACATTTCGTTGTACCCGAAGTCATTTGATCCACACTGAGTACCGCTGTCTTCCGCTGCATTTCCGCCGTGCCTCTCGCTGCGGCTTCGTGCGATGCTGCAATAAGGACAGCCTTATCAAGTGTAAGATCGTTCTCTTCGAGCAGTCGTTTGTGTTCCTTCCTTCGACATCCCGCACACGAACTTGTCTCTCAGTGCCTCTGTCAGATTTACCCCAAACTGACAGTATTTTGCTAGCCTACGCAGTTCAACCAGGTACTCCGCGTTGCTTTCCTCTTTTCGTTGCGTTCTCACGTAAAATTTAGATCATTCCGCTAACATCAGCGGTGCGGGGTTAAAATGATCCTTCAGGACAGCAACAATATTAGCGAAAGACTGATCCGCCGGTTTAGCTGGTGATAGAAGATGCTTCAATAACCCGTATGTCTTCGCACCCATTGAGTTTAGTAAGGTTAGAGCTTTGTCATAATTTGCTATCTTATTGACCTTACAATATATCTCGATGCGTTCTACATACGTGGCCCAATCTTCCACATCGGAATCGAACCCGTTGATGTTACTACGCTTGGGCATCTTCCCACTCTTCCTGAGAAACAGCAACAAAATATTTCTTTAACTTTTCTTTTTCAAAATGGCGGTTTCCCGCGCTTGTCTTCTTTCCCCGCCCACTTTCAAAATGGCGGTTTCCCGCTTCTGTCTTCTTCCCCGCCTACTGGCGGCTTCCCGCGTTTCTTCCCCTGGTGGGAGGGGTAAGCTTTTCCCTCGGGCGACGACCGCTGGCTTTCGGGGTTCGCAGCCTGCGCGTCGGCTTCAGTGCGTTCCTTGTTCCCTTTTCTCGGCAGGGCAACCGGCGCTGGGTACAACCCGTTGACGGCGAACAGTTTCAGCTGCTGGGCTGGATCTCGCTCAGTCTCCCTCGCTCGGGCTCTGTCTCTCCCGCTCGCTCGGGCTCTGTCTCTCCCTCAGCGGCTTCCAATCGCGCCTCCCAGCCCTCTCGCAGTCCGGTGTTTTCCTCCCCGTCTGCGGCTGAGTTCACCGCGGTTTATTTATTTTTATATCTTCCCGCGCCTTACGATCCCGGTCGCAGCGCCTCGTGGCCTCGGTAGCTGCCCGGCCTTTATCGCCGGTCGCGGTCTAGCTGTCTCACGACGCCGTTGCGTCTCCCAGCCCGCTTGTACCGCGGCTTCCGTGCTCCACGCTGCCCCAGTCTCAGCGCCTCTGGGCCCGACTTCTGTCCGGCTCCTTTCCCCCGACCGTGGTCGAGTTCACCGCCCTTATCCTCTGTTTATTTTTTTATTTTCCCTTTACTCACAGTCACCGTGGCCGACTTGCTTCTCGTGCTGATCGGCTCACTCACCACCGTGGCAGAAGGGACAATCAGTGCCTGTTGCTGATGGAAGGCTTCGTGTCTGAATTCTTCCTTCTTCCTTGCTCTGCAGACTCGAGTTTTCTCTCAGCAGAACGACGAGGGCGGGTGCCTCTTCTCGACGCTTGTTAACTGCTTCGGAAGTATTGTTGCCGCAGGGTAAGATCGAACTCGTCGCCACTGTAAAGTCTGTAGGTATTATGGCGAATTAATACACAGACTACAAGAGTAACTTTAACAGGACTTTACTATTCGAAGGTCAGGGCGAATCTGCCCAATAAATCCTGACACAGCACTTATATACCGGTGTGGTCACCGTCGGTATTACAGTATACAGCAGCCAAGATAAAGTAGTGCCACACCTAAAATAGTTCTCTTAAAGGTAGAACAGTTACATACACTACACATCTAACAAACACTTTTTGTTTGTCATACGTATTTCTCGTGTCACGATTTTGTCATGCAGTTCTCAAAAGGGAGATGGGTTTCTATAGCAATTCAAAACACTTATTTTCAACATTCCCTCCTCCTCCCCCAACCCCCACCCCACCCAGATTCACTCATTCTCCTGTATGACTCCCAGCTCCATGGAGTCCTAGTGTTCAACATTTTCATGCTGTTTTCAGCCACCAAGTGGCCGGCAGGCAAGTTCACAATTGATAACAATGTTCAAATTTTGTTTTCCAGCCAAGCTTGTGCAAACCTTGTGGAGTGCAAATCAGGAGTGAAGCAATGAACTGACTTTGCAGCAAAATTCCTTCCTCCAGGGAGTTTCACTCCATTTCATTCTGGTGTTAGGTGAGCCCTGACACCAGAGTCAGGCTGCATTTACACTATAACTGCAGCATTGATGCAAAGTGAAACCACTGCTATAGTTACAGTGTAAATGCACACCAAACATTTTCCTTCAGCCGCAAGCCAGCCTCATCCAGAAGAGTGTTTTAAATTTGATCTTTATTTATCAGCCCAGAAGTTCCAATAGGAAACAGTATTTATATTCCCTCTCTCCCCCCAGATATAAGCCAGCCACACCCCCAGGTCCCCAGCCACAATGCAGGAACAGCACTTAAATATTTTACCCTTCAGCTATTTAGAATGCCTTCCTAGACTGATGATTGAATAGGAGTGTTATAAATCTCATCATCATAAACAAACTGCTCATGAAATAACACTGGACGGCCAGCTGGTGGAGCCGTCCAAGGAGTATAACTACTCAGGCGTGGGCCCAGCTTGCCTAGGGACATTTTGTAAGACAAGGAACTAGTGAAGTACAACTAGGCCTCCATGTTCTGAAACAAGTTGATTAAAGCCTTGCTTTATGCTCAAACCAAGGGCGTCATGAGTTTTATTACGTCGTGGAGCTTGTTAAAAAAATTTCTTCTGGTTTTGTAACTGGGAAATGCAAGCTTCATTGTCTTGTCCTCAAACAAGGATATAATGGTATGTGTTGTACCAGGACAGGAAGAGTGCTGGAACTGAAAACTCAAGAGAGTTCTTGTAGGGACAAGAGCATTGAAATCAAAGGTAAGGGAGTTATTAAGTTGGTTGATAGAGCAGCAGCATTATGGTAGGTAGAAAACCAGAGAAGAAGTGGAAGTTGTAAAAGATGTACTGGAAACCAGCAGTGAATCCTTTCCAGGGGCAGAGGGAAATGATAGATGGGTTGGGGACAGACAAAGGAATGTGACTAGCAAAGGGAAAAAGTGGTTCGAAATGTCTGCAGTCTCTTATCACTTACTCAGAAGTGGCAAGGCCTTGTTTAAACATTGGGATGACTGAAGCCATCATCTTGGGCCCCCGTCACAACTCCGAACCCCATCACACAAAAAAAAATTATCTCGTCATTATCACATTGCTGTTTGTGGGACCTTACTGTGCGCAAATTGGCTGCTGTGTTTCCTAACATTGCAACAGTGAATATACTTCAAAAGTACTTCATTGGCTGTAAAGTGCTTTGGGACGTTCTGAAGTTGTGAAAGGTGCTATATAAATGAAAGTCTTTCTTGTCCACTGACTCAGACTGAACCAGGCTGTTCACAGTCTTGTCATTCTGTCTGATCCCAAAGTGAGTTTCCAACCCTAAATCCTCTCCCATCATAAAAACGCACCGACTTCCACCTTCAAAACATCATATAGCTCCTCCCCACTCAGCCCATCTGCCACTGAAATTTTCATACATGCTTTCAGCACCTCTACACTCAACTACTCCAATCGCACTCGTCCATCACCTCGGGCTCCACTGATTTACACTGGCTCCCAGTTCCCGAAACCTCCAATTTAAATTTCTCTTCTGTCTATAGTACTGGGTGAGCAGAAATTTCCTCTAAATATTGGGAAGCCCAAAGCCATTGCCCTCGGTCCCCACCACAAACTCGGTTCCCTAGCCACTGACTCCATCCCTCTCCCTAGAATCTGTCTGAGGCGGAACCACACTGTTCGCAACCTTGGTGTCATCTGCGACCATGAAATGAGCTTCCGAGCACATGTCCGCGCCATAACTAAGACCATCTATCCCCACCTTCGTAACATCACCCGATTCCACCACTGCCTCAGCTCATCTGCTGCCAAAACTCTCATCCATACCTTCGTTACCTCTAGACTTGACTATTCCAATGCACTCCTGGCCGGCTTCCCACGTTCTACCCTAAGTAAACTTGAGGTCATCCAAAACTCTGCTGCCTGTGTCCTAACTCGCACCACGTCCCATTCACCCATCACCCCTGTGCTCGCTGACCTACATTGGCTCCCGGTAAAGCAACGCCTCGATTTCAAAATTCTCATCCTGGTTTTCCAAATCCCATGGCCTTGCCCCTCACTATGTTATCTCCTCCAGCCCCACCACGCGATATCTGTGCTCCTAATTCTGGCCTCCTGAGGTTTCCCGATTTTAATCGCTTGGCCATCGGTGGCTGTGCCTTCAGTTGCCAAGGCCCCAAGCTCTGGAATTCCCTCCCTAAACCTCTCCGCCTCTCTACCTCTCTTTCCTCCTTTAAGGCGCTCCTTGAAACCTACCTCTTTGACCAAGCTTTAGGTCATCTGCCCTAATTTCTCATGTGACTTGGTGTCAAATTTTGTTTTGTAACCCTCATGTGAAACGCTTTGGGACATTTTACTACATTAAAGACGCTATATAAATACAAATTGTTGTTGTTGTTAGGTGTCAACCGTGGCTCAGCAGTAGCACTCTCACCTCTGGATCAGATTGTTGTGGGTTCAAATCCCACTCCAGAGACTAGAGCACGTAATCCAGGCTGACACTCTCAGTGCAGTATTGAGGGAGTGCTGCACTGTCGAAAGTGATGTCGTTCGGATGAGACATTAAGCCCCGTCTGCTCTCTCAGGTGGACGCAAAAGATCCCATGGCACTATTTCGAAGAAGAGCATGCGAGTTCTCCCCGGTGTCCTGGCCAACATTTATCCCTCAACCAACACTTAAAATTTATCGGTCATTATCACATTACTCTTTGTGGGATCTTGCAGTGTGCAAATTGGCTGCTGCGTTTCCTACATTACAACACTTCAAAAAAGTACTTCATTGGCTGTAAAGCACTTTGGGACATCCCAAGGTCGTGAAAGGCGCTATATAAATGTAAGTCTTTTCTTTTTTTCCTTTTAAATGTATCCATGTCCTCACCTCACCCACCTCCTCTCCCCACCTACCTCCTTAGCCTCTTCCAATTCCTCACCCCACTTACCTCCACACCCTACCTCTCTGTTTATTAAACACATGCCCCCACCCAAATTCTCCATTCTTCCAATCTCTTGTGCATTGCTCCTCCTTCACGCCACCATTTCCTGCAGCCACTCTAATAAATTCCCTCTCTGAACCCCTCCACCTCTCAAACTTCCTCTCCTCCTTTAAAATACACCTCTTTGACCAAGCAGTTAGTCACTCTTCCTGATCTCACCTTTGGCTGCGCATCCATTTCCTTATGACGTTTTTCTACATTAAGGGAGGTATATAAAACGCAAGTTCTTGTTGTTATGATGGGTATAGGTGGGAGAATTGATGTATAGTGTCAGACTGAGTGGCTTTGAAGTGTGGTAGATGAGAAAGACCTTGAAGGAAAGGTAAGAGAGATATTCTAAATAACAACAGAAAATGCTGAAAAAACTCAGCAGGCCAGGCAACATCCGTGGAGAGAAATTAGTCAACGTTTCGGGTCTAACCCTTTCTCAAGACTAAAGAGGCACAGGGAATGAAATAGATTAAGAGGCCAGGCTGGGAGAGAACAAAAGAGGAGAGGCATTAAGAGGTATATTCTTCCTGAGGTATAGTGCCCCAAACTGAACACAGTAATCCAGATTACCAATCCATGTCACAGTTACCTCAAATTCCATGCACTTTAATTTTTGCTAAATTCAACTCATCAGACATGACATATCCTTTACAAATCCATGCAGACTCTCTAGATCAGCACATACATGTTCAAGTGCTCAGTCACTCTGCCCCTGATGATACATTCCAATAACTTCCCCACAAGTGATGTTAAGCTGACGGGTCTGTAGCTACCTGGTTTCTCCCTCTTGACCTTCTTAAATGAAGAAGTGACATTCACAATTTTCCAGTCCAAGGGCACAGTTCCAGAATCTAGAGAGCTTTGGAAAATTACGACTGACAAAGCTATAATTTCCTCACCTACTTCTTTTAATACCCTGGGGGAGAAATTATCAGGTCCAGGAGATCTGTCTATCTTAAGTGCAATTACAATTTCTATTACCATTTTTTTAAAGCTTATTTTAAACCCTCCAAGTTCCTCCCCTTGACTTATTTTTAGGTTTTGTTGTACTGCTGGTATTTTATCCTCTTCCTCGACCTCTATCTTGAAAATGGATACAAAGTATTAATTTAACAAGCCATTTCCATATTGTCTATTATACTATCGCCTGCCTCAGTCTTGAATGGGCTCACATTCCTCTTACCACTCATTTTCTCTTAATATACTCATAAAAACGTTTACTGTTGCAATCTTCGTATTCCCATTTTGCATCTATCACTTTCTTTATAACCAGCTATTCACAATACTGTATATATTAATGATCTAGACGAGGGAACTAGATGTAATATCTCCAAGTTTGCAGACGACACAAAGCTGGGTGGGCGTGTGTGCTGTGAGGAGGATGCCGAGAAACTCCAGTATGATTTGGACAGGTTGGGCGATTGGGCAGATGCATTATAATGTGGATAAATGCGAGGTTATCCACTTTGGTGGCAAAAACAGGAAGGCAGATTATTATCTGAATGGCAATAGATTGGGAGAAGGGGAAGTGCAACAAGACCTGGGTGTCCTTGTGCACCAGTCGCTGAAGGTAAGCATGCAGGTGCAGCAGGCGGTTAAGGCGGCAAATGGTATGTTGGCCTTCGTAGCGAGGGTTTGAGTACAGGAACAAGGATGTCTTGCTGCAGTTGTACAGGGCTTTGGTGAGACCACACCATGAGTATTGTGTGCAGTTTTGGTCGCCTTATCTGAGGAAGGATATTCTTGCCATGGAGGGAGTGCAGCGAAGATTCACCAGACTGATACCTGGGATGGCAGGAATGACGTATGAGGAGAGATTGGGTCGATTGGGCTTATACTCGCTGGAGTTTAGAAGAATGAGAGGGGATCTCATTGAAACTTTTAAAATTCTAACAGGACTAGACAGACTAGATGCAGGAAGGATGTTCCCGATGGTGGGGGAGTCCAGAACCAGGGGTCACAGTCTAAAGATAAGGGGTAAGCCATTTAGGACAGAGATGAGGAGGAATTTCTTCACCCAGAGAGTGGTGAACCTGTGGAATTCTCTACCACAGAAGGCAGTTGAGGCCAATTCATTAAATATATTCAAGAAGGAGTTAGATATCTTTCTTAATGCTAAAGGGATCAAGGGATATGGGGAGAAGGCAAGGACAGGGTACTGAGTTTGGATGATCAGCCATGATCTCACTGAATGGTGGAGCAGGCTCGAGGGGCCGAATGGCCTACTCCTGCTCCTATCTTCTATGTTTCTATGTAACCCTTTATTGCTCTCTCACTCTGCTGGATTTCCACTTTTCCTTGCATTTGTGTAAAGCTTTTCTTTTACATAAGAAATAGGAGCAGGAGTAGGCCATTTGACCCTTCGAGCCTGCTCTGCCATTCAATAGGATCATGGTTGATCTTCTACCTCATCTCCACTTATCTGAACGATCCCCATATCCCTTGATTCCCTTAATGTTCAAAAATCTATCGATCTCTGTCTTTGTAAGAGATTAGCGTGCAAAATTAAGGCACATGGGATTGGGGGCAAGGTATTGACTTGGATAGAGAACTGGTTGGCGGACAGAAAGCAAAGAGTTGGAATAAACAGGTCGTTTTCCGAGTGGCAGGCAGTGACTAGTGGGGTACCGCAAGGATCGGTCCTAGGACCCCAGCTGTTCACAATAAGAACATAAGAAATAGGAGGAGTAGGCCATACGGCCCCTCGGGCCTGCTCCGCCATTCAATAGGATCATGGCTGATCTGAATCTGGACTCACGTCCACTTCCCTGCCCTCTCCCCGTAACCCCTAATTCCCTTATCTGCTAGGAAAATGTCTATCTCCATTTTAAATTTATTTAATGTTGCAGCTTCCACAGCTCTCTGGGGTAGCAAATTCCATAGATTTACTACCCTCTGAGTGAAGAAGTTTCTCCTCATCTCAGTTTTGAAAGGGCAGCCCCTTATTCTAAGATTGTGCCCCCTAGTTCTAGTCTCACCCATCAGTGGAAACATCCTCACCGCATCCACCCGATCAAGCCCCCTCACAATCTTAAATGTTTCGATAAGATCGCCTCTCATTCTTCTGAACTCCAATGAATAGAGGCCCAACCTACTCAACCTTTCCTCATACGTCAACCCCCTCATCTCTGGAATCAACCGAGTGAACCTTCTCTGAACCACCTCTTTTCTTAAATATGGAAACCAAAACTGCACGCAGTATTCCAGGTGTGGCCTCACCAATACCCTGTATAACTGCAGCAAGACTTCCCTGTTTTTATACTCCATCCCCCTTGCAATAAAAGCCAAGATTCCATTGGCCTTCCTGATCACCTGCTGCACCTGCATACTAACTTTTTGTGTTTCATGCACCAGGACCCCCAGATCCCTTTGTACTATAGCACTTTGCAGTTTCTCTCCATTTAGATAATAACTTGCTCTTTGATTTTTTCTGCCAAAGTGCAGAACCTCACACTTTCCAACATTATATTGCATCTGCCAAATCTCTGCCCACTCACTTAGCCTGTCTATGTCCTTTTGCAGGTTTTTTATGTCCTCCTCACTCACTGCTTTTCCTCCCATCTTTGTATCATCGGCAAACTTAGATATGTTGCACTCGGTCCCTTCCTCCAAATCGTTAATATAGATTGTAAAGATTAATGATCTGGACGAGGGAATTGGATGTAATATCTCCAAATTTGCAGACGACACAAAGCTGGGTGGGAGGGTAATCTGTGAGGAGGATGTCGTGAAACTCCAGTACGATTTGGACAGGTTGGGTGATTGGGCAGAAACATGGCAAATGCACTATAATGTGGATAAATGTGAGGTTATCCACTTTGGTGGCCAAAACAGGAAGGCAGATTATTATTTGAATGGCAATAGATTGGGAGAAGGGGAAGTGCAAAGACACCCGAGTGTTATTGTGCACCAGTCGCTGAAGGTAAGCATGCAGGTGCAGCAGGCGGTTAAGAAGTCAAATGGTATGTTGGCCTTCGTAGCAATAGGGTTCGAGTACAAGAACAAGGATGTCTTGCTGCAGTTGTACAGGGCCTTGGAGAGACCGCACCTTGAGTATTGTGTGCAGTTTTGGTCACCTTACCTGAGGAAGGACGTTCTTGCCATGGAGGGAGTGCAGCGAAGATTCACCAGGCTGATAACTGGGATGGCAGGAATGACGTACGAGGAGAGATTGTCTCGATTGGGCTTATACTCACTGGAGTTTAGAAGATTGAGAGGGGATCTCATCGAAACCTATAAAATTCTGTCAGGTCTGGACAGACTAGATGCAGAAAGGATGTTTCTGATGGCCGGGGAGTCCAGAACCAGGGGTCATAGTCTAAGGATAAGGGGTAAGCCATTTAGGACTGAAATGAGGAGGAATTTCTTCACCCAGAGAGTGGTGAACCTGTGGAATTCTCTGCCACAGAGGGCGGTGGAGGCCAGTTCATTAAATATATTCAAGAAAGAGTTGGATATATTTCTTGAGGCTAAAGGGATCAAGGGGTATGGGGAGAAGGCAGGGACAGGGTACTGAATTTGGATGATCAGCCATGATCTCATTGAATGGCAGAGCAGGCTCGAAGGGCCGAATGGCCTACTCCTGCTCCTATCTTCTATGCTTCTATGAATATACTCAACCACTGAGCCTCCACAGCCCTCTGGGGTAGAGAATTCCAAAGATTCACCGCCCTGAGTGAAGAAATTTCTCCTCATCTCAATCATAAATGGCCGTCCCCTTATTCTGAGACTGTGACCCCTGATTCTAGACTCCCCAGCCAGGGGAAACATCCTCCCTGCATCGACCCTGTCAAGAATTTTGTATGTTTCAATGAGATCACCTCTCATTCTTCTAAACTCTAGAGAACATAAGCCTAGTGATATACCTATCAATTCCTCCAATAAAAGGCGAAGAGTTACGAAGGTGACTAAAGGTTTTTATTGACTAAATAACAGAGCCCACTCTCGTGGGTGATCCGATCCAAGCAGGAGGAATACCAGTCAGTCGCTCACCTTTATACCTGGCCTGGTGGGTGGAGCCAAGGCGGAGTCGGCGGTGGTCATCCCAGGTATAGCAGTGTGGCAAGAGGCGACCTCGTACCGTGATACAATAGTGGTCAGTGATACAGTTATAACGAACAGTGGTGAACAGTGCTAACTACTAACAGTGATACGATAGTGAACGTGGTTTACCACATTCACCCCTTGTTTAGAATTAAGTCCGGCGGGGTGAAGTGTACTACCAATTCTGGTAGGTCAGTCTGTCCGGAGGCTTCGTAAGCCTCTCCGATCGCCGCAGCGGTGGTGTTGCCTTATCCGGTGCTGGTGCCTTATCCGGTGTTGATGCTGGTGTTTGCGTGGTCGGCGAGGGCTCGTGGGGTTCCGGCATGCCGTCTACCTGGGCTGGGGTTGGGGGGGGTGGTGGCGGTGTTTCCGGATCGGCTGAGGGTGCGAGGTCTCGTAGGGAGACAGTGTCCTCCCGCCCGTCTGGGTACGCCACGTAGGCGTACTGGGGGTTGGCGTGCAGGAGGTTCACCCTCTCGACCAGGGGGTCCGTTTTATGGGCCCTCACGTGTTTCCGCAGCCAGACCGGCCCCGGGGCGGTCAGCCAGGTTGGTAGAGTGGTTCCCGTAGTCGACTTCCTGGGGAAAACGAACATTCGTTCATGGGGGGTGGTGTTAGTGGCCGTGCAAAGTAATGACCGGATGGAGTGCAGCGCTGTCGGGAGGACTTCTTGCCAGCGGGAGGTTGGGAGGCCCTTAGACTTTAAGGCTAAGAGGACGGCCTTCCATACCGTCGCGTTCTCTCTTTCCACCTGACCGTTACCTCTGGGGTTGTAGCTGGTGGTCCTGCTTGCTGCAATACCTCTCTCTAGGAGGAATTGCCGGAGTTCCTCGCTCATGAAGGAGGAGCCCCGGTCGCTGTGTATATAGTTCGGGAACCCGAACAAGGCGAAGAGGGCATTCAGGCACTTGATGACCGTGCTACTGGTCATGTCGGGGCAGGGGAAGGCAAAGGGGAAACGGGAGTACTCATCAACGATGTTGAGGAAGTACACATTACGGTCAGAGGACGGGAGGGGCCCCTTAAAGTCGATGCTCAGGCGCTCGAAGGGGCGGGTGGCCTTGATCAGGCTTGCTCGGTCCGGCCTATAGAAGTGCGGTTTGCACTCCGCACAGGTCTGGCAGTTCCTGGTCATGGTCCTGACCTCCTCGATGGAGTAGGTCAGGTTGCGGGCCTTAATGAAATGGTAGAGTCTGGTGACTCCGGGGTGGCAGAGCTGGTCGTGGAGGGTCTGAAGCCTATCGATATGCGCGCTGGCGCATGTCATTCGTGAAAGGGCATCAGGGGATTCGTTCAGCTTGCCTGGCCGGTACAAGATCTCATAATCGTAGGTGGAGAGCTCGATTCTCCATCTCAAAATCTTGTCATTCTTGATTTTGCCCTTCAGCTTGTTATTAAACATGAAAGCCACCGAACGCTGGTCGGTGAGGAGGGTAAATCGTTTGCCTGCCAGGTAGTGCCTCCAGCGCCGTACTGCCTCCACGATCGCCTGGGCCTCTTTCTCGACCGACGAATGTCGGATCTCGGGGCCCTGTAGGGTCCTTGAGAAGAAGGCCACTGGCCTCCCCTCCTGGTTTAGGGTGGCGGCTAAGGCGAAGTCGGATGCGTCGCTCTCCACCTGGAAGGGGATGGACTCGTCCACTGCGTGCATCGTGGCCTTGGCTATGTCTCCCTTAATGAGGGAGAAGGCCGCGCACGCCTCCTCCGTGAGGGGGAAGGAAGTGGCTTTCAGGAGGGGTCTGGCTTTGTCCGCGTAATTGGGTACCCATTGGGCATAGTAGGCGAAAAGCCCCAGGGTTCTCCTAAGTGCTTTAGGGCAGTGGGGGAGGGGTAGCTCCATGAGGGGGCGCATTCTTTCTGGGTCGGGGCCGATGATTCCGTTCTCCACTACGCAGCCGAGGATGGCAAGGCGGGTGGTGTTAAACACGCATTTCTCCTTATTGTAGGTGAGGTTCAGCCGTTGGGCCGTACGGAGGAATTTCTCCAGATTCGCGTCATGTTCCTGCCGGTCGCGGCCGCAGATAGTGACGTTATCTAGATAGGGGAATGTAGCCTGCAGTTCGTTCTGGTCAACCATCTGGTCCATCTCCCTTTGGAAGACCGAGACCCCATTAGTGACACCGAAGGGGACCCTAAGGAAGTGGTATAGGCGCCCATTCGCCTCGAAGGCGGTATACTGGCGGTCCTCAGGGTGGATAGGGAGTTGGTGGTAGGCCGACTTCAGGTCGATGGTCGAGAATACTTTATACTGTGCAATCTGATTGACCATGTCAGATATGCGGGGGAGGGGGTATGCGTCCAGCTGGGTATATCTGTTTATGGTCTGGCTGTAGTCGATGACCAGGCGGTTTTTATCGCCGGTCTTTACGACTACGACCTGGGCACGCCAGGGGCTGCTGCTCCCCTCGATAATGCCCTCTTTCAGGAGGCGCCGCACCTCAGAGCTAATGAAGGCTCTGTCCCCGGCGCTATACCGCCTGCTCTTGGTAGCGACGGGTTTGCAGTCAGGGGTAAGGTTAGCAAACAGAGAGGGTGGCGGGACCTTGAGGGTGGAGAGGCTGCAGGTGTTACGCGGTGGGCGGTTTAACGTTTGCTGGTTGTTGACTGTGAGTGGGGGGAGGGGTCCACCGTATGCTAGGGTTACGCTTTGGAGGTGGGATTGGAAGTCCAGCCCTAGTAGGACGGCAGCGCAGAGATGGGGGAGGACGAGGAGTTTAAAGTTTTTATACTCCATGCCCTTAACCGACAGGGTCACGACACAGTAGCCGCTGATGTCCGTGGCGTGGGACCTCGATGCCATCGAGATTCGGCTGCGCGTTGGTAGGACAGAGAGGGAGTAGTGGCTCACCGTGTCTGGGTGGATGAAGCTCTCCGTGCTTCCGCTGTCGAACAGGCAGGTCGTGGCGTGGCCGTTCACTTTGATGTCCATCATTGACTTGGACAGATGGTGCGGGCGGGCTTGGTCCAGGGTGACGGAAGCTAGTGTGTAGCTGAGCGAGTCGTTGTCATCTGCGGGCGAGGCGGTCGGGCGTGGTGAGTAAAATGGCGTCTCCCACGAGGTAGGGCAAAATGACGGAGAAGATGGCTGCCCCCGTAGCTCACATGAGGCACTATTGGGGTCGGTTGCCTTAATCAAAGATGGCCGCCCCCATGACTCATGTGTGGGGATGCTGGCCTCAGTTGCCCTAAACAAAGATGGCCGCCCCCATGACTCATGTGTGGGGATGCTGGCCTCAGTTGCCCTAAACGAAGATGGCCGCCCCCATAGTTCGCATGCGGCACTGCTGGCCTCTGAGGATCCGCTCCTGCAGGCCTTGGAGAAGTGGCCTTTCTTCAGGCAGGTTCTGCATGTGGAGTTCTTGGCTGGGCAGCGCGACCTCGGGTGCTTCTCCTGGCCACAAAAAAAACAGCCGGCGGCCCGATCGCGGATGCCCGATGTCGGGGCCGGTGCCGGGGGTGGCGGGGCCGGTCGGGTCCGGGACGCCGACGCAGAGGTAGGTCCCGGGGGCGGCGCTGGGAAGGGTGCTGTGGTAGGGGTCGGGCCCGAGTCCCAGGGTCGCGAGCAGTACCTGGTGAATGCTTCCTGATCTTGGTGGGCCACTTCCAGGGAGATAGCGAGGGCTTCAGCTTTTTCCATGCTGAGGTCTTTAGCTTCCAGCAGTCTTTGCCGTGAGTACTCGGACCGTAGGCCTTTCAGGAATGCGTCGCGGATATTATCTTCAGTATTTTCGGCTGCCGACACCGATTTAAAGTCACAGTTCCTGGCGAGTGCATATAGCGCCTGTGAGAATTCGGCTACTGATTCTCCTGGCTGTTGCGGCCGTGATCTTAGGAGGTGCCTAGCGTACATGTAGTTTACCGGGGTCCGGTACTTCTGTTTCAGCAGGTTGATGGCGGTCTCGTAGGTAGTCATGTCCTCGATGAGAGTGTATACTCTCGGGCTCAGTTGCGCCTGCAGGACACTTAGTTTGGATGCCTGAGGGACGCTGGATTCTCTCAGGTATGATTCGAAGCAGACCAGCCAGTGTTTAAAGTCTGCGGCTGAGTTTGCTGCTCGTGGGTTCAGGTCCAGGTACGGCGGTCTGAGGGCTCGCAGCCAAGCTGGCTGGTGTGGCTGTGCTCCTGGGAGCTGCGCTGGTGGCTCCTCCGCCGGTTGTGACTCGTTGTCGGACATCATTAAATTTAGTCAATAAAATTGATATACCTATCAATTCCTCCAATAAAAGGCGAAGAGTTACGAAGGTGACTAAAGGTTTTTATTGACTAAATAACAGAGCCCACTCTCGTGGGTGATCCGATCCAAGCAGGAGGAATACCAGTCAGTCGCTCACCTTTATACCTGGCCTGGTGGGTGGAGCCAAGGCGGAGTCGGCGGTGGTCATCCCAGGTATAGCAGTGTGGCAAGAGGCGACCTCGTACCGTGATACAATAGTGGTCAGTGATACAGTTATAACGAACAGTGGTGAACAGTGCTAACTACTAACAGTGATACGATAGTGAACGTGGTTTACCACACCTAGTCTACTCAATCTCTCCTCGTAGGACAATCCCCCCATTCCAGGAACCAGTCTGGTGAACCTTTGCTGCACTCCCTCTATGGCAAGTATGTCCTTCCTTAGGTAAGGAGACCAAAACTGTACACAATACTCCAGGTGTGGTCTCACCAGGGCCCTATATAATTGCAGTAAGACGTCTTTACTCTTATACTCAAATCCTCTTGCAATAAAGGCCAACATACCATTTGCTTTCCGTACCTGCATGTTAACTTTCAGTTTATTTTAGCTTGATTCTGTATATCACCTCCTTTGCTTCACTGCATAAATGCAGCTTTGCCTTTTAGGGCTATGTACTCGTTTTGTAATCCACCAAATAGCTCTTTGAATATTTCCCACTGTTTGTCCATCGGTTTGCCTATTAACAGTTCAGCCACTGTGATCAATTTATTTCTCATCCATTTGAAGCTTGCCTTAGTTAAATTTAAAACCTTGGTGACTTTCCCTTCTCCTTCTCAAACCCAATATCAAATGTAATTAATTATTATATTATGGTCACTATTTGCAAGATGTTCCCTTATTGTCACTACTATGGTAACTAATTCTCATTCATTCCTCATCACTAAATCTAATATGGCCTGTTCCATTGGTGCTTTTTAAAGATAATGTTCCAGCAAACGGTTCCGAATACTTTATCCAAAACCACGACGCATCAAATCAATTATTTTTGAAGTGCAGTCACTATTGTTGTGTCAGTAAACGCAGTAACTAATTTGCACAAAGCAAGATTCAAAACAGCAAATGAGATGGACGACCAGTTAGTGGTGGGTGAACTACTTGCTTTTCTTCAAATAATGTCTTGGGATTTTTAACATACACCTGAACAGGTAGACAGGACCTTGGCATTAATGCCCGATCTGAAAAGACAATAGCTCCAACAATGCTGCACTCCCCGAGTACTGTACTGGAGTATCAGCCTAGATTTTGCGCTCAATTCCGAGAGAGGGACTTGAACTACAACTTTCTGACTCAGAAGCAATATTGGTATTACCAAGTCAAGG
This sequence comes from Somniosus microcephalus, assembly GCF_052327205.1. Taxonomy (NCBI): domain Eukaryota; kingdom Metazoa; phylum Chordata; class Chondrichthyes; order Squaliformes; family Somniosidae; genus Somniosus; species Somniosus microcephalus. Next base: position 127,462,486 of record NC_140991.1, read on the forward strand.
TGCTATTTCAGTGTACACGGTAAGTTTAGGAAATTCAAAACCAAGCAATGTTCACCAAGTGCCTGTAGTTTGTACATGTCCTAACAAAGAAATAAATACTTGCATTTATATAGCGCCTTTCACAATCTCAGGATGTCCCAAAGCGCTTTATAGCCAATTAACAGCACACTGTTCAGCACCATTCGAGACTCGTCAGATACTGACGCAGTCCGTGTCCATATGCAGCAAGACCTGGACAACATTCAGACTTGGGCTGACAAGTGGCAAGTAACATTCGCACCACACAAGTGCCAGGCAATGACCATCTCCAACAAGCGAGACTCTAACCATCTCCCCTTGACATTCAATGGCATTACCATCGCTGAATCCCCCACTATCAACATCCTGGGGGTTACCATTGATCAGAAACTGAACTGGACCAGCCATATAAATACTGTGACTACAAGAGCAGGCCAGAGGCTGGGAATTCTGCGGCGAGTGTCTCACCTCCTGACTCCCCAAAGCCTTTCCACCATCTACAAGGCACAAGTCAGGAGAGTGATGGAATACTCTCCACTTGCCTGGATGAGTGCAGCTCCAACAACACTCAAGAAGCTCGACACCATTCAGGATAAAGCAGCCCGCTTGATTGGCACTCCATCCACCACCTTCAACATTCACTCCCTCCACCACCGGCGCACTGTGGCTGCAGTGTGTACCATCTACAAGATGCACTGCAGCAACTCACCAAAGCTCCTTCAACAGCACCTTCCAAACCCGCGACCTCTACCACTTAGAAGGACAAGGGCAGCAGACGCATGGGAACATCACCACCTACAAGTTCCCCTCCAAGCCACACACCATCCTGACTTGGACCTGTATCGCCGTTCCTTCACTGTCGCTGGGCCAAAATCCTGGAACTCCCTTCCTAACAGCATTGTGGGTGTACCTACACCATATGGACTGCAGCGGTTCAAGAAGGCAGCTCACCACCATCTTCTCAAAGGCAATTAGGGATGGGCACTAAATGCAGGCCTAGCCAGCGACGCCCACATCCCATCAATGAATAAAAAAATTAAGTACTTTTTGAAGTGTAGTCACTGTTGTAATGAAAACAAGGCAGCCAATTGCAAACAGCAATGTGATAATGACCAGATAATATGTTTTTTTTAAAGTGTTGATTGAGGGATAAATGTTGGCCAGGACACCGGGGAGAACTCGAAATAGTACCATGGGATCTTTTCCGTCCACCTGAACAGGTAGACATGACCTCGGGTTAACGCCCCATCTGAAAAGACGATAGCTCCAACAGTTTAACATCTCATCCGAAAGATGGCACCGCCAACAGTGCAACTGTGAGTGTAAGCCTAAATTTTTGTGCTCAAGTCTCTGGAGTGGGACTTGAACCCACAACCTTCTCATTTAGAGGCGAGAGTGCTACCAACTGAGCCACAGCTGACGCAATTCGACACTCTTCAACTCCCTATTTCCATAGAACTTTTAGATACAAATATGTTTGACATGATAAACACACCATTATCATATCATGTGCATGATCTTATCCGTACATCATGTTCTTCTCCGTACCCAAATGAAAATGATTTGCCATTTTCCTTTTCACGGCCTCTTTAAAAATCAAAAATGTTGAAGACCTTAATTTCAGCGCCAACCATATCAATTGGTGTTACACATTCTTTTCACACATTAGAATAAAACGAAAAGGCGTCATTAGTCAACAGTAGCTCACAGTATGATTGCTACGACGTTTTTTACCTGCAGCTGCCGAAAGGCCCAGGAAAAACCCGGAGACAAGTTTTCAACTTGAAGCTCTTTTGATTCTTTCCTTCCACTTGTGTAACAGCACAGTCAACGTCCACGATCAGTGTCCGAAATAAAGGAATCAACTCGCGAGTTTACCCTCCGGCAGTCGGACTCCAGCTATTAATTCAGGCACTAATTTCTTTATCAACAAAATTACATTTTTCTTAACTCCCCCTCTTGTACTGCCAGCCGCGCGCTGCATTCCGGTACTTGTAGTCTCCCTCCGCAGCCGCTCCTCAAACAAACGTTGACGGAGGGGCGTTGGCACTACAACCCCCGGCGTGTAGTGCGACAGGCAGGAAGTGCTTGTGCGATGTTTCCTCCCCCTCCGCCGGGTGGCGGGGATCTGGTTCCGGGGGTGGCCTGCGGTGTCAGTGGAGTGGAGCGGAGAAAGAGATACCCGGGCAGAGGAAGCAGTGTCGAGCGCAGCCAGCCTAGCGACACCAATACCATGAAATTTACAGCGCCTCTGCTGCACTCTCACTCCATCAGACACATCCTCCTCCTGCTGGTGAGTCCCTCGTTCCTTTAGTAACTTCCCGTTCGGTTCCTGTACTCAGAGCGGGGCCTCGGCCTAACGCCGGTCCGAGAGGAAGGGGAGAGAGAGCCCGACCGCCCGTCACAGCCGGGGAGAGGCTGGCTGTCGAGGCCCCTGGCTGAGCCGCTGTCCTTGGAGCCGGCACCGAGCCTGTGCCGCACCCTCCCACGTCGGGTGCCCGCGGCCGGTGCTTTGTGTCCCTCGGTGGCTCCGCTTGTTCGCTGTCTTGGGCGGTCCCCCGGCCCAGGCCGGTACCGAGTACCAAGGAGGCGAAGCCTCGCCTCTGGCTTTTCGCTGGGGCGTTAATGGGATTAAAAATGAGAGTTTAACGGCCGTTTTATGTTCTCTGTAAGCAGAACTTGCTGCCGTCAAGGACTGGTTCTTTAAATCCTTCCATTTGCCGGTTGAGTCTCTCCCGGAACTGGTGGAATGAGCCCCGCGGCTTTGCCTGGTCGGTGTGTTGTGTCCGCCTTTCATAGGCTGATAGTTTGGTCCAGGCACCCGGAAACGGAGGGCGTTTGGTGTGTGCCTCGATGCTGCTCTTCTCCTTCGTACCAAGACTCGGTCTTGACCTGATTTTTTTAATTGGAATTAGATGGTCTTTTTAATCCTACTCAACAACAACAACATTGAATTTATATAGCGCCTTTTTCCTTAGAAAAACGACCCAAGGAGCTGCACAGAAAAGTAGACAAAAATCGATATGGAACTAAGTATAGAAATATTAGAAATGACAAAGTTTGGTGAAAGTTGATTTTAAAGGTGGGCTTTAAAGGAGGAGAAAGAGGTGGAACGGTGAAGAGAATTCTAGAGCGTGGGGACGGCCGCCAGTGGTGAGATGAGGGGATAGGCAGGGGTTTGTACAAGAGGCTAGGGTTGGAGGTGGTTGCAGAGATAAGAGGCAAGACCATGAAGAGATTTAAACATGAAGATGAGCATTTTAATAAGAGGCACTGGAAGACCAGGAGCCAGTGTAGGCTAGCAAGGGCTGGGTGATTGGGGAGCAAGACTTGGTGCGGGATAGAGTCATAATGGCACAGAAGGAGGCCATTCGACCCATTGAGTCTGCACTAGCTCTCTATAGAGCAATCCAGTCAGTCCCATTCCCCCGCTCTATCCCCGTAGCCCTGCAAGTTTATTTCCCTCAAGTGCCTATCCAGTCTCCCCTTGAAAACATTGAGTGTCTCCGCTTCCACCACTTCCGTTGGCAGCAAGTTCCAGGCCCTCACCACTCGCTGCGTAAAAAAGTTTTTCCTCACATCCCCCCTGTATCTCTTGCCCAAAACCTTAAATCTGTGTCCCCTAGTCCTTGTACCATCAACTAGTGGGAACAGCCTTTTCCTGTCTAGCCTATCCAAACCTGTCATAATCTTGTACACCTCTATCAAATCACCCCTCAACCTCCTTTGCTCTAATGAAAACAAATCCAACTTCTCCATCCTGTCCTTGTAGCTAAGATCCCCCATCCCCAGAACCATTCTGGTAAATCTCCTCTGCACCCTCTCAAGGGCCTTTACATCCTTCCTAAAGTGTGGTGACCAGAACTGGATGCAATACTCCAGTTGTGGCCTAAACAGTGCTTTATAAAGGTTCAGCATAACTTCTCTACTTTTGTACTCAATACCTCTATTTATGAAGCCCAAGATCCCATATGCTTTGCTAACCACTCTCTCAATATGTCCTGCCACCTTCAGGGATCTATGCACATTAACTCCCAGGTCCCTCTGTCCCTGCACATTCTGTAAAACTATGCCATTAACTGTATATTGCCTCTCCCTGTTCCTTCTGCCAAAATGCAGGGGAACACCACTGTCTACAGTCCTCCAGTCTGAAAAACAGCCATTTACCACAACACTCTGTTTTCTGCCCTTAAGCCAATTCCTTATCCAAGCTGCCACTGACCCACCTATTCCATGAGCTTCAATTTCGTTAACCAGCCTTCTATGTGGTACTTTGCCAAACACCTTCCTAAAATCCATGTAGACAACATCCATTGCATTCCCTTCATCAAAAAATTCAATTAGATTAGTCAAACATGATTTGCCTTTTACAAATCTGTATTGGCTCTCCTTAATTAGCTTAAACCAATCCAAGTGCCTGTTAATTTTTTCCTTGATTATTGTTGTTACCCACCACTGATGTTAAACTGTAGTTTCCAGGATTGTTCTTGCACCCTTTCTTGAACAATGGTGTCACATTTGCCACTTTCCAATCCTCGGGCACCTCCCCCGCATCTAAGGAAGATTGGAAAATTATGGCAAGCCTTTCCGCTATCTCCTTCCCCAATTCAAGCCATCTGGACCAGGCGACTTATCCACTCTAAGCATACCCAGCCTTTCTAGTACATCCAGTCTATCAATTTTCACCCCTTCCATTGCTTCTACCTTTTCCACTTCTGATATTTTGTCAGCATCCACTTCCTTAGCAAACACCGATACAAAGTACTCATTGAGTATTCTAGCCTTGCCATTGCGCATCTAAACATATATCACCATCTTTGTCCCCAATAGGCCCCACCCCGCCACTTACTACCCGCCGATAGAAGATTTTTGGGTTCCCTTTTATGCTAACCGCCATTCTACTCTCACATTCTCTCTTTGCCAATCTTATTTTCATCTTCACTTTCCCTGTCAACTTATTGTATTTGGTCTGGTTCCCAATTGAAGAATTCACCTGACATGCATCATACACCCTTTTTTTTTGTTTGTTCATCTTCTCTATCTCCCTCGTCATCCAAGGAGCCCTTGCTTTGGTTCCCTTATCCTTCCCTCTTGTTGGAAAGTACCTAGCCTGTACTTGGAACATCTCCTCCTTAAAGATCACCCATTGTTCTGTCACAGTTTTTCCTGTCAGTCTTTGGTTCCATTTTACCCCGGCTAGATCCTTTCGCATCCCGTTGAAGTTAGCCCTATTCCAGTTTAGAAGTTCCACTCTAGATTGTTCCTTGCTCCTCTCCATTGCTAATCTAAATCTTATGATATGATGATCACCCGTACCCAAGTATTCTCCCACAGACACTTGGTCGACTTGGCCCACCTCATTCCCCAGCACCAGATCTAGCAGTGCCTCCTTCCTAGTTGGGCCAAGAACATAGTGGTCAAGGAAATTCTCCTGAACACATTTCAGAAATTCCTCCCCCTCCTTTCCCTTTACCCTAGCATTTTCTCAATCGATATTTGGGTAATTAAAGTCCCCCAATATCACCACTCTATAGCGCTTGCATATCTCTGTGATTTCCCTGTAGATTTGCTCCTCTACCTACCTCTCACTATTTGGAGGCCTATAGAATACCCCCAATAGTGTGATCATACCCTCTTTCTCCTCAACTCCAACCAAATGGATTCAGTCCTTGTCCCCTCAAGAACATCCTCCCTTTCTAACACTACAATGTCTTCCTTAATCAGCACTGCCACCCCACCTCCCTTTTTTCCTTCCCTATCTTTTCTGAGCACCTTGTATCCTGAATATTAAGTGCCCAGTCCTCACTGTTTTTAAGCCACGTTTCCATTATTGCCACAACATCATATTGCCGCACAGCTAATTGTGCTTGTAGCTCACCAACTTTATTCACCACACTTGGGTAAGTTTACGTACATGCATTCTCAACACGTATTTGAATTTTTCGTAGTCTTTCTTCGTCTGCTCCTATCTAATATGGTACTATTTCTGCCTCTAGTACTACTTTCTTCTCTAGTACTATCCAACACACACACCCTTTTATGCACCTTATTCCTCTTTTCTACTCCTATATGTTGGTGCCCATCCCCCTGCCAAGCTAGTTTAAACCCTCCCCAACAGCACTAGCAAACCTCCCCGTGAGAATATTGGTCCCGGCTCTGTTGAGGTGTAACCCATCCAGCTTGTACAGGTCCCACCTTCCCCAGAAACAGTCTCAATGCCTCAGGAATCTAAAGCCTTCCCTCCTGCACCATCTCTCCAGCCACGCATTCATCTGTTCTATCCTCCTATTCCTGTACTCACTAGCACGTGGCACCGGGAGTAATCTGGCGATTACTACCTTTTTAAGGTCCTGCTTTTTAATCTCTCTCCTAGCTCCCTAAACTCTGCCTGCAGGACCTCATCCTTCTTTCTGCCTATGTCGTTGGTACCGATATGGACAACGACTTCTGGCTGTTCACCTTCTCCCCTCAGTGTCCTGCAGCCGCTCAGTGACATCCTTGACCCTGGCACCAGGGAGGCAACATACCATCCTGGAGTCACATCTGCGGCCGCAGAAACACCTGTCTGCTCCCCTAACTATCAAATCCCCTACCACTATTGCCCTTACATTCTTTCTCCAACACCCCCCCCCCCCCCCCCCCACCCTGTGCAGCTGAGCCACCCATGGTGCTATGGAATTGTCTTTGGCTGCACTCCCCAGAGGAATCATCGCCCCCACCAGTACTCAGAACAGAATACTGGTTGGAGAGCGAGATGCACTCTCGGGACTCCTGCGCTACCTGCCTGGTCCTCCTCGTCTGTCTGGCAGTCACCCATTCCCTCTCTGCCTGCATACTCTTAAGCTGCTGTGTGACCACCTCCTGAAACATGCTAGCCACATAACTCTCAGCCTCGCTGATGCACCACAGTGACTCCAGCCGCTGCTCAAGCTCCGAAACATGGATCTCGAGCTGCCGTAGCTGGTGACACTTCCTGCATATGTGGTCGTCCAGGCTACGCGAAGCATCCAGAACTTCCCACATGGCACAGGATGTGCACTCCACGGGACTGCGCTGCCCTGCAAATGCCTCTCTTATAATATACTGTGAACTAACTTAGCTGAAATAAACTTTAAAAAAAAAAAACACTCACCAGCTACTCACCAAGCAGCTCCTTCCCTTGTGCCGACATCTCTTTTTCTACTCTGACGTCACTCTTCAAATTCTGCCTCTATTGAGTTCCTGCCTCTCTCGCCCTGCTCCCGCTCTGGTCTTGCCCAGGTCCGCTGCCTCCTCCGGACTCGGGCCTGCACTCCGTACTCGTTTTATCACCGCTACACCTCTCGTTCTGCTCCCGCTCTGGTCTTGCCCAGGTCCGCTGCCTCCTCCAGTCTCAGGATAGCATATGGGCAGCAGAGTTTTGGGTGATATGAAGTTTATGGAGGGTGGAGAGAAAGAGCTTTGTCACCTCCACACTCAACTATTCCAAAGGTGTGGATTATGGTTTCAATGGCATATGGTCTGAGACAGGGATGGAGATGTGCAATGTTACAAAGGTGGAAGTAGACTCTCTTTGTGATGGAGATGCTATGCAGTCAGAAGCTCAACTGCGAGTTAAATAGGATGGCGAACAATCTGGTTCAACCTGAGACAGTGGGCAGAAAGCTGGATGGAATCAGTGGCTCGGTTAGAGTTTTTGGCGGAACTGAAGATGATGGCTTCAGTCTTCAAACATTTAACTTGAGGAAACTGGATACAGCAAAGGCTTTTGGTTCCAACAACATCCTGGCTGTAGTGCTGAAGACCTGTGCTCCAGAACTAGTTCAGCTTTTCCAGTACAGCTAGAATACTGACATCTATCAGACAATGTGAAATTGCCCAGGTATGTCCTGTCCACAAAATGCAGGACAACCCGGCCAATTACCGCTCCATAATCCAGCTCCCAATCATCAGCAAAGGTGATGGAAGGAGTCATCAACAGTGCTGTCAAGCGGTACTTAATCACCAATAACCTGCTCTCACCGATGCTCAGTTTGGATTCTGCCAGGATCACTACAGCCCAAGTCCAAACATGGACACAAGCTGGATTCTGGAGGTGAAATGGGAATGACTGCCCTTGACACCAAGGAGCTCTAGAAAAACTGGCGTCATTGGAATCGGGGGGGGGGGGGGGGGTGGAGAAACCCTCTAGTGGCTGGAGTCATACCTGGCACAAAGGAAGATGGTTGCTGGAGGCAGTTATCTCGACCCCAGAACATCGCTGCAGAAATTCCGCAGGACAATGTCCTAGGTTGAATTCTCATCAGTTGCTTCATCAAAGACCTTTCCGCCATCACTGATTGCATAGTGTTCAGCTGCACTCGCAGTTCCTTGCGCCATACAAGTACTGGGCAATGACCATCTCCAGCAAGAGAGAGCCTAACCATCTCCCTTTGACACTCAATGGCATTAGCATTAGCAAGTCCCCCACCATGAACATCCTGGGGGTCAACATTGACCAGAAACTCATCTGGGCCAGCCACATAAATACTGTGGCTACCACAGTATGTCGAACACTGGGTATTCTGCACTAAGTGGCTCACCTCCTGGCTCCCCAAAGCCTCTGCACCTACAAGGCATAAGTAAGGAGTGTGATGGAATACTCTCCACATGCCTGGATGGGTGCACTGCAGCAACCCACCAAGGCTTCTTTGGCAGCATCTCCCAAACCCACAACCTCCACCACCTTGAAGGAGAAGAGTAACGGGTGCATGGAACATCATTACCTCTAAGTTTACCTCCAAGTCGCACACCATGCTAACTTGGACATAGATTGCTATTCCTTTCATCGTCGCTAGGTGAAAAACTTGGAACTCCTGTCTAATGGCATTGTTGGAGGGACTGCAGCGATTCGAGAGGGCAAGTGACCATCACATTCTCGAGGATAATTAAGGATTGGCAATAAATGCTGGTCTTGCTAGCAACTCCCACATCCCAAGAATGCATTAAAAAAAATTAATAATTGTCGCTCATCCAAGACTGGATGTCAGACAAGCAATCTGACAACACGAGTAGTGGAGGCATCAAGAAAGATGGAGCAGTGGACCCTAGTGTTGTCAGTGTACATTTGGAAGATGACCTGATGTCTTTGGATGATGTCACCAAGGAGCAGCATGAGGAAGAAGACTGGGCCAAGGATAATCAATAATACCCAGGAATTAAGGGATAACCCCAAAGACCAGAGAATGGGCCTGTTTTCATTAGACAGAGATGGTTAAGCAGATAACAGAGAGAGGTGTTAGAAATCGAGGGGTTTTGATGAGGCAAATTAAGCAAAAACTATTCTGTTGATTAGTTAGTCAGTAACGAGAAGGAATAAATTAAAAAATCATCCAATGAACACGGAAGTGTTAGGAGAAATTTTATGCAAAGGCTTGTTAGTACATGAAATGGTCGTGGAAGCAGAATCTATAATCTCTTTTAAAAATGTTTGAAAAAGGAAAATTGAACATTGTATTTTGGAAAATGGATTGTTCTTTCAGAGAGCTGACACAATGGGCCACCTGTGCTGCAAAGTTCTGAGATTCTGATTTTAAAGGCATTGTATAATGTGGATATTACTGAAGTCTTCAAACACTGGCAATTTTTACTAAATTAACATAGTCACCATAAATCGTGCCAATTTGAGATCATTCCTCAACAGCATTCTGTTTGGGCTGAAATATTTCATGTTAGAAATATTAAAAAGATATCTTGAATAGTTATGTTACAGCAAATCATGCACATTCTTATGATATCTGAAGAAAATTGCTCTGAATCTGATTTCCCTATTGGAAGTCTTTAAATCCAGATTAAATCTGAACAGTTGGCAAAACATTCTGCTCCATGTACAGAAGGTATCTGAATCGTACTTGCTTGCTTATGAGTTACTACAGACTAGCACTAACTAAACTAATTAATGTTTCACATGCAGCCAACAGGATACTCTGGAACTGGTTGATAGATTTTTGCTGGACAAGGGTATAAAAGGATATGGAGCCAAGGCAGATGGATGGAGTTAAGATACAGATCAGCCATGATCTCATTAATTGACGGAATAGGTTCGAGGGGCTGAATGGCCTACTCGTGTTCCTATGGTGTTTTTGGTAAAATGTTTACTAACTGGAGATCATTTCACGTCATGTAAAACCTTAGAATATTGCCTGGTAACACCTTACTTGTCCTGCCCAGCTCAATATCTTCTAAGTATCCATTTGTTGAAGTGAATAGTTACAGTTGACAATAATTTTCATTGGAGGCAATAAAATACAACTAGCCTGGAGGCTCAATGCATGTATATTCCAGTTGGTCCTTTATCTATGGCAATGTATCATCACAACAAACCAGCTGGAGTAATGGAAGAGCTGCTGTTCTTGTACAGAAGAGTAATCTAGCTGCACAAATGGGTTTGCATTTGACTCAAATCAGTTGCGAGTTTGTTTTTCATTATAAACCACCAGACAACTACAAACCACATTTTATAGAGCCAATCATTGGGCAGCTGCTTAGTCATGGTTTACATTTCTGATTTATTGTTTTTCATTTTGATGGAGGGCAATTGAGTTGACGTAAAGAAATAAAACCGGAAAATGCTGTAAAACCACAGCAGATCATCTGAAGATAAAAGACAGATTATTATGTTTTCAGGTGTATACTCTTATCAGATTGAAGGCTAACAGATAAACAGACGGTTTAGTAAAGTTTGAACAACAGAGGAAAAACGTGCGGGGATTGGAGGGAAGAAGACAATCAATAAGTACACCGTCACTGAGGGAGTTAATGTGTTAAATGACTGAAAAACTGCTAAATAAAAAATAGGTGATTTAAAAAATCATCAATGAGATGGTGCAGACATATAGAAGGGACAAAAGTATCTGGAAATATTGGGAGAAAAGTCAGGAGTCCATGTACAACAAAAGCATAAGCCATAACAAAAAAAAAATTGAAGACTGGATGTGGCAGAAATAAAATGAAAACGAAAAATGCAAGCCAAGCATGGTGGATCCATAAGAGAAAAAGAACAGGTCCATACCAAACTCTGCTCTGACAATGGATCTCCCACAAAGTCCATACCCTTGCCACCACTTCCTTCCCCCACCCTGGCCACAGTTGAAGGTTGAGCCAGACTGTTTGCAGCTTCAATGTTCTATTCAGCTCCCAGCTGTGCTTCTGACCCCATGTCCTCTCCGTACCAATGACCACCTACTTCCACCTCTAATATCATACATCACTGCCCTGCCTCAGACTATCTTCTACTGAAACCCTCATCCATGCCTTTATCACCTCCCAGATGACTATGCCAATGCTCTCCTCTTTGGCCTACCGTTCTCCATCTTCCATAAACCTCAGCTTGCCCAAACTCTGCTGCCCATATTCTATACTGTGGCAAGTCCCTCTCGCCCATCATCTCTGTCCTTGCCGACCTACATTAGCTCCCAGTCCTCCCAACATGTCCAATTTAAATTTCTCATCCACGTGTTTAAATCCCTCTCCCTCTCCATCTTCATCTTCTCCCCCACCCTCATCTCCCTCTCCCTAGCTCTACAACCCTCCAGGAATTCTCCGTTCCTCCACCTCTGGCCTTCGCTCTACCATTGGTGGCCATGCCTTCTCTAACACAATATCCATTTTTGTCTCATTAAGCCTCTGTCAAGCATCTTGTGATGGCTTTCTATGTTAAAGGTGCTATGTAAATGCAAATTGGTAATCTTCGAAAGAAAGAAAATATAGTCTTTAAAATAAGTTTCACTTTACTGTAATTGTTCCTTCTATTATGGATACACGGACGTGCACAATTGAAGTATTTTTATTTTGGTAAATTTTTTAATTGAGCTCGATGACCACAACAGGTCTAATTTAAACCTTTCCAAATTGCTGGGGTAGGCTTGCTTGTGTACGAAGTATTTAAACTTATCCCAGGTACTTGTTTTTTTCCTTTGCTCAAACATCTTTCTTGGAGGGAGGGACTGGTTTACTGATTCCTAAGCCTGCTGTGCACAAGTTGGCTTTGGCTGCCACGTTTCCTACATTACAAAACTAACTACACTTTGAAAATAGTAGTAGAAAATAGAGTAGGAATAAACTGGTCATTTTTGGGTTGGCAGGCTGTTAACTAGTGGGGTACCGCAAGGATCAGCGCTTGGGCCTCAGCTATTCACAATCCTATATCAATGATTTGGATGAGGGGATTAAATGTAATATATTCAAGTTTGCTGATGATACAAAGTTAGGTGGGAATGTAAGTTGTGAGGAGGATGCAGTGTTCAAGGAGCTATAGACAGGCTAAGTGAGTGGGCAAGAACGTGGGAAATGGAATATAATGTGGAGAAATGTGAAGTTATCCACTTTGGTACAAAAAAATAGGAAAGCAGAATATTTTTTAAATGGTGAGAGATTGGGAAATGTTAGTGTTCAGAGGGACCTGGGTGTCCTTGTGCACGAATCACTGAAAGTTAACATGCAGGTACAGCAAGCAATTAGGAAAGCAAATAGTATGTTGGCCTTTTTTACAAGTGGATGTGAGTATAAAAGAGTAAAGACGTCTTACTGCAATTATATAGGGCCCTGGTGAGACCACACCTGGAGTATTGTGTACAGTTTTGATCTTACCTAAGGAAGGATATACTTGCCATAGAGGGAGTGCAACGAAGGTTCACCAGACTGGTTCCTGGGATGGGAGGATTGTCCTACGAGGAGAGATTGAGTAGACTAGGCCTATATTCTCTAGAGTTTAGAAGAATGAGAGATGATCTCATTGAAACATACAAAATTCTTACAGGGCTTGACAGGGTAGATGCAGGGAGGATGTTTCCCCTGGCTGGGGAGTCTAGAAACAAGGGTCACAGTCTCAGAATAAGGGGTCAGCCAGTTAGGACTGAGATGAGAAATTTCTTCACTCACGAGGGTGATGGATCTTTGGAATTCTCTACCCCAGAGGGCTGTGGAGGCTCAGTCGCTGAGTATATTCAAGAGAGATTGATTTTTGGATATTAAGGGAATCAACGGATATAGGGATAGTGCAGGAAAATGGAGTTGAGGTAGAAGATCAGCCATGATCATCTTGAATGGCGGAGCAGGCTCGAAGGGCTGAATGGCCTGCTCCTGTTTCTTATGTCGGCTGTAAAACACTTTGGGATGTCCTGAGGCCATGAAAAGTGCTGTATAAATGCAAGTTGTTTTTTTTTTCTTTCTCTTCCTTTTTTTCCTTTTTTTCAGAAAGAAAATAACTTGCATTTATATAGTGGCTTTCATGACATCAAAGTATCTCAAAACACTTTATAGCCAATGAAATACCAAGTGTAATAGTTGTTGTTGTAATGTAGAGAAACGTGTCAGCTAATTTGCGCACAGCAAGTTTCCACAAACACCATTGAGATAAAAATGACCAGTTAATCTGTTTTAGTGATGTTGGTACGAGGGCACATGGAGAGCTTCTGTGCTCTTCAAATAGTGCCATAGGATCTTTTACATTCAGCTGAGGGGGTTTGGTATTAGGTCTCATCTGAAAGACAGTACCTCTGCACTGCACTGAGTGTCAGCCTAGATTTTGTGCTCAAGTCTCTGGAATGGGGTATGACCCCAGAGGCTCTCGACTTGGACGAGAGTGAGCCAAAGTTGACAACATGATGAGCTTTAAATTCAAGATAAAACAAATGTAGTCTTAGTCGAATCTGTTTCAGTTGCGGGAGAAGCTGACTGTGAATGTAGTTTTGTATTAGAACCCTTTGTGTACTGAAAGACGTTGATCTGTTTTTCAAAATACATCTGTTACAGTGCTATGATTGTGTATTTTGAATATTTGTTACAGTAGACTTGGGCTAACTAAGGACAGCCATCATGGGTTTGTAAACGGGAAGTGGTTTCTGTCAAATTGAATAAGGGTCTTTGAGGGCATAATGGACTGTATGATGAAGGAAATTCAGTGAATGTTATGTATATGGATTTTCAAAGGTGCTTGTTAACGTGTGGCCTAGGGAGCAATGTCGATTAAGGTGCATGGCATTGAAGGAATGTGACGGTATAAATAGCAAACTGTCTAAAGGACAGAAAATAGAAGGCAGTGGTTAATAGATTTTACTTGGGCCGGACAGTTGGGGGAAAAAAATTAGGTTAGTGATGATATCAATGTCTTCCCTCTTTTGCCTCCCGCTGGCCAATTGTAATCTTGCACGCTTTCTATACTGAAATGTAAGACTTTTTGGAACTCTTTAATCCATCAGCTAAGTTGGCTTCTCGCCATCTGAAACGTGTATGCTATGAACATCCTGCATTTAAGGATGTTGGTTTGAATAAGTAGCACTTGGAGGTCTTTGCCAAAATTAATAAATTACTTCTTCTGACTCTTGATTGCTTTTGAAAACAGTAGTGCGGGGAGTGGTGTCTACACTTATTTTACCATTCACCTTGAAGTTTGATTGTGATAACTGTTATTGAATAATTTTAGACGTATATCTGCTGATACTGCTTGTATATCGACTTCAAGGCTAAAATAATCGTGCTGATAAAAATAGCATTGATGCTGGCTGCCTTCGATTCGGAATGCATTTTATCTCAAATAATGGATTCTTAGAATTTGCCAACAATTGCGGTTAGGGCAGCGTCCTAGATCTAACTATCTTCAGCTGCTTCGTTATGACAATCCCCCATCATAAGGTTAGAAATGGGGCTGTTCGCTGATGGTTCGTGTTCAGCTCCATTGACAATTCCTCAGATAACAAAGGATTCCATGCCCAAATGCAGCAAGACCTGGTCAACATCCAGGCTTGGGCTGGTAAGTGGCAAGTAACATTCATGCCACCTAAGTGTCAGGCAATGACCATCTCCAGCAAGAGAGAGCATAACCACCTCCCCATGACATTCTATGGCATTACCATTGGCAAGTCCCCCAAATCCTTTGGGGGGGGGGGGGGGGGTCGCCATTGACTACAAACCGTTGTCCCTTGAGTAAAGAAGATTAAGGAATGATTGATTAAAGGAGTTGATGGGATAGATAGAAAATATTTCCTCTGGCGGGGGGAGCCCAGAACAAGGGGGCATAACCTTAAAATTAGAGCCAGGCCTTTCAGAGGTAATGTTTGGAAAAACTTCTTCACACAAAGGGTAGTGGAAATATAGAACTCTCTTTCCTGCCCCCCCCCACAACAAAAAAAAAATATTGTTGAGACTAGGTAGATTGATAGATTTTTGTTAAGCAAAGGGTTATAGAACCAAGCAGGTAGATGGAGTTGAGATACAGATCAGCCATGATCTAATTGAATGGTGGAACAGGCTTGGACTGAATGGCCTACTCCTGTTCCTAACTGAAATGGACTAGCCACACCAGCCATGGCTACCAGAGCAGGTCAGTGGTTGGGTATTCCATGGGGAGCAATGTTCCCTCTAAAATATTGTTGTGCGTGGCCAGTTTTTTCAATGCACAGTACCTTTACATTTTTTTGCGCAGTGGCGCATGCGTGGTATTTTGAGAGCTTGAGTGGCCTGTGCGGTACCTTCAAGCCTGCTGCATGCCCGCGTGCAGCTTAGAGGGTACTTTAGTGGTGAGTGGCTCACCCGATTTCCCCCAAACCACTCTACCACCTAAAAGGCAGAGTCGGGAGTGTGATGGAATACTGTCCACTCACCTGGATGGGTGCAGCTCCAACAACACTTGAAGCTCAACACTCCAAGACAAAGCAGTCCACTTGATCGGCATCCCAACCACTAGCTTAAACCTCCACCATTGGCATATAGGATGCACTCCAGCAACTTGCCAAGGCTTCTTCAGCGACACCTCCCAAACCCACAACCTTCACCACCTGGAAGGACAAGGGTAGCAAGTGAATGGGAACACCATCACCTCTAAGTTCCCCTCCAAGTCACACACCATCCTGACTTGTGTGTGTGTATATAGATATATATATATATATATATATATATCGCCGTTCCTTCATCGTTGCTGGATTAAAATTCTGGAACTCCATACCTAACAGTATTGTGGGAGTACCTTCACCACATGGACTGCAGCAGTTGAAGGCGGCGGCCCACCACCACCTCGAGGACAACTAGGGATGGTCAATAACTGCTGGCCTTGCCAGTGATGCCCACATCCCAAGAATGAATTTTTGTAATTACTAATTGCTCTCTGGTTACCCAGTTTATCCTTCTCTTCCTTCTTGAGCAAGAGCTACTCTCCAGTCCCATGACACAAATAAAGAAGATTGAAAAATTGTCCCTCTGCTCCCTGACTACTTTCAGCAGCCTAGGGTGATGTCATCAGGTCCCATGCCTTATCCACCTCAAGTTCTGCTCACTTTTTTCAGAACCAATTCTTTTTCTACAATTGGCTTTATCAATTTTTTCCATAGCCGCCCCCCCCCCCCCACCTTGTACATCTATGTTCTCACTTGTAAAAACAGATACAAATATTTATTTACTATCTCCACCATACTTTCACCCTCCACAATTAGATCTGTTTCATCAATAAGTGATCTGACCTCCTCTAATTTTAAATGCTATAAAAGCTCTTGCTATAACCTTTCTATATTATCTGCTAGTCTTTTTCATATTCCCTTTTAACCCTTCCAATCTCCCTTTTCACCACCTTCTCATTTCACTGTCTATTTTCCTAATCATTTTCTTTAGTATTGTTAGCTCCAACTTTATCATGTGCCTCCCTTTTGGTTTCAGTTTAGTTATATGATCTGCTTATTATCCACGGACCTCTCATTCTTCTCTCTCCCCACCGCGCGCCCACCCCCACCCCTTCCCTTTTTGGCTTCTGATTTTTTTTAACCTGTTTGCTAACTTTTCTGCCCAGTTAATTTGGGCCAGATCCCTCTTTATCTCCCTGTGCTTTGCTTTTTTCCCAGGTCCGTACCTTCCCCTTTGACATTTCTGCTTTTATATTTTTACATTGAATCTACCTATGTTGTGGTCACTGTTTCCTAATTGTTCACCTATTCTCACTTCAGCTGTGACCAGTATTTTCTGATCACAGGCCTCCCGCGGGCGGAGGCCTGCGATCTGGAAAAATCTGCGCCCTTACCTGAGGACTCCCGGGACGCGCACGCTTCTGCCCCTGGGCCGCTCCAAACTGCAAGTGCGCAGGGCCCACGTATCCCAGAGGCGCATGCAGTTCGCAGTGTCCCTGGGTCACGTGGGCCATGGAGAGCCAATCACAGAAGGGAATCTCCCTTCATACACTTGACAAATATATGAATGGAGATCAATGAAAAAACATAGTAAAACTTTAAAAAAAAAAAAAAAAAAATCACATTTTTAAAATGACTTGAAATTACAATAAATTTTAAACAAATTTAACTTTTTGAAAAAAGAATTAGTTTTTTACAGGGGCTAAAAATAAACTTACCTTTTTAAAAAGTATTTTTAAATGATAAATCAGTCAAAAAAAAATTTTTTCTTTTTTTTTTCAACTCTTATCCTGGTAAAAGCTTACCAGGCGTAAGAATTGTAAGGGTTTTCTGCAGGCGGAGGGTCTCCAAAAAGTGGAACTATCTGCCCGCAGAGGCCCTTCTGGGCAGGCGGAGGATCTGTCAAGACCATTCTTGACAGATCGGAAATGCCGGTTTTCAGTGCATGCCTGAAACCGGCATTTCTGATGTCCCTATGGGTGGGTACACAGCACGTACCCATCCGTAGGGATCGGAATATCTGGGCCTGTATCCAACAGCACTTTTAACATACAAAAATGTGCCAAGGAGCTTTGCAGAAGTGTAAACTCCCCAGTTGTGTTTCCTCCCAATCTCTATTCTTTAAGTCTAACTGCCTCATGCTCTTCGCCCCTTGCCCCACGATGCAGCATTGTTGCTCAGGGACCACCCTCCTCTTGCTGTCACTGCCTGCATCATACTTGTCCAACAGTAAGTATCTATTGGACAGTGTCAGCAACTTGGGCACTTCCTGCAGCTGTGATTCAGAGAGCATGATCCAGTAATCCCTTATCCTCTCTGCTGAGGTGTGTGAATAGACTCCATTATGGCCCACATATTGCACTCTCCACAAATTACATGAGTCCACTTCACTGCTGTGTCTAATTTTTAAAAAGGTAGGTCAAAGCAAAATATCTCAGGTGCTGGAAATCTGAATCAAAATAGAAAATGCTGGAAAACCCAGCAGGTCAGTTAGCATCTGTGGAGAAAACATGAGTTTATGTTTCAATTGCAGGTCCTACTGTTTTGTAAAAGGGTCTACACCCAAAACATTAACTTGCCCTTTATCTTCAATGATGCTGATTGCCTTGCTGCGTTTCCAGCATTTTCTGTTTTTGATTTTAAATGTAGATAAGAGTTAGCCTAAACTCTTAGCATCCCCAAAACCTTCTCAAGAATCAAACTCCTTACTCCCTTCTGATAAAAGGTCATCAACCTGAAACGTTAACTCTATTTCTCTCTCCACAGATGCTGTCTGACCTGCTGAGTATTTCCAGCATTTTCTGTTCTTATTCCTTACTCCCTTCACACAGTATTTAAATTTCTGTTCAGTGGCTGAATTCTACGTCCGTCTGACCTTAGCAGCTATACAACGTTGAAAAATGCAAAGCAAAAGTCAGTGTTTCCGCTCTTAAGTGAATTCAAGTATCCAGGTTAGCAATGCAAACCTTAATACCTGATCTTTGGGTAACTAGAATAACCCGTTTGGGTGTTTCCTGCTTGGTGAATCGTAACTCTTGTTTGCTGTTCATTGTTTGGGACCATGAGTTTTTCTTTCAATTGGAAAATACATTTTTGCAGATATGGAGGACATGTGACGGAACTTGATTGACTGAAATCTAAAGTACCAAATGAGTGTGTAAGTTGTGGTTGTCAGTTATAAATGTGGGTTCAGAAATAAATTGCAAACAAATCATTGATGTTCTGGCCACAAATATTTTTTAAGTTTACTACTAATTGACTTTTTGACTGTTTTTCCCCCTTTAATTGAATATCATCAAATCTAAATTTATGATCTATTCCTCCAAAATGATGGGATGTGTATGCTGGCTTTCCAGTAGTAGGAATATTCTGGCACTTGGAAACGATTTCTTTTTTCTTCCCAGAGCTATATGCACAGAGCTGGGAGTATGTGCTAAACGGAGTGGCTTGATATACAGAGTGGCAATGGGAATTTGGTGAGAGTGGTAAATAGTACAGATAGCGTGTTTTTACCGCGCTGAAATTTAACTTACTTTTCTTACTTTAAAACTTATTTTAAAACTGCAAGTCAGTAGCAGTTAACAGTCAATCAGCTGTAAGTGGGTAACAACAGAAAATGCTGGAAACACTCAGCAGGCCAGGCAGCATCCGTGGAGAGAAAAACAGAGTTAATGTTTCAGGTCTGGGACCCTTCATCTATGGGTAGCTGACTAGCTGGTAATTGTTGTAGCTGGCTGTTGACTGACTAGTTGTAACTAGTGTGTTTCTGAAAAGTATATATTAGTGTTTTCTGCTACACACACAGCTTTGTGTACAGAGCTGGGAGTACCTGCTTTACAGAGTGGTAATGGGAATTTGGTGAGAGTGGGAATTCAGTGCAGGGGGGAAGGAGGTGCTAAGCGATCTAAGCCAAGTTGCAAAAGTAAATATATAAATAATCAGTAATTAATTAGATCTAAAGGGTTTTTTTGTAAGCAAAATGATGGGACAGCTGAGACCCGTTGCCTGCAATTCCTGTGCCACGTAGGAAATCCAGGGCACTTCATGTGTCTTGGAAAACCACGTGTGCAAGAAGTTGCTCAAATTCAAGCTCGGGGGTTTCTGAGCTTGAAGGGCAGCTGGAATCACTGCAGGGCATATGGGAGGCTGCAAATTTCCTGGAGCGCACGTTCCAGGAGGTGGTCACCCCGCAGCTACAGGACATTCAGGAGGATAATAAGTGGGTGACCATCTGGCAGGGTAGGAAGAAGCAGGCAGTGCAGGAATCCTCTGGGATTGTGTCACACTCAAACCAGTTTTCAGTGCTGAATACCAGTGAGGGCGATGACACCTTGAGGGAGTGAAATCTAGAGCACATCCACGGTACTGTGGGGCAACTTACTGCACAGGGAGGCACCACAAAGTGTAGAAATACAGTGGTCATGGGGGATTCGATAGTCAAGGGGATAGACGGGCGTTTCTGCAACTGCCGATGTGAGTCCCGCATGGTGTGTCGCCTCCCTGGTACCAGAGTAAAGGATATCATTGAGCGGGTGCAGAACATTTTATGGGGAGGAGGGAAACAGCCAGAAGTTTCAGAAGCTAGGGAGGAAGTTTAAAAGCAGGACCTCAAAGGTAGTAATCTCTGGATTACTCCCAGCACCACATGCTAGTGAGTATAGCAATAGTAGGATAAAACAAGTTAACGCGTGGCTGGAGAAATGGTGCCAGAGGGAGGGCTTCAGATTCCTACGGCATTGGGACCAGTTCTGGTGCAGGAGGCACCTGTTCAAGGTGGACGGATTGCAGCTCAACAGAGCTGGGACCAATGTCATTGCAGGGAGGTTAATTAGTACTGTGGGAGAGGGAGGGTTTATACTAATTTGGGAGGGGGGTGAGCACCAGGATGCAACATTAGAGCGGAGAAACAAGGTGCACAGAGGACTGGGAGAGCCAAGTAGCACTAGAGTAAAGAATAGTTCAGAAATCGGAGAGATCAAACGGCACAAATTCAAAGCCGTCTAAGATGTGTTTGGAGTGCATGTACGTAAATGCACAGAGCGTGGTAAATAGGGTTTGGTGAGCTGCAGGCACAGGTCCCCACATGAGATTAT
Source organism: Somniosus microcephalus (assembly GCF_052327205.1). Taxonomy (NCBI): domain Eukaryota; kingdom Metazoa; phylum Chordata; class Chondrichthyes; order Squaliformes; family Somniosidae; genus Somniosus; species Somniosus microcephalus. The sequence goes on from NC_140991.1 coordinate 127,483,223, forward strand.
GAAACAGCGGCAATAACAGAGACCTGGCTCAAAGAAGGGGAGGATTAGGAACTTAATATTCTTGGCTACAAGGTGTTCAGGAAAGATAAGGAAGGAAAAAAGGAGGGGATGGCAACTATAATAGTTTGATCAAAAACTATTATAGCATTGGAGAGGGATGATGTAGTTGAGGGGTTCAAAGACAGAGTCTACTTGGTTAAAATTAAGGAACAATAGAGGAGCCATTACGCTACTGGGGGTGTACTACAGGCCACCACATAGTGCGAAGGAGATAGAGGAGCAAATTTACAGGCAAGTTACAGAATGATGCCAGAACTACAGCGTGGTGATTTAGGGGGGACTTCAATTATCCTAATTATAGACTGGGTTAGTAACAGTGTAAAGGACAAAGGTGGAGGAATTCCTGAAGCGTGTAAACTTTCTTCATCAGTGTGTTTCCAGCTCAACGAGGAAGGACGCAGTGCTGGATCGAGTTGAAGGTGGCGGGACTAGTTGAGAAGGCTTTTTTTTTTAAATTGGCTTTGCAGAACACTGGATAGTCAGCCGCAGGAGCACTGTGCTCAATTCTGGGCACCACACTTGAGGAAGGATCTCCAGACCTTGCAGAGGATGCAGAAGAGATTTACTAGAATGGTACCAGGGATGAGGTACTTCAGTTATGTGGAGAGACTGGAGAAGCTGGTGTTCTCCTTAGAGCAGAGAAGTTTAAGGGAAGATTTGATTGAATCATAGACACTTGCATCACAGGAACTTACATCACAGAAGGAGACCATTCGGCCCATCGTGCCCGTGCTGGCTCTTTGAAAGAGCAGTCATGCTCAGTCCCACATCCCCGCTTTTTGTCCATAACCCTGTAAGTTCGTCATCCTCCGGTACCTGTCCAACTCCCTTTCAAAATTATTATGGAATCAGCTTCCAGCACTTATTTCAGGTAGAATGTTCTAGATCCTGGCAACTCAAAGAAAAATTCTCCTCATGTCCATTCTTGATCTTTTGCTGATGATTTTGAATCTATGACCTCTAGTTATTGACCCACTCGCCAGAGGGAATACTTTTTCCCTATTTACTTGATCAAAACCTCTCATCATCTTGGAAACCTCCATTTGGACACCTCTTGACCTTTTCTGTTCCAAGGAGAACAGTCCTAACTTTTCCAACCTCTCCTCGTAACTGATAGAGGTGTTCAGAGAAACATAGAAGATAGGAGCAGGAGTAGGCCCTCGAGCCTGCTCTGCCATTCAATGCGATCATGGCTGATCATCCAAGTTCAGTACTTTCTCCCCATACCCCTTGATCCCTTTAGCCTTAAGAAATATATCCAACTCCTTCTTGAATATATTTAATGAATTGGCCTCTACTGCCTTCTGTTGTAGAGAATTCCACAGGTTCACCACTCTCTGGGTGAAGAAATTCCTCCTCATTTCTGGCCTAAATGGCCTACCCCTTATCCTTGGACTATGACCCCTGGTTCTGGATTCCCCGACCATCGGGAACATTCTCCCTGCATCTAGTCTGTCCAGTCCTGCCAGAATTTTATGTTTCAATGAGATCCCCTCTCATTCTTCTAAACTCCAGCGAGTACAAGCCCAATCGACCCAATCTCTCTTCATACGTCATTCCTGCCATCCCAGGTATCAGCCTGGTGAATCTTCGCTGAACTCCTTCCATGGCAAGAATATCCTTCCTCAGATAAGGCGACCAAAACTGCACACAATACTCAAGGTGCGGTCTCACCAAGGCCCTGTACAACTGCAGCAAGACATCCTTGTTCCTGTACTTAAACCCTCTCGCTACGATGGCCAACATACCATTTGCCTTCTTAACCACCTGCTGCACTTGCATGCTTACCTTCAGTGACTGGTGCACAAGGACACCCAGGTCTCGTTGCACTTCCCCTTCTCCCAATCTATTGCCATTCAGATAATCTGCCTTCCTGTTTTTGCCACCAAAGTGGATAACCTCACATTTATCCACGTTATATGGGCAGAAGCATGGCAGATGCAAATCACCCAACCTGTCCAAATCATCCTGTAGTCTCTCAGCATCCTCCTCACAGCACACACGCCCACCCAGCTTTGTGTCGTCTGCAAACTTGGAGATATTACATCTAGTTCCCTTGTCTAGATCATCATTAATATATATTGTGAATAGCTGGGGTCCAAGGACCGATCCCTGCGGTACCCCACTAGTCACTGCTTGCCACTCGGAAAAAGACCCATTTATTCCAACTCTTTGCTTTCTATCTGCCAACCTGTTCTCTATCCAAGTCAATACCTTGCCCCCAAACCCATGTGCCTTAACTTTACACGCTAATCTCTTATGTGGGACCTTATCGAAAGCCTTCTGAAAGTCCAAATACACCACATCCACTGGTTCTCCTTCATCTATTTTACTAGTTACATCCTCAAAAAATTCCAGTAGATTAGTCCAGCAAGATTTACCTTTTGTAAATCCATGTTGACTTTGTCCGATCCTGTCACTGTTTTCCAAGTGCATCTTTTATAATGGACTCTAGCATTTTCCCCACTACCGATGTCAGGCTTACCGGTCTGTAATTCCCCGTTTTCTCTCTACCACCTTTTTTGAATAGTGAGGTAACATTAGCTACCCTCCAATCCATGGGTACTGTTCCAGATTCCATCGAATGTTGGAAGATGATCAGCAATGCATCTCCTATTTCTAGGGCCACTTCCTTAAGTACCCTAGGATGTATATTATCAGGCCCTGGGGATTTATCGGCCTTCAATCCCATCAATTTCCCTAACACCGTTTCCCTACAAATACTGAATTCTTTCAGTTCCTCCCATTCATCAGACCCTATGTTCCCTGACATTTCTGGGAGGTTATTTGTGTCCTCCTTTGTGAAGACGGAACCAAAATATATATTTAATTGGTCTGCCATTTCTTTGTTCCCCATTATAAATTCCCCTGATTCTGACTGCAAGGGACCTACGCTTGACTTCACCAATCTTTTTCTCTTCACATATCTATAAAAGCTTTTACAGTCAGTTTTTATGTTCCCTGCAAGCTTCCTCTCATTCTATTTTCCCTTTCTTAATTAATCCCTTTGTCCTCCTTTGTTGAATCCTAAACTGCTCCCAATCCTCTGGATTACTGCTTTTTCTGGCCAATTTATATGTCCTCTCCTTGGATCTTATGCTATCCCTAATTTCCCTCGTTAGCCACGGTTGAGTCACCGTTTTTGTTTTATTTTTATGCCAAACTGGGATGAACAAATTCTGTAGTTCATCCATGCGGTCTTTCAATGTTTGCCATTGCCTATCCACCGTTAACCCTTTGAGTGATATTCCCCAATCCATCCTACCCAATTCGCGCCTCAGACCATCGTAGTTTCCTTTATTTAAATTCAGGACCCTAGTCTCTAAGTCAACTACTTCATTCTCCATCTTAATGAAGAATTTGATCATATTATGATCGCTCCAACCCAAGGGGCCTCGTACAACAAGATTCCGCCTCCACAGTATTGTTACTAATTTGGTTAGCCCAATCTATATGTAGATTAAAGTCACCCATGATGACTGCTGTGCCCTTTTTGCACGCTTCTCTAATTTCCCTTTTAATGCCATCCCCAACCTCCGCATTACTGTTGGGAGGTTTATATACCACTCCCACTAAAGTTTTCTGTCCCTTCGTATTTCTCAGTTCTACCCATACAGATTTCACATCAGAGCTAATATCCTTCCTTACAATTGTGTTAATCCCTTCTTTAGCCAGTAATGCTACCCCACCTCCCTTTCCTTTTTGCCTATCTTTCTTGAATATTGAATACCCCTGGATGTTGAGTTCCCAGCCTTCGCCACCCTGGAGCCATGTTTCCGTAATCCCAATCAAATCATATTTGTTTACCTCTATTTGCGCAGCTAATTCATCCACCTTATTACGAATGCTCCTCGCATTAAGACACAAAGCCTTCAGGCTTGTTTTTTTAACGCTCTTAGACCTATTAGAATTATTATTTACTGTGGCCATGTTTGATTTAAACCGTTGATTTCTCTGACTGCCACTTTTGGTTTTTCTCCTTCCTATCTTTTGCTTTTATCCTTATTTACCTTTCCTCTGTCCCCCTGCTCAGGTTCCGAACCCCCTGCCATTTTAGTTTAAACTCTCCCCCAGAGCACTAGCAAACACTCCCCCTAGGACATCGGTCCCGGCCCTGCCCAGGTGCAAACCGTCTGGTTTGAACTGGTCCCACCTCCCCCAGAACCGGTTCCAATGTCCCAGGAATTTGAATCCCTCCCCTTTGCACCATTCCTCTAGGCACGTATTCATCTGAAGTATCCTTCTATTTCTACTCTGACTAGCACGTGGCACTAACTCCCTATATTCAGCTTTTAGGACCTCATCCCGTTTTTTACCTATATCGTTGGTGCCTATATGCACCATGACAACTGGCTGTTCACCCTCCCCTTCCAAGATGTTCTGCAGCCGCTCTGAGACATCCTTGACCCTTGCACCAGGGAGGCAACACACCATCCTGGAGTCTCGTTTGCGGCCGCAGAAACGCCTATGTATTACCCTTACAATGGAGTCCCCTATCACTATAGCTCTACCCCTCTTTTTCCCTCCTGTCCTGTGCAGCAGAGCCACCCCTGGTGCCATGAAGTTGGCTGCTGCTGCCTTCCCCCTGGTAAGCCATCCCCTCCATCAGTATCCAAAGCAGTATATCTGTTTCAGAGGGGGATGCCCACAGGGGACCCCTGCACTAACTGCCTGTGCCAAGTACTCTGCCTGTTGGTCACCCGTTCCCTTTCTGCCTGTGCCACCTTTACCTGCGGTGTAACCAACTGATTAAATGTGATATTCACAACGTCCTCAGCATCGCGAATGGTCCAGTATGTATCCAATCGCAGCTCCAGCACCGCAATGCGGTCTGCCAGTAGCTGCAACTGTACACACTTCCTGCACACGGTTGTCAGGGACACAGGAAGTGTCCGAGTTCGCACATAGCGCAGGAGGAGCATACCACGGCACCGGGCTGTCCTGCCATGACTTACCCTTTAATTAATTGCAATTAAATTAAATCAAATCAATCCCACCAATTACACTACAGTTAAATGGTGTATTTAAGGGCCCTGGTTTACAAACAGTCCCCGCTACACCACAGAGACTTTAGAAACTATAAACCACAGAGTTAAAGTTTAAAAAAGAGAGAAATACCAACCAATCACATACCTGCTTTCTGGTGACGTCACACTTCGATTACTTTTTACTTCTCTCCTTCCCTTGGAGATTGGTAAAACTACCTGGTCTCTGGGGGTCTTTTAAAGCCTCACCGCTCGCGCCGCACTGAGGCCTACCTGGTCTCTGGGGGCCTTTTAAAGCCTCGCCGCTCGCGCCGCACTGAGGCCTACCTGGTCTCCTGGGGGCCTTTTAAAGCTTCGCCGCTCGCGTTTTGATAGAGTAAATAAGGAGAAACTGTTTCCAGTGGCAGAAGGGTCGATAACCAAAGGACGCAGATTTAAGGTGATCAGAAGGAAAAAAAGAGGCAACATGAGAAAACATTCTTTTTACGCAGTGAGTTGTTGTGATCTGGAATGCAGTACCTGAAAACGTGGGTGGAAGCAGATTCAATAGTAACATTCAAAAGTGAATTGGATAAATGCTTGAAGGGAAAATATTTACAGAGCTATGGGGAAAGAGCAGGGGAGTGGGATTAATTGGATAGCTCTACCAAAGGGCCGGCACAGGCATGATGGGCTGAATGGCCTACTTCTGCGCTGTATCATACAAACATAGATAGGAGTAGGACATTCGGCCCCTCGCGCATACTCCGCCATTCAATGCGATCATGGCTGGTCATCCAAATTCAGTACCCTGTCCCTGCTTTCTCCCCATATCCCTTGATCCCCTTAGCCTTAAATATATCTAACTCCTTCTTGAATATATTTAATGAATTGGCCTCAACTGTCTTCTGTAGTAGAGAATTCCACAGGTTCACCACTCTCTGGGTGAAGAAATTCCTCCTCATCTCAGACCTAAATGGCTTACCCCTTATCGTTAGACTGTGACCCCTGGTTCTGGACTCCCCCGCCATCGAGATCAGCCTTCGTGCATCTAGTCTGTCTAGTCCTGTTAGAATTTTATAAGTTTCAATGAGATCCCCTCTCATTCTTCTAAACTCTAGCGAATATAAGCCTAATCAACCCAATCTCTCTTCATACGTCATTCCTGCCATCCCAGGTATCAGTCTGGTGAATCTTCGCTGCACTCCTCTATGGCAAGAACATCCTTCATCAGATAAGGCGACCAAAACTGCACACAATACTCAAGGTGTGGTCTCACCAAAGCCCTGTACAACTGCAGCAAGAGATCCTTGCTCCTGTACTCGAATCCTCTTGCTATGAAGGCCAGCATACCATTTGCTTTCTTGACCGCCTGCTGCACCTGCATGCTTACCATCAGCGACTGGTGCACAAGGACACCCAGGTCTCGTTGCACTTCCCCTTTTCCTAATCTATTGCCATTCAGATAATAATCTGCCTTCCTGTTTTTGCCACCAAAGTGGATAACCTCGCATTTATCCACATTATACTGCATCTGCCATGCTTCTGCCCAATCGCCCAACCTGTCCAAATCATACTGGAGTTTCTCGGCATCCTCCTCACAGCACACACGCCCACCCAGCTTTGTGTCGTCTGCAAACTTGGAGATATTACATCTAGTTCCCTCGTCTAGATCATTAATATACATTGTGAATAACTGGGGTCCTAGCACCGATCCCTGCGGTACCCCACTAGTCACTGCCTTCAATTCGGAAAAAGATCCATTTATTCCAACTCGTTGCTTCCTGTCTGCCAACAAGTTTTCTATCCAAGTCAGTACCTTACCCCCAATCCCAAGTGCTTTAACTTTGCACGCTAGTCTCTTCTCTTATGCGGGACCTTATCGAAAGCCTTCTGAAAGTCCAAATGCACCACATCCACTAGCTCTCCCTTATCTATTCTACCAGTTACATCCTCAAAATACCAGTAGATTAGTCAAGCATGACTTACCTTTTGTAAATCCATGTTGACTTTGTCCGATCCTGTCACTGTTTTCCAAGTGCTCTGCTGTTAGTTCGTTTATCATGGACTCTAGCATTTTCCCCACTACCGATGTCAAGCTTACCGGTCTATAATTCCCCGTTTTTTTTTCTACCACCTTTTTTAAATAGTGGGGTTACTTTAGCTACCCTCCAATCCATGGGAGTGTTCGAGTCTCTAGAATTTTGGAAGATGACCAGCAATGCATCTACTATTTCTAGGGCCACTTCCTTAAGTACCCTATGATGTAGATTATCAGGCCCTGGGGATTTATCGGCCTTCAATCCTGTCAATTTCCCCAACACCATTTCCCTACAAATACGGATTTCATTCAGTTCCTCCCTCTCATTGGACCCTATGTTCCTCGACATCTCGGAGTTTTTGTGTCCTCCTTTGTGAAGACAGAACCAAAGTATATATTTAATTGGTCTGCCACTTCTTTGTTCCCCATTATAAATTCCCCTGATTCTGACTGCAAGGGACCTAAGCTTGACTTCACCAATCTTTTTCTCTTCACATATCTATATAAGCTTTTACAGTCATTTTTTTATGTTCAAGCAAGCTTACTCTCATACTCTATTTTCCCCCTCTTAATTAATCCCTTTGTCCTCCTTTGCTGAATCCTAAATTGCTCCCAATCCTCAAATTTGCTACTTTTTCTGGCCAATTTATATGTCCTCTCCTTGGATTTTATGCTATCCCTAATTTCCCTTGTTAGCCAATGTTGAGTCACCTTTTTTGTTTTATTTTTATGCCAAACATCGATGAACAAATTCTGTAGTTCATGCGATCTTTAAATGTTTGCCATTGCCTATTCACTGTCAACCCTTTAAGTAACATTCCCCATTCCATCCTAGCCAACTCGCGCCTCATACCATCGTAGTTTCCTTTATTTAAATTCAGTACCCAAGTCTCTGAATCAACTAATTCACTCTCCATCTTAATGAAGAATTCTATCATATTATGATCGCTCCTCCCCAAGGGGCCTCTCTCAAAGATTGCTAATTAATCCTTTCTCATTACATAATACCCAGTCTAAGATGGCCTGATCTCTAGTTGGTTCCTCGACATATTGGTCCAGGAAACCATCCCACATACACTCTAGGAATTCCTCTTCCACAGTATTGTTACTAATTTGGTTAGACCAATCTATATGTAGATTAAAGTCACCCATGATAACTGCTGTGCCCTTATTGCACGCATCTCTAATTTCCTGTTTAATGCCATCCCCAACCTCAGCATTACTGTTTGGGTGTCTGTATACAACTCCCACTAACGTTTTCTGCCCCTTGGTATTTCTCAGCTCTACCCATACAGATTCCACATCATCAGAACTAATATGCTTCCTTACTATTGTGTTAATCTCCTCTTTAACCAGCAATGCTACCCCACCGCCTTTTCCTTTTTGCCTGTCCTTCCTGAATATTGAATACCCCTGGATGTTGAATTCCCAGCCTTGGTCACCTTGGAGCCATGTTTCCGTAATCTCAATTATATCATATCCGTTTACATCTATTTGCGCAGCTAATTCATCCTCCTTATTACGAATGCTCCTCTCATTAAGACAAAAAGCCTTCAGGCTTGTTTTTTTAACACTCTTAGACCTTTTAGAATTATAGTTTACTGCAGCCATGTTTGATTAACACCCTTGATTTCTCTGACTTCCACTTTTGCCTTTCTCCTTCCATTCTTTTGCTTCTATCCTTGCTTCCCTTTCCTCTGTCTCCCTGCACAGATTCCCAACCCCCTGCTATTTTAGTTTAAACCCTCCCCAACACCACTAGCAAACACTCCCCCTAGGACATCGGTCCCAGTCCTGCCCAGGTGCAAACCATCCAGTTTGTACTGGTCTCACCTCCCCCAGAACCGGTTCCAATGTCCCAGGAATTTGAATCCCTCCCCCTAGCACCATTCTTCTAGCCACGTATTCATCTGAAATATCCTTCTATTTCTACTCTGACTAGCACGTGGCACTGGTAGCAATCCTGAGATTACTACCTTTTGAGTCTTTTTTTAATTTCCCGCCTAACTCCCTATATTCAACTTTTAGAACCTCATCCCGTTTTTTACCTATATCGTTGGTACCCATATGCACCACGACAACTGGCTGTTCACCCTCCCCCTCCAGAATGCCCTGCAGTCGCTCCGAGACATCCTTGACCCTTGCACCAGGGAGGCAACATACCATCCTGGAGTCTCTTTTGCGGCCGCAGAAACGCCTATCTATTCCCCTTATAATAGAATCCCCTGTCACTATAGCTCTCCTGCTCTTTTTCCTCCCGTCCCATGCAGCAGAACCACCCATGGTGCCAGGAAGTTGGTTACTGCTGCCTTCCCCCGATAAGCCATCCTCCCCAACAATATCCAAAGCGGTATATCTGTTTGAGAGGGGAATGACCACAGGGTACCCCTGCACTACCTGCCTGCGCCTACTACTCTGCCTGGCGGTCACCCATTTCCTTCCTGCCTGTGCAGCCTTTGCCTGCGGTGTGACCAACTGATTAAACGTGATATCCACAACGTCCTCAGCATCGCGAATGCTCCAGTATGTAGCCATTCGCAGCTCCAGCGCCGCAATGCGGTCTGCCAGTAGCTGCAGCTGGATACACTTCCCGCACACATGGTCGTCAGGGACACGAGAAGTGTCCCTGATTTCCCACATCATGCAGGAGGAGCATGCCACGGGGCCGAGCTTTACTGCCATGACTTACCCTTTAATTAATTTAAATTAAATTAATACCACCAATTATACTACAATTAAATTATATATTCGAGGGCCCTTGTTTTCTAGCACTCCCCGTGACACAACGGAGACCTTAGAAACTATAACCACAAAATTAAGACCTTCTAAACTTTATAAACTAGAACCTTAACTGTCAAACTATAGAGTAGTATAAGTACTCACCCAATCAGCTGCTTCCTCCTGCCCGCGTCATGTTTTGAATCGTGATGTGGCTCTGGAACGCCGCTGCCGGTCTATGAGATTGGTAAGCCTCTGTATAAAAAAAAAAGGAAAAAAAAACAAAAAAACCCGCGTAAGTGAGTTTAAATACTCACTGAACCTCCACTCTCACCGCTCCCGACAATGGCCTGATCATTCTATGGTTCTATAATTTGTAGATTTTTGCAAACCTTTTTTGTAATGTTTGATATAAGTTGCGTGCTGGTTCTTTCAAGCTGCACAACTTGTGTGCTAACCACACTTGTTTGTACTTTGCTTCCATGGATTCCTGTGAGATTGAGAGCAGTTCGTCTGGTAGAAGCGCAGTGCTTTGCTGACGTTAGCTACTGCTGCGAATGCTTGTATAACTTCATCTGTGGCAAACCCAGGATAGCAGGGAAAGGTGATACTCAAGGGAACACCATCACCTCCAAATTCCTCTACAAGTCACACATATATCGCATTGTCACTGGGTCAGAATTCTCTACTTAACACTGTCATGAGACCTCCAATACCAAAAGCTCTGCAGCAGTTCAAGGAGAAAGCACACCATCATTAGAGATGGATTGGTAATAAATCTAGCCTTGCCAGTATTCCCCTGCCTCCTCTCTCTCTACCCCCCCATCCCCCGCCTCCTCTCTCTCTTTCCCCCCCATCCCCTGCCTCCTCTCTCTTTCCCCCCCATCCCCCGCCTCCTCTCTCTCTTCCCCCGCCTCCTCTCTCTCTTCCCCCGCCTCCTCTCTCTCTTCCCCCGCCATCCTCTCTCTCTTCCCCCGCCTCCTCTCTCTCTTCCCCCGCCTCCTCTCTCTCTTCCCCCGCCTCCTCTCTCTTCCCCGCCTCCTCTCTCTTCCCCCTCCCCCGCCTCCTCTCTCTCTCTCCCCCTCCCCCGCCTCCTCTCTCCCCCTCCCCGCTCCCCTCTCTTCCCCCATCCCCCGCCTCCCCTCTTCCCCCCCATCCCCCGCCTCCTCTCTCTCTTCCCCTCCCCCGCCTCCTCTCTCTCTCTCTTCCCCCTCCCCGCCCTCCCCTCTCTTCCCCCCATCCCCCGCCTCCTCTCTCTCTTCCCCCTCCCCCGCCTCTCTCTCTCTTCCCCCCCCGCCACCTCCCTCCCCCCCGCCTCTCTCCCTCCCCCCGCTCCTCCTCCCCCCCCCTCTCCTCCCTCCCCCCGCCTCCTCCCTCCCCCCGCCTCCTCCCTCCCCCCTCTCCCTCCCCGCCCTCCCCCCCTCCCCCTCCCCCGCCTCCCCCCTCCCCCGCCTCCCCCCTCCCCCGCCTCCACCCTCCCCCGCCTCCTCCCTCCTCCCTCCCCCGCCTCCTCCCCCTCCCCCGCCTCCTCCCTCCCCCTCCCCCGCCTCCCCCCTCCCCCTCCCCCGCCTCCTCCCTCCCCCCTCCCCCTCCCCCGCCTCCTCCCTCCCCCCTCCCCGCCTCCTCCCTCCCGCCTCCCCCCTCCCCCGCCTCCCCCCTCCCCCGCCTCCTCCCTCCCCCCTCCCCCGCCTCCTCCCTCCCCCCTCCCCCGCCTCCTCCCTCCCCCCTCCCCCGCCTCCTCCCTCCCCCGCCTCCTCCCTCCCCCGCCTCCTCCCTCCCCCCTCCCCGCCTCCTCCGTCCCCCCTCCCCCGCCTCCTCCGTCCCCCCTCCCCCGCCTCCTCCCTCCCCCCTCCCCCGCCTCCTCCCTCCCCCCTCCCCCGCCTCCTCCCTCCCGCCTCCTCCCTCCCGCCTCCTCCCTCCCCCCTCCCCCGCCTCCTCCCTCCCCCCTCCCCCGCCTCCTCCCTCCCCCCTCCCCCGCCTCCTCCCTCCCCCCTCCCCCGCCTCCTCCCTCCCCCCTCCCCCGCCTCCTCCTCCCCCTCCCCCGCCTCCCTCCCTCCCCCCTCCCCCGCTCCCGCTCTCCTCCTCCCTCCCCCTCCCCCGCCTCCCCCCTCCCCCGCCTCCTCCATCCCCCCTCCCCGCCTCCTCCCTCCCCCTCCCCCGCCTCCTCCCTCCCCCTCCCCCGCCTCCTCCCTCCCCCCTCCCCCGCCTCCTCCCTCCCCCCTCCCCCGCCTCCTCCCCTCCCCCTCTCCCCCGCCTCCTCCCTCCCCCTCCCCCGCCTCCTCCCTCCCCCCTCCCCCGCCTCCCCCCTCCCCCGCCTCCTCCCTCCCCCCTCCCCCGCCTCCTCCCTCCCCCCTCCCCCGCCTCCTCCCTCCCCCCTCCCCCGCCTCCTCCCTCCCCCCTCCCCCGCCTCCTCCCTGCCCCGCCTCCTCCCTCCTCCCTCCCCCGCCTCCTCCCTCCCCCGCCTCCTCCCTCCCCCGCCTCCCTCCCTCCCCCGCCTCCTCCCTCCCCCGCCTCCTCCCTCCCCCGCCTCCTCCCTCCCCCGCCTCCTCCTCCCCCGCCTCCTCCCTCCCCCGCCTCCTCCCTCCCCCGCCTCCTCCCTCCCCCGCCTCCCCCCTCCCTCCCCCGCCTCCTCCCTCCCCCGCCTCCTCCCTCCCCCGCCTCCTCCCTCCCCCGCCTCCCCCCTCCCCCCTCCCCCGCCTCCTCCCTCCCCCCTCCCCCGCCTCCTCCCTCCCCCCTCCCCCGCCTCCTCCCTCCCCCCCTCCCCCGCCTCCTCCCTCCCCCCTCCCCCGCCTCCTCCCTCCCCCCTCCCCCCTCCCGCGCCTCCTCCCTCCCCCGCCTCCTCCCTCCTCCCTCCCCCGCCTCCTCCCTCCCCCGCCTCCTCCCTCCCCCGCCTCCTCCCTCCCCCCTCCCCCGCCTCCCCCTCCCTCCCCCGCCTCCCCCTCCCTCCCCCGCCTCCCCCTCCTCCCCCGCCTCCCCCTCCCTCCCCCGCCTCCCCCTCCCTCCCCCGCCTCCCCCCTCCCCTCCCCGCCTCCCCCGCCTCCTCCCTCCCCCCTCCCCCGCCTCCTCCCTCCCCCTCCCCCGCCTCCTCCCTCCCCCCTCCCCGCCTCCTCCCTCCCCCCTCCCCCCTCCTCCCTCCCCCCTCCCCCGCCTCCTCCCTCCCCCCTCCCCCGCCTCCTCCCTCCCCCTCCGCCGCCTCCTCCCTCCCCCCTCCCCCGCCTCCTCCCTCCCCCCTCCCCCGCCTCCTCCCTCCCCCCTCCCCCGCCTCCTCCCTCCCCCCTCCCCCGCCTCCTCCCTCCCCCCTCCCCCGCCTCCTCCCTCCCCCCTCCCCCGCCTCCTCCCTCGCCCCCTCCCCCCGCCTCCTCCCTCCCCCCCTCCCCCGCCTCCCCCCTCCCCCGCCTCCCCCCTCCCCCGCCTCCTCCCTCCCCCCTCCCCGCCTCCTCCCTCCCCCCTCCCCCGCCTCCTCCTCCCCACTCCCCGCCTCCTCCCTCCCGCCTCCTCCCTCCCGCCTCCTCCCTCCCCCCTCCCCCGCCTCCTCCCTCCCCCCTCCCCCGCCTCCTCCCTCCCCCCTCCCCCGCCTCCTCCCTCCCCCGCCTCCTCCCTCCTCCCTCCCCCGCCTCCTCCCTCCCCCCTCCCCCGCCTCCTCCTCCCCCCTCCCCCGCCTCCTCCCTCCCCCCTCCCCCGCCTCCTCCCTCCCCCCTCCCCCGCCTCCTCCCTCCCCCCTCCCCCGCCTCCTCCCTCCCCCCTCCCCCGCCTCCTCCCTCCCCCCTCCCCCGCCTCCTCCCTCCCGCCTCCTCCCTCCCCCTCCCCGCCTCCCCCCTCCCCGCCTCCTCCCTCCCCCCTCCCCCGCCTCCTCCCTCCCCCTCCCCCGCCTACTCCCTCCCCCCTCCCCGCCTCCCGCCTCCTCCCTCCCCCCTCCCCGCCTCCTCCCTCCCCCTCCCCCGCCTCCCGCCTCCCCCCCCCCCCGCCTCCTCCCTCCCCCCCCCCGCCTCCTCCCTCCCCCCTCCCCGCCTCCCCCCTCCCCCGCCTCCTCCCTCCCCCCCTCCCCCGCCTCCTCCCTCCCCCCTCCCCCGCCTCCTCCCTCCCCCCTCCCCCGCCTCCCGCCTCCCCCCCTCCCCCGCCTCCCCCCTCCCCCGCCTCCCCCCTCCCCCGCCTCCTCCCTCCCCCCTCCCCCGCCTCCTCCCTCCCCCTCCCCCGCCTACTCCCTCCCCCCTCCCCCGCCTCCCCCCCTCCCCGCCTCCTCCCTCCCCCCTCCCCCGCCTCCTCCCTCCCCCTCCCCCGCCTCCTCCCTCCCCCCTCCCCGCCTCCCCCCTCCCCCGCCTCCTCCCTCCCCCCTCCCCCGCCTCCTCCTCCCCCTCCCCCGCCTACTCCCTCCCGCCTCCCCCCTCCCCGCCTCCCCCCTCCCCGCCTCCTCCCTCCCCCTCCCCCGCCTCCTCCCTCCCCCGCCTCCTCCCTCCCCCCTCCCCCGCCTCCTCCTCCCCCCTCCCCCGCCTCCTCCCTCCCCCCTCCCCCGCCTCCTCCCTCCCCCGCCTCCCCCCTCCCCCGCCTCCTCCCTCCCCCCTCCCCCGCCTCCTCCCTCCCCCCTCCCCCGCCTCCTCCCTCCCCCCTCCCCCGCCTCCTCCCTCCCCCTCCCCCGCCTCCTCCCTCCCCCCTCCCCCGCCTCCTCCCTCCCCCCTCCCCCGCCTCCTCCCTCCCCCCTCCCCCGCCTCCTCCCTCCCCCCTCCCCCGCCTCCTCCCTCCCCCCTCCCCCGCCTCCTCCCTCCCCCCTCCCCGCCTCCTCCCTCCCCCCTCCCCGCCTCCTCCCTCCCCCCTCCCCGCCTCCTCCCTCCCCCCTCCCCCGCCTCCTCCCTCCCCCCTCCCCCGCCTCCTCCCTCCCCCCTCCCCCGCCTCCTCCCTCCCCCCTCCCCCGCCTCCTCCCTCCCCCCTCCCCCGCCTCCCTCCCCCCCCTCCCCCGCCTCCTCCTCCCCCCTCCCCCGCCTCCTCCCTCCCCCCTCCCCCGCCTCCTCCCTCCCCCCTCCCCCGCCTCCTCCCTCCCCCCTCCCCCGCCTCCTCCCTCCCCCCTCCCCCGCCTCCTCCCTCCCCCCTCCCCCGCCTCCTCCTCCCCCCGCCTCCCCCGCCTCCCCCCGCCCCCCGCCTCCCCCCTCCCCCCGCCTCCCCCCCTCCCCCGCCTCCCCCCTCCCCCGCCTCCTCCCTCCCCCGCCTCCTCCCTCCCCCCTCCCCCGCCTCCCCCCTCCCCCGCCTCCCCCCTCCCCCGCCTCCCCCCTCCCCCGCCCCCCGCCTCCCCCCTCCCCCGCCTCCCCCCTCCCGCGCCTCCCCCCTCCTCCCTCCCCCGCCTCCCCCCTCCCCCGCCTCCTCCCTCCCCCCTCCCCCCCGCCTCCTCCCTCCCCCCCGCCTCCTCCCTCCCGCCTCCCCCTCCCCCGCCATCTCCCTCCCCCCCGCCTCCTCCCTCCTCCCCGCCTCCTCCCTCCTCCCCGCCTCCTCCCTCCTCCCCGCCTCCTCCCTCCTCCCCGCCTCCTCCCTCCTCCCCGCCTCCTCCCTCCTCCCCGCCTCCTCCCTCCTCCTCCTCCCTCCTCCCTCCCCCCGCCTCCCTCCCCCCGCCTCCCTCCCCCCGCCTCCCCCCTCCCCCGCCCCTGCCGCCCCCCCTCGCCCGCCTCCCCCACTCGCCCCCCTCCCCGCCTCCCCTCTCCCCCCTCTCCCCCGCCTCCTCCCTCTCTTCCCCCCCCCCTTCCCCCGCCTCCTCCCTCTCTTCCCCCCCCTCCCCCGCCTCCTCTCTCTTTCCCCGCTTCCCGTCTCCCGCCTCCCCTCTCTCTTTCCCCCCCTCCCCCGCCAAGCCAAACACCCCAGAGCGCGCTGCCCGGCGAAAAACGCTACTTGCTCTGGTTGTGGGAAGAAAGGGCACTACGCCAGCGTCTGCAAGGCTAAACCTACCCCAAACTCCAGCAGTGCCGCGTATGGGCCGAGCGGGCCGCCATCTTGGACGCCTCCAGCCGCATGTGGATCATGGGCGATGCCATCTTGGACGCCTTCGACCATGGGTGATCCGTTCTGGCCGCCATTTTTGCAACGGGTCCCCGGCTCACCCACCACCTCACCTGATGACTGCAGCGACATGCCTGACCCTACACTGGCCTCCGTTATACTGGACCAATCTAGACCTCCCCAACTAGCCAGGTCCACGATGGACATTAAGGTAAACGGCTGCGCCACGACCTGCCTTTTCGACTGCGGGAGCACGGAGAGCTTTATCCACCCCGACACGGTGCGGCGTTACTCTCTCCCGGTCCTGCCAGCGCGCCACCGGGTCGCTATGGCCTCCAAGTCCCATTCAGCGGACGTCGGCGGCTACTGCGTGGTGACCCTTTCGGTAAGGGGCACAGAGTACAGAAACTTTAAACTGCTTGTCCTGCCCCATCTCTGCGCTGCCGTTCTACTGGGGTTGGATTTTCAGTGCCACCTTAAGAGTGTCACGATGGCGTACGGTGGACCCCTTCCCCCACTCACAGTCTGCAACCAGCAGTTTTCAAATTGCCCGCCGCGCACCTTTTGCAGCCTCTCCACGCTTAAAGTCACCCCCCCCCCCCCGTTGTTCGCTAACCTCGCCCACGACTGTAAGCCCATCGCCACCAAAAGCAGGCGATAAAGCGCTGGTGACAGAGTTTTTATTAAATCTGAGGTGGAGCGGCTCCTGAAGGAGGGGATTATTGAAGCTAGCACCAGCCCCTGGCGAGCCCAGGTTGTGGTCGTCAAGACCGGTGAGAAGCAGCGCCTGGTCATTGACTACAGCCAAACAATTAATCGATATACCCAACTGGACGCATACCCCCTCCCCCGCATATCTGATATGGTCAATCAGATCACACAATACCGCATATTCTCCACCATTGACCTTAAGTCAGCATATCACCAACTCCCTATCCGCTATGAGGACCGCCAGTATACTGCCTTCGAGGCAAACGGCCGCCTCTACCACTTCCTTCGGGTTCCCTTCGGCGTCACCAACGGGGTCTCCGTTTTCCAAAGGGAGATGGACCGGATGGTCGACCAGAATGCGTTGCAGGCCACTTTTCCCTACCTGGACAATGTGACCATCTGCGGCCATGACCTGCAGGACCATGACGCCAACCTCGACAAATTCCTCCGCACTGCCCAACTCCTAAACCTTACGTATAACAAGGAGAAGTGCATATTCCGCACAAACAGCCTCGCTATCCTTGGCTGTGTTGTGGAACACGGAGTCATCGGCCCCGACCCCGACCGGATGCGTCCCCTTATGGACCTTCCACTGCCTCAAGGCCCTGAAGAGATGCCTGGGGTTTTTCTCCTACTATGCCCAGTGGGTCCCTAATTATGCGGACAAAGCCCGTCCACTTATCAAGTCCACCTCTTTTCCCCTGGCGGCAGAGGCCCGCTTAGCCTTCCACCGTATCAAAGAGGACATTGCTAAAGCCACCATGCACGCGGTGGACGAGTCCATCCCTTTCCAGGTGGAGAGCGATGCGTCCGACTTTGCCCTGGCCGCTACCCTTAACCAGGCGGGAAGGCCTGTGGCCGCCTTTTCACAAACCCTCCAAAGCTCCAAAATCAGACACTCCTCTGTCGAAAAGGAGGCCCAGGCCATTGTGGAAGCTGTGCGACATTGGAGGCATTACCTGGCCGGAAAACGATTCACCCTACTCACTGACCAGCGTTCAGTTGCTTTTATGTTTAATAACAAGCAGAGGGGCAAAATCAAAAACGACAAGATTTTGAGGTGGAGAATTGAACTTTCCACCTACAATTACGATATCTTGTACCGGCCCGGGAAACTCAAAGCCCCCGGATGCTCTATCGCGAGGTACATGTGCCAACGCACAGGTTGATAGACTGCGGGCCCTCCACAATGACCTCTGCCACCCGGGGGTGACCAGGTTCTTCCATTTCATCAAGGCCCGCAACCTGCCTTACTCCATCGAGGAGGTCAGGACCATGACCAGGAATTGCCAAATCTGTGCCGAGTGCAAACCACACTTTTATAGGCCAGACAGAGCACACCTGATAAAAGCCACTCGCCCCTTTGAGCGCCTGAGCGTCGATTTTAAAGGGCCCCTCCCCTCCTCTGACCGCAACGCGTACTTCCTCACTATCATCGAGTACTCCCGTTTTCCGTTTGCCATCCCCTGCCCAGACATGGCCAGTGCTACGGTCATTAAATGCCTGAACGACCTCTTCGCCTTGTTCGGTTTCCCCAGCTATATCCATAGCGACCGGGGCTCATCGTTTCTGAGCGACGAACTCCGCCAGTACCTGCTCGTGAGAGGTATTGCCACGAGCAGGACCACCAGCTACAACCCCCGGGGGAACGGACAGGTAGAAAGAGAGAACGCGACAGTTTGGAAGGCCGCCCTGCTAGCCTTAAAATCTAAGGGCCTTCCAACCTCCCGCTGGCAGGATGTCCTCCCCGATGCGCTCCACTCCATTCGGTCACTGCTCTGTACTGCCACTAACGCCACCCCTCACGAAAAAATGTTCGTCTTCCCTAGGAAGTCCACATCGGGGACCTCGCTACCACCATGGCTGATGTCTCCAGGGCCCGTCCTACTTCGGAAGCACGTGAGGACCCATAAAACGGCCCCCCTGGTTGAGAGGGTCAACCTCCTCCACGCCAACCCTCAGTATGCCTACGTTGCGTACCCGGACGGGCGGGAGGACACAGTCTCCATACGAGACCTCGCACCCTCGGGGGCCCCTGAAACCAACATCACCCACTACCATTGCCCTTCACCGCTACCCACAATGCACCGGCGGCAACAGACCCATACCTAACCCCTGTAGACGGCACGCCGTGGCCCCGTGACCCGTCATTGATCACCAACCAACTCAACACCCATGAGGACGACACGCCAGTGCTCCGGCCCACGCGGGACTCGGCATCGGAAGCTGCACCACCTCCGCTGTCGCCACGACGATCACGACGGCATACAAGACCCCCAGAAAGACTTAATTATATGAACTTTTAATACACTTCACCCCGTCTGACTCATTTTTTAAGCAAGGGGTGAATGTGGTAAACCACTGTTGTTCACTCCACTGTTGTTCACTCCACTGTTGTTCACTCTTGCCCATTGTTGTACCTGTCTGTGCATGCCTCAGCTGGCTCTGCCCCTGGCTCCACCCATATGCCCTGGTATAAAGGCGGCTGCTCTGCAGTTCCCCAGGCATTCAGGACCGGTCGACCACTAGAGGCATGCCTTCGTTCTTTAGCTAATAAAAGCCTGTTTGTTACTCTTTTAACTTCCAGTCTTTCTCAGTAATTGATAGCGCATCACCCTGTTGATAGCATCAAGACTGCTCTGGTCAAAATAACATGATATTCTCTGACTGAGATTGCATTATTCCTTCTTATTCAGTTCAGCTACCAGCCTTTTCAACTGTCTCTCCACTGGTACCCGTTCCAGCAGAGCTTCTGGCTCCCACACGGTCACCTCTGGAGTTTTCCAAGGATCCATCTTTGTTCCTCCCCCTCTGCATATTGACATCATCTGTAGGCTTGTAATTTTCCACGTGTGCGTAACCAGCTATTGTCTTTTCACCACTTCCCTCAACCCCACAGCCACCTCTGTGCAATCAGACTGCCTGTTTGACACTTAAGTTTTCGAAGATTCAGAATTTCCTCCAATTGAACATTGGGAAGACTGAAGTCGTAATTGTACTGTTCCAGTACAGCTACAACACTGGCATCTATCCGACAATGTGGAAAATTGCCCAGGTATGTCCTGTCCGCAAAAAGCAGGAAAAATCCAATCCAGCCAATTACCGCCCCATCAGTCTACTCTCAATCATCAGCAAAGTGATGCAAGGTGTTGTCGACAGTGCTATCAAGCAGCACTTACTCACCAATAACCTGCTCACAGACACCCAGATTGGGTTCTGGCAGGACCACTCGGCTCCAGACCTCATTACAGCCTTGGTCGAAACATGGACAAAAGAGCTGAATTCCAGAGGTGAGGTGAGAGTGACTGCCCTTGATATCAAGGCAGCATTTGATTGAGTGTGGTATCAAGGAGCCCTAGTAAAACTGAAGCCAATGGGAATGGGGGGGTGGGGGGAAACTCTCCACTGGCTGGAGTCATACCTAGCACAAAGGAAGATGGTTGTGGTGATTGGAGGTCAATCATAACAGCCCCAGGACATCGCTGCAGGAGTTCCTCAGCAGTGTCCTAGGCCCAACCATCTTCAGCTGCTTCATCAATGATCATCCCTCTGTCATAAGCTCAGAAGTGGGGATGTTCGCTGATGACTGCAGTGTGTTCAGTGCCATTCGCAACTCCTCAGATAATGAAGCAGTCTATGCCCACATGCAGCAAGACCTGGACGACATTCAGGCTTGGGCTGATAAGTGGCAGGTAACATTCGCGCCACACAAGTGCCAGGCAATGACCATTTCCAGCAAGCGAGCATCTAACCACCGCCCCGTGACATTCAACGGCATTACCATCGCCGAATCCACCACCATCAATATCCTGGGGGTTACCATTGACCAGAAACTTAACTGGGCCAGCCACAAATACTGTGGCAACAAGAGCAGGTCAGAGGCTCGGTATTCTGCAGCGAGTGTCTCACCTGACTCCCCAAAGCCTTTCCACCATCTACAAGGCACAAGTCAGAAGTGTGATGGAATACTCTCCACTTGCCTAGATGAGTGCAGCTCCAACAACACAAGAAGCTCGACACCATCCAAGACTAAGCAGCCCACTTGATTGGCACCCTATCACCACCTTAAACATTCACTGTCTCCACCGGCGTACCGTGGCTGCAGTGTGTACCATCTACAAGATGCACTGCAGCAACTCGCCAAAGCTTCTTCGGCAGCACCTCCCAAACCGTGACCTCTTCCACCTAGAAGGACAAGGGCAGCAGGCGTATGGGAACACCACCACCTCCAAGTTCCCCTCCAAGTCACACACCATCCTGACTTAGAAGTATATCGCCGATCCTTCATCGTCGCTGGGTCAAAATCCTGGAACTCCCTCCCTAACAGTACGGTGAGAGTACCTACACCTCACGGACTGCAGCGGTTCAAGAAGGCGGCTCACCACCACCTTCTCGAGGGCAATTGGGGATGGGCAATAAATGCTGGCCTCACCAGCGATGCCCACATCCCATAAACGAATAAAAAAAGTGCTTCCCGCCATCAGTCCTGAACTTGCCTTTACCAGCTTGTACCAAGGTACCCTTCTCTTACAATCCTAATTTAACCTAAAATAGTGCTCATGATGAACCTTTTCTATTCCACTTCGTATCTTTGCTTCCTCTCATTCACCTCTTTGTGAGTTTGAAGAGTACTCAGTTTCTCTAACCTTCCTTATGTCTCAGTCTTTTGACACAAGGAGGTCAATTATAGCTCTTATTAAATTGCAAGCGGCAAGGACACTCGCCCAAAACTGCCGGGTGCCTCTTTAAATATGCAGATATGGTTCCGGTGTTATTGAGGCCTGATCTGCTATTTTAACCCGAGGCCTGAGCAGGGGAGCAGTGACGGTTTCTCTGCCAGGTCAAACCTGCTGGTAGAAGAGGCCCGGCAAGGTAAGTTTTTTTTAAATTTCCTTTTAGGCCTGGAGGAGCAGAAGTGCTCCTCTGAGCCCCACAAGAAAACTTTGGGGCTCTCCTGCCTCTCCCTCTTCCCTGACTGAAATTTCCCCTCCTGGAATACCTATGACCGGGGCCGTTCTCATGGGTCCCTGGTGGTGGCCTGCTTCCGGCTGATTTTAACTGACGGGCATCCACTTCCTTTTGGCCGGCAAGTTGTGAAGTGACATGCAAATGAGGCCTGCCTGTTACAATCAGCTGAGTCTGCCTGCTGCGGCTCCCGAACAGGCACTCTGCTCACTTTGCTGCGTTCCTAACCAAGGGTTAAAATCAAGCAATCGGCGTCGAGGCCCTTCTCTGCGCTGCTTTCCGGGCTTGGGTGTTTCCTGAAAATACAGTCTGACCAGCTATACATAGCTGCCTTAAACTGAACTGGTTTAGCAACACATCTCCGCATTGTGTTTGCTTGAATCGCTGCTCTGTAACGACAAAGTAGTCAGTGTACTATCTCTTTCAGCCTCTTCCCTAACTAGTTTGATGCCATTCATTAAATGTGCCCCATTTTCTCTCGGTATGGATGCCATTGCACTAATCTATTAAATTTCACTTGCAGATATTGTCACGGTATTCTGTTAGTTCCTTAGCTGTATTATTAGAGTCTACTGCCCCAACCCTCCCAAAATTTTGCATCATCTGCAAATTTGAATAACTTTGAATCATTCATGTAAATCAGAAATGGTAAGGGCCCAGAATTGATCGGGTGGGGGAGGTGCTCTACACTCCGTACACCTCCTCAACCCAACACCATACCTCAAACAAGTACCTGCTGCTTCCGCTCTCTAGCTAACTCTCCACCTGAAAGTTTTCCCTCACATACCCAACAGCTTTTCGTGTGGCATTTTATTGAAGAGTTTCTGGATAAATAATCTGAAGCAGTTGGAGTTACTGGAATATGTGGGTGGAGCAGATTGGCAGGGTTAATTTTGGATTGCTCTTGCAAAGAGTTATGCAGACATGGGTCAAAATGGCTTACAGTAAACATCTGCTCCTATGGAAGTCTAGATTTCTACTACATGGGGATTTCAATGTCCACTTGGGGTGATGTTCCTCAAAAAGTAGAGCTTGGTCAGGTATGATCTGCCACTTCTGAAACTATATTGGCCTCCACTTTCTGGGTTATTTTCAGTGGTATCTCGGCTTTGAGCTTAATGATTGATTCCATTATTTTGCCAGTTACTAATGTAAGACGACTAGATCTATAGTTACCCATATTTATTTTATCCCTGTTCTTGAGTAATAAGTCTAAATGGGGTAGAGGAGCAAAGGGATCTAGAAATACAGATACACAAGTCATCACTAAATGTAGCGATGCAGGTTAATAAGGCCATAACAAAGCAAACCAAGCACTGGGGTTCATATCTAGAGGGATAGAACTGAAAAGCAGAATTAAACCTGTATTGAACCTTAGTTAGGCCACACTTGGATTACTGTGCACAGTTCTGGTCTCCATATTATAAAGATATAGAGGCACTGGCAAAGGTGCAAAAAAGTTTCACAAGGATGATCCCAGAATTGAGACAATATACTTTTCAGGAAAGGCTGAACAAGCTGGGGCTCTTTTCTCGAGGGAAAGAGAAGGCTGAGGGGTGATTTAATAGAAGTCTTAAGATTATGATGGGGTTTGATAGGGTGGACGTAGAGAAAATGTGTCCACTTGTGGGGGAGACCAAAACTAGAGTTCATACATATACGATGGTCACTAATAAATCTAATAGGGAATTTAGAAGAAATGCCTTTACCCAAAGAGTGGTAAGAATGTGGAATGCACTACCACAAGGAGTAGTTGAAGCGAATAGCATAGATACATTTAAGGGGAAATTAGATAAGCACGAGGGAGAAAAGAATAGAAGGGTATACTGATAGGGTTATAGAGGGAGAAGGGTGGGAGGAGGCTCGCGAGGAGCATAAATGCTGGCATAGACCAGTTGGGCCGAACGGCCTGTTTCTGTGCTGTAGACTCGATGTAATTCTATATGAAAATAAGTTACCAAGTAGAACTTCCTACCATTTTTTTTTAAAAACAAAAGGCAGATTCTGAAAATCTCAACCAAAACCAGAAAATGCTCAAATCTCTCAGCAAGTCGGTCAGTATCTGTGGAAGGAACAGATGAATTTAACAAAACATTACAGGTGACCAGCATTTAAAAAGGAACCGAAGAAATGGCATGGGGAGGGAAGCACAGGCACACTTGGTGTGCTGCTAGCATCTTCTCTGGTGAATACCTCCAGGAAATAATCGTTTAGTGTGGGCTTTCTTCTTCATTGTCAGTTTCAACCTTGTTTACATCCTAAGGGAGCTTGAATTCTCTTTGCTATCTCTTGCTGTTATAGTACTGGGACGTTTTTCCCCCTTGTTAAGTGCCTTGGGACATTACATTAAAGGCACTATAAAATTGAAGTGTTTGTTGTCTAAGATGTTAACTGAGATTTAATAATTTGTATCTTCACATTCTCGGTGAGAATAACTACATTAAATGGAATATAATATATTGGTGACTTATTTGCATATCAAGTTTGGGGAGAAATTAGTGGGATTTTCTTAACCATATTTGCAAGTAAAGGTATTCTTTGTACTTTTCTTTAAAAAGCCATATATACAGTAAATTAAGTGACTTGTCCAGGCATTATTGGGACATGTGTTTAAAACTTTTTACATTTGCTGCCATCTCTCGTGCCCAATTATCATTTTGGAATTCCAAACAGCTGAGCTGCAACATGGTGCTCCTGGCCCAGATTTTGTGGTTGTAATGATGACGAAACTGTCAGCGCTCACCGTCATTACTCTGAAACTAACAGCAACTTCTGGTGTCTGCACATGTGCAGTTAAACGTGGAAATCCAGAAGTTGCTGTCAGTGATACCCTGCTTCTACACGGAAATCTTTAGAAATCACTTGAAATTTTTAAAAATTAGTTCCTGGGATGTGGGCGTCGCTGGCAAGGCCAGCATTTATTGCCCATCCCTGATTGCCATTGAGAAGGTGGTGGTGAGCTGCTGACTTGACCTGCTGCATTCCTTGTGGTGATGGTACTCCCACAGTGCTGTTAGATAGGGAGTTCTAGGATTTTGACCCAGCGATGATGAAGCAACAGCAATATATTTCCAAGTAAGGATGGTGTGTGACTTGGAGAGGAATTTGAGGAGGTGGTGTTCCCATGCGCCTGCTGCCCTTGTCCTTCTAGGTGGAAGAGGTCGCGGGTTGGGGAGGTGCTGCCGAAGAAGCCTTGGCGAGTTGCTGCAGTGCATCTTGTAGCTGGTACACACTGCAGCCACGGTACGCCAGTGGTGGAGGGAGTGAATGTTTAAGGTGGTGGATGGGGTGCCAATCAAGCGGGCTGCTTGTCCTCGATGGTGTCGAGCTTCTTGAGTGCTTGGAGCTGTACTCATCCAGGAAGGTGGAGAGTATTCCATCATACTCCTTACTTGTGTTGTAGATGGTGGAAAGGCTATGGGCAGTCGGGAGGTGAGACACTCACCGCAGAATATCCAGCCTCTGACCTCTTATTGCCACAGTATTTATGTGGCTGGTCCAGTAAAGATTCAGGTCATTGGTGACCCCCAGGATGTTGATGGTGGAGGATTCAGCGATGGTAATGCCGTTGAATGTCAAGGGCGGGGGGGGAGGTGGTTAGATGCTCTCTTGTTGGAGATGGTCGTTGCCTGGCACTTGCATGGCGCAAATGTTTCTCTCATCAGCCCAAGCCTGAATGTTGTCCAGGTCTTGCTGCATGCGGGCATGGACTGCTTCATTATCTGAGGAGTTGCGAATGGAACTGAACACTGCAATCATCAGCAAACATCCCCACTTCTGACCTTATGATGAAGGCAGAGTCATGATGAAGCAGCTGAAGATGGTTGGGCCTAGGACACTGCCTTGAGGAACTCCTGCAGCAATGTCCTGGGGCTGAGATGATTGACCACCAACAACCGCAACCATCTTCCTTTGTGCTAGGTATGACTCCAGCCAGTGGAGAGTTTTCCCCCTGATTCCCATTGACTTCAATTTTACTAGGGCTCCTTGATGCTGTACTCGGTCAAATGCTGCCTTGATGTCAAGGGCAGGCATTCTCACTGGAATTCAGTTCCTTGTTCCATGTTTTAGCCAAGGCTGTAATGAGGTCTGGAGCCAAGTGGTCCTGGTGGAATCCAAACTGAGCATTGAAGAGCAGGTTATTGGTGAGTAAATGTCGCTTGATACCACTGTCGTGACACCTTCCATCACTTTGATGACTGATGGGGCAGTAATTGGCTGGATTGGATTTGTCCTGCTTTTTGTGGACAGGACATACCTGGGCAGTTTTCCACGTTGTCTGGTAGATGCCAGTGCTGTAGCTGTACTGGAATAGCTTGGCTAGAGGCACGGCTAGTTCTGGAGCACAAGTCTTCAGCGAGACAGCTGGGATGTTGACTGGGCCCATAGCCTTTGCTGTATCCTGTGCGCTCAGCTGTTTCTTGATGATCACATGGAGTGAATCGAATTGGCTGAAGACTGGCTTCTGTGATGGTGGGGACCTCAGGAGGAGGCCGCGATGGATCATCCACTCGGCACTTCTGGCTGAAGGTGGTTGCAAACGCTTCAGCCTTGTCTTTTGCACTCACGTGCTGGGCTCTGCCATCATTGAAGATGGGGATATTCATGGAGCCTGCTCCTCCTGTTAGTTGTTTAATGGTCCACCACCATTAACGACTGGAAGTGCCAGGACTGCAGAGCTTTGATCTGGTGTGAACTTTCATTTTTTACACTCTAATCTCGCTGTAAAATCCCCCGAAAAATGTAAGCTTTTTGCATGGCGTAACTGGGTTTTTAACGGCGTACTAAGTCATAGCTACTGCTCAACAACCTGAAAAACGAACTTTATATTTGTGGAATGTCAAATTTCTCCATATGATACAAAAATTCCATAGATTTTTAATTTTTTTTAAATTTTTGCTATTTCAGCTTCTACCTTTAATCTCGTATGTCCCAATCTTTATTTTGCTCTCTGTAAAATGATTAAAAAGTGTAAGATAATCAGTGCATTTTACTTCCTGGTTTGCTGTCTGAGAATTCTTCAGTGATTGTCTGCTTAGCCTCCTTGATGACATCACTGATACTGGACGCTGGAGATCCCCTATTGGTGATGCCAGAATGAAATCAACATCCGGAGCCGTGAACTACACGTCACAGGGATCACTAGATCTTTGTGCGCAGCTTTCTTCGAGGTCAGCGGCCAGCGTCGTCACTTCACTGCTGACTGCAAAATCCAGGCCAATATCTGTACTAACTATATATTTTCCTTAAAATTAAGTATTCCACCTTGCCCCTGGTGGGGCTTTGCAGTGGTCCAGTGGGATAGTGGGCTAATGCACCCCACTGCTGAGTTGACACTGACTGGGTTTGGATCCTACTCCACTGAGTTCCTAGTAATAGCTTTGTCGAGCAGAGAATGTAGGGTTTGGCCGGTGCCAACATCAGTGGGCGCATGGGCCTGAAGGATTTTTGGATATTTAAAATGGATATGTTCCCTTTTAAAATGGAGACGCACATGGGCTGCGTTCCAAAATGGAGTTTGGACTTCTCCACTTTATAAAAAAAAAAGGACTGACTTTTGGTTTCTGTGAAGATAGCAGACACTGTCTGTCTTTTGGGTTGCCATGGGACCAGTCTCAACACGGACTTCGTGAAAGGCAGGGGCCTTTTCATATTCGAACTTGTGTGATTGTGGAAAAACACCTTATGTCCATGGAGCTGGGATGTCTGGATGGACAGTGAGGTTTGCAGGCCAAAAGTAACACCTCTGGACTCTTTCAATGAAGGAGCAGTCAAGAACTTAACAAACAGTTAGCACTTTGAGAACTGCTCATCTACAGTTTTCATCAAGATGACCAATCCAGGACAGAGACGTCACCAGGAAGACCAACTAGCATCTCTGCGACCATAGTAACCAGGAATCGCCCAGCCAGTTTTGTGTATTATACGGGGTATAAACATGCTGAACTTTGGGGATTCGCGCTTACTTTTCTCTACCATCTGGAACGGGGTTCTCCGCATAGCTACGCGTCCGTCAACTCTCCAGGAACGCCCGAAGTGAGTGCCTCGCCATACCGCCTGAACGTAACTCTCTAGGCCTCATCGCATGAGAGCTTGGACCTGGGAGAGAGCAGCAGCGCGACCGGCAGCAGTTAAAAGCGGCGGCAGCGAACGAGGCCCGACCAGAGAGCTTGGACCTGGGCGAGAGCATCAGCGCGACCGGCGGCAGTTAAAAGCGGCGGCAGCGAACGAGGCATACCAATTCAACAGCAGGGGAGAGGGGTAAAAAGTAATCCAAGTGTGACGTCAGCAGGAAGCAGGTAAGTGATTGGTTGGTGAGTACTTTTTATTACAAGCTTAAATTCTGCGGTTTATATTTTCTTGGGTCTCTGTGGTGTAGTGGGGACAGTTGGTAAATAAGCGCCCTAGAGTATATCTTTAACTGGTGGTATTGAATTAATTTAAATTAAAGGGGTAAGTCATGCCAGGAGAGCCCAGCACCGTGTTATGCTCCTCTTGCTCTATGTGGGAATTCAGGGACGCTGCCAGTGTCCCTGATGACCACGTGTGCCAGAAATGCATCCAGCTGCAGCTACTAACGGGCCGTATTGAGGCGCTGGAGCTGCGGATGGATGGGTTGTGGAGCATTCACGATGCTGAGAGGGTCGTGGATTACATTTATGATGAGTTGGTCACGCCGCAGGGTAGGGCTGCACAGGCAGAAGGGAAATGGGTGACCACCAGGCAGAGCAGTAGAGGCAGGCAGGTAGTGCAGGGGACCCCTGTGGCCACCCCTCTTTTAAACCGGTATACCAATTTGGATACTGTTGAGGGGATGACTCACCAGGGGAAGGCAGCAGCAGCCAACTTCCTGGCACCAGGGGTGCTTTTGCTGCCCCCAACTGTCCCCACTACACCACAGAGACCCAAGAAAATATAAACTGCAGAATTTAAGCTTGTAATAAAAGAAGTACTCACCAACCAATCACTTACCTGCTTCCTGCTGACGTCACACTTGGATTACTTTTTACCTCTCCCCTGCTGTTGAATTGGTATGCCTCGTTCGCTGCTGCCGCTTTTAACTGCCGCCGGTCGCGCTGATGCTCTCTCCCAGGTCCAAGCTCTCTGGTCGGGCCTCGTTCGCTGCCGCCGCTTTTAACTGCCGCCGGTCGCGCTGCTGCTCTCTCCCAGGTCCAAGCTCTCTGGTCGGGCCTCGTTCGCTGCCGCCGCTTTTAGCTGCCGCCGGTCGCGCTGCTGCTCTCTCCCACGTCCAAGCTCTCATGCGATGAGGCCTAGAGAGTTACGTTCAGGATTCTAGGGGTAGGGTATTCTATCGTAAGGGGAACAGATGGGCGTTTCTGTGGCCATAGACGTGACTCCAGGATGGTTTGTTGCCTCCCTGGTGCCAGGGTCAAGGATGTTACTGAACGGCTGCAGGGCATTCTGAAGGGGGAGGGTGAACAGGCAGAGGTCGTGGTTCACATTGGGACCAACGACATAGGTAGGATGAGGTCCTGCAGCAAGAATTTAGGGAGCTAGGTAGCAGATTAAAGAGCAGGACCTCAAAGGTTGTAATCTCTGGATTACTCCCGGTGCCACGTGCTAGTGAGTATAGGAATAGGAGGATAGAGCAGATGAATGCGTGGCTAATGAGTTGGTGCAGGAGGGAGGGCTTTAGTTTCCTGGATCACTGGGCCTGCTTCTGGGGAAGGTGGGACTTGTACAAGTTGGACGGGTTGCACCTGAACCAGAGCGGGACAAATATCCTTGCAGGGAGGTTTGCTAGCACTGTTCGGGGGGGTTTAAACTAAAATGGCAGGGGGTTGGGAACCTGAGCAGGGAGACAGAGGAAAGGAAAACAGGGATAAAAGCAAAAGATAGGAAGGAGAAAAACAAAAGTGGCAGTCAGAGAAATCAACGGTTTAAATCAAACGTGGCCACAGTAAATAATAATTCTAATAGGTCTAAGAGCGTTAAAAAAACAAGCCTGAAGGCTTTGTGTCTTAATGCGAGGAGCATTTGTAATAAGGTGGATGAATTGGCTGCGCAAATAGAGGTAAACGAATATGATTTGGTTGGGATTACGGAAACGTGGCTCAAGGATGGCCAAGACTGGGAACTCCACATCCAGGGGTATTCGATATTCAGGAAAGATAGGCAAAAAGGAAAGGGAGGTGGGGTAGCATTACTGGTTAAAGAAGGGATTAATACAATTGTAATGAAGGATATTAGCTCTGATGATGTGAAATCTGTATGGGTAGAATTGAGAAATACTAAGGGGAAAAAAACATTAGTGGGAGTGTTATATAGACCTCCCAACAGTAAGGCGGAGGTTGGGGATGGCATTAAAAGGGAAATTAAAGAAGCGTGCAATAAGGGCACAGCAGTCATCATGGGTGACTTTAATCTACATATAGATTGGGCCAACCAAATTAGTAACAATACTGTGAAGGAGGAATTCCTGGAGTGTTTACGGGATGGTTTCCTGGACCAATATGTCGAGGAACCAACCAGAGATCAGGCCATCTTAGACTGGGTATTATGTAACGAGAAAGGATTAATTAGCAATCTTGTTGTACGAGGCCCCTTGGGTCGGAGCGATCATAATCTGATCGAATTTTGCATTAAGATGGAGAATGAAGTAGTTGACTCAGAGACAAGGGTCCTCAATTTAAATAAAGGAAACGATGATGGTCTGAGGAGCGAGTTGGGTAGGATTGATTGGGGAATGGCACTCAAAGGGTTGACGGTGGATAGGCAATGGCAAACATTCAAAGACCGAATGGATGAACTACAGAAGTTGTTCATCCCAGTTTGGCATATAAATAAAACAAAAAAGGTGACTCAATCGTGGCTAACAAGGGAAATTAGGGATAGCATAAGATCCAAGGAGAGGACATACCAATTGGCCAGAAAAAGCAATAATCCTGAGGATTGGGAGCAGTTTAGGAGTCAACTAAGGAGGACAAAGGGATTAATTAAGAAAGGGGAAAATAGAATATGAGAGTAAGCTAGCAGGGAACATAAAAACTGACTGTAAAAGCTTTTATAGATATGTGAAGAGAAAAAGATTGGTGAAGTCAAGCGTAGGTCCCTTACAGTCAGAATCAGGGGAATTTATAATGGGAAACAAGGAAATGGCAGACCAACGAAATACATACTTTGGTTCTGTCTTCACAAAGGAGGACACAAATAACCTCCCAGAGATGTTGGGGAACATAGGGTCTGATGAAAGAGAGGAACTGAAAGAAATCAGTATTTGTAGGGAAATGGTGTTAGGAAAATTGATGGGACTGAAGGCCGATAAATCCCCAGGGCCTGATGGTCTACATCCCAGGGTACTTAAGGAAGTGGCCCTAGAGATAGTAGATGCATTACTGGTCATCTTCCAGAACTCGATAGACTCTGGAACGGTACCCATGGATTGGAGGGTAGCTAATGTTACCCCACTATTCAAAAAAAGGTGGTAGAGAAAAAGCGGGGAATTATAGACCGGTAAGTCTGACATCGGTAGTGGGGAAAAATGCTAGAGTCTATTATAAAAGATGAAATAGCAGAGCACTTGGAAAGCAGTGACAGGATCGGACAAAGTCAACATGGATTTACAAAAGGTAAATCATGCTTGACTAATCTGGAATTTTTGAGGATGTAACTGGTAAAATAGATAAGGGAGAACCAGTGGATGTGGTGTATTTGGACTTTCAGAAGGCTTTCGATAAGGTCCCACATAAGAGATTAGCGTGCAAAATTAAGGCACATGGGATTGGGGGCAAGGTATTGACTTGGATAGAGAACTGGTTGGCGGACAGAAAGCAAAGAGTTGGAATAAACGGGTCGTTTTCCGAGTGGCAGGCAGTGACTAGTGGGGTACCGCAAGGATCGGTCCTAGGACCCCAGCTGTTCACAATATATATTAATGATCTGGACGAGGGAATTGGATGTAATATCTCCAAATTTGCAGACGACAGAAAGCTAGGTGGGAGGGTAAGCTGCGAGGAGGATGTCGGGAAACTCCAGTACGATTTGGACAGGTTGGGTGATTGGGCAGAAACATGGCAAATGCACTATAATGTGGATAAATGTGAGGTTATCAACTTTGGTGGCAAAAACAGGAAGGCAGATTATTATTTGAATGGCAATAGATTGGGAGAAGGGGAAATGCAACGAGACCTGGGTGTTATTGTGCACCAGTTGCTGAAGGTAAGCATGCAGGTGCAGCAGGCGGTTAAGAAGGCAAATGGTATGTTGGCCTTCGTAGCAAGAGGGTTCGAGTACAAGAACAAGGATGTCTTGCTACAGTTGTACAGGGCCTTGGTGAGACCGCACCTTGAGTATTGTGTGCAGTTTTGGTCACCTTACCTGAGGAAGGACGTTCTTGCCATGGAGGGAGTGCAGCGAAGATTCACCAGGCTGATAACTGGGATGGCAGGAATGACGTACGAGGAGAGATTGTGTCGATTGGGCTTATACTCACTGGAGTTTAGAAGATTGAGAGGGGATCTCATCGAAACCTATAAAATTCTGTCCGGCCTGGACAGACTAGATGCAGGAAGGATGTTTCTGATGGCCGGGGAGTCCAGAACCAGGGGTCATAATCTAAGGATAAGGGGTAAGCCATTTAGGACTGAAATGAGGAATTTATTCACCCAGAGAGTGGTGAACCTGTGGAATTCTCTGCCACAGAGGGCAGTGGAGGCCAGTTCATTAAATATATTCAAGAAAGAGTTGGATATATTTCTTGAGGCTAAAGGGATATGGGGAGAAGGCAGGGACAGGGTACTGAATTTGGATGATCAGCCATGATTACATTGAATGGCGGAGCAGGCTCGAAGGGCCGAATGGCCTACTCCTGCTCCTATCTTCTATGTTTCTATGACTCTGTTAGGCAGTTTTGTCTCTGGAGTCGAAGTGTGGGTGTGTGTGGGCCTCCCAAGTGTGGGCTGGGCAGGGACTATTGGCAAACGCTCCTGCCGTCCAAGGGAAACAACCCAAACTGGGGAGTTTTTAATGCACGGGTCAACTCAAGGGAGAGTCATAGAAACACTGGGCATGCAAAAACACCCTACAAGAAGTATTGACCAGAGTCAGCAGAATCTTGCATGGAAGGGAACATCAAGAGGGAGAGTCAGACCTGCACAGTCCCTGGTGCAACTTGGGGTATAGGTAGCAATCTGGGAGCAGGTTGCATGCCTTACCTGTTCAGCTGCCAACATCAAGGACAAAGAAGGGAAGAAACTTCAATGCCCCATCTTTTATCTATAAAAGTCTTGTTGGTGAAAAATTATTAAGCCTTCCAGTGATTCAGCTTTTAGTTGGCCACATAAGAAATAAGAGTTGTGTGCCATTAAAAGCACAGTGGCATTTACTTAAGGTAAAAGTTTGAAACATGGTTTTATTTTAAAAACTTGAGAAAAGCAAAACTGTTGGATATATTTCTTAAGGCTAAAGGGATCAAGAGATATGGGGAGAAGGCAGGGACAGGGTACTGAATTTGAATGATCAGCCATGATCTCATTGAATGGCGGAGCAGGCTCGAAGGGCCGAATGGCCTACTCCTGCTCCTATCTTCTATGTAGAAGTTCTACTCATCTCTTCAACGGGATCTCCGTTTGGCTCTTCAACCTTGTTCATCTTCATTACTTTCAGTTCTTTCCAGTTTTGAAGAAGGGTTCGACCCGAAACGTCAACTCAAATTTCTCTCCACGGATGTTGCCTGACCTGCTGAGTTTTTCCAGCATTTTCTGTTGTTATTTCTATGCTTGTTAATGGGTTAATAGCCAAAAGAAAATCAATTACCTCACAGTTTCTAGGATATTGCACTTAACAGCAGAAAATTATTTTTTGTCTCACCCACTGCAGCTGGATAAGCCAACTTTATGAAAACATTGATTTGCTTTCAAATTGGACATGTAAATAATGGAGCTGTCTCATTTACTCTTGTTCTGTCTTACTTGCACTCAGTCTCGCTTCCCCCTCCCAACTTGACAAGTTTTCTGAGGGGAAAAATGAGGCTTGGCTAAAAGTTTAGTTAAAAACTTATTCATTCAATTTTCCATTAGAGAAAAATAGATTCTGTAGAATTTAAAGATAAATGGCCACGAATGTGTAATCGATACTGTTCGTCACATTTGAAGTGTCTTTTTTCTCTCAAAAACACACTGAAATTTTTGAAATCTATCCATTCATGTAGGTGCATCAGCTGCTATCTCCCCACTCTACCTCATGTGGCTTCTAGCTAGAATCCACCACCCTATTCCTGATTTCCCCATTACTTTAGTTTCTATTTTCAGCCCTTCCCTCTCCAAGCTTATCTCTTCCATGGGACCCACCTCCTGTTCCTCAATCCTTTCCATACCCAACTCTTAACCACTCTAATACTTTTCTGCCCCCTATACTTGCTGACTTTAATATTTTCCTTTGCTCAGGCACCATCTTTTTCTCCTTCAAAACTGCCTTCAATAACAACAACTTGCATTTATATAGCACCTTTAACATCGTAAAACCTCAGCACTTCACCAAAGCGTTACCAAACGAAACGTCACTTCAGGAGATATTAGGACAGATGACCAAAGGTTGGTTTTAAGAGTGTCTTAAAGGAGGAGCGAGAGGTAACCTTCACCCATCCATCCAGAGTATAAATCAACAAATAATGGAGGCCTGTAAAAAAGGTACGGTAATAATCATGGGTGATTTTAATCTCCATATGATTGGACAAATCAAATTGGCCATGGTAGCCTGGAGGAGGAGTTCATAGAGTGCATCCGGGATGTTTTCCTAGAACAGTATGTAATGGAACCAACCAGGGAGCAGGCTATCTTGGATCTGGTACTATGTAATGAGACAGAATTAATAAATCATCTCATAGTAAAGGATCCTCTAGGAAAGAGTGATCATAGCATGGTTGAATTTCAAATTCAGTTAGAGGGTGAGAAAGTTGTATCCCAAACCAGTGTCCTGATCTTAAACAAAGGCAATTATAATGGCATGAGGGCAGAACTGGCTAAAGTGGACTGGAAAAACAAATTAAAGGTTAAGAAAGTTGAAATGCAGTGGCGGACATTTAAGGAGCTATTTCATAACTCTCAACAAAAATATATTCCAGTGAGAAAGAAAGATTTTAAGAGAAGGGAGCACCATCCGTGGCTAACAAAGGAAGTAAAGGATGGTATCAAATTGAAAATGAAGGCATACAATGTTGCCAAGATCGGTGGGAGACCAGAGGATTGAGAAATTTTTAAAAACCAGCAAAGGATGACTCAAAAAAGGAGAGAGAGAGAAGATGAATTATGAGAGTAAGCTGGCAAGAAACATTAAAATAGATAGTAAGAGCTTCTACAGGTATGTAAAAAGAAAGAGGATAGCTAAAGTAAACGTTGGTCCCTTAGAGGATGAGACTGGGGAATTAATAATGGGGAATGGGGAAATGGCAGAGACTCTGAACAAATATTTTGCATCTGTCTTCACTGTAGAAGACACTAACAACATCCCAATAATGGATAATCAAGGGGCCACAGGGAGTGGAGAACTAAAGACTATCACTAAGGAAATAGTACTCGGTAAAATAATGGGACTAAAAGACGACAAGTCCCCTGGACCAGATGGCCTGCATTCCAGGGTCTTAAAAGAAGTGGCTGCAGAGATCGTGGATGCATTGGTTGCAATATACCAAAATTCCCTGGACTCGAGAGGTCCCAGCGGATTGGAAAACCGCTAATGTAACACCCCTATTTAAGAAAGGAGGGAGACAGAAAGCAGGAAACTATAGACCAGTTAGCCTAACCTCTGTCGTTGGGAAAATGCTGGAGTCCTTCATTAAGGAAGCAGTAGCAGGGCATTTAGAAAAACATACTGCAGTCAAACATAGTCAGCATGGTTTTAGGAAAGGGAAATCCTGTTTAACAAATTTGTTGGAGTTCTTTGAGGATGTAACAAGCAGGGTGGACAAGGGTGAGCCAGTGGATGTGGTGTATTTGGATTTCCAGAAGGCATTCGATAAGGTGCCACATAAAAGGTTACTGCATAAGGTAAGAGTTCACGGAGTTTGGGGTAATATATTAGCATGGATAGAGAATTGGCTAACAGAAAGCAGAGAGTCGGGATAAATGGGTCATTTTCTGGTTGGCAAACGGTAACTAGTGGGGTGCCACAGGGATCGGTGCTGGGGCCCCAACTATTTACAATCTACATTAATGACTTGGATGAAGGGATCAAGTGTAATGTAGCCAAATTTGCGGATGATACAAAGATGGGTGAGAAAGCAAGTTGTGTAGAGGACTCAAAGAATCTGCAATGAGATATAGACAGGCTAGGTGAGTGGGGAAACATTTGGCAGATGGAGTATAATGTGGGAAAGTGCGAGGTTATCCACTTTAGCAGGAAAAATAAAAAAGCAAACTATTATTTAACTGGAGAGAGATTACAAAATGCTACAGTTCAGAGGAACCTGGGGGTCCTTGTGCATGAAACACACAAAATTAGCATGCAGGTACAGCAAGTAATCAAAAAGGCAAATGGAATGTTGGCCTTTATTTCAAGGGGGTTGGAGTATAAAAGCAGGGAAGTCCTGCTACAACTGTACAAGGTATTGGTGAGACCACACCTTGAGTACTGCGTACAGTTTTGGTCTCCTTATTTAAGGAAGGATATCCTTCCTTTAGAGGCAGATCAGAGATGATTCACGGTTAATTCCAGAGATGAGGGGTTTGACTTATGAGGAAAGGCTGAGCAGGCTGGGCCTATACTCATTGGAATTTAGAAGAATGAGAGATGATCTTATCGAAACATATAAGATACTGAGGGGGCACGACAAGGTAGATGCAGAGAGGATGTTTCCCCTCATGGGGAAATCTAGAACTCGGGGGCAGAGTCTCAGAATAAAGGGTCGCCCTTTTAGAACTGAGATGAGGAGGAACTTCTTCTCTCAGAGGGTCGTAAATTTGTGGAATTCTCTGCCCCAGAGAGCTGTGGAGGCTGGGTCATTAAATACATTTAAAGTGGAGATAGACAAATTTTTGCAAGATAAGGGAGTGAAGGGTTATGGGGAGCGGGCTGGGAAGTGGCTTTGAGCCCTAGATCAGCCATGAGGAGCCAAGTGGCCTATTCCTGCTCCTATTTCTTATGTTCTCTTCAACTTTCACCTCCTCTCTAACCTCCCTTTCCTCTCCCCAAGGTGTTTAAACAAGTCTGTGTTTCCCAGCCTCATGCCCATCTCTCCCAAAATTCCCTTTGCGAATTCCTTTATTCTGGCTTCTGCCCGCCTCACTACATCGTGACTTCCCAGGCCAAGAGTCAAAAATTACATCTTCTGTTACTCCAACCACCGCCCTTGCCCTCTAACATTCTGTAGCATTTGACACAGTCCATGCCATTTCCCTTTTTTATCCAGCTCTGCGGGACTCCTATTTGTCGCAATGCGAGTAAAAGAGAGTATTTACATTTATATAGCGTCATGACTTTAGGACACCCCAAAACTCTTCACAGTAAATTAAATATTTTTGAAGTGTAGTCACTGTTAAGAACACAAGAACATAAGAAATAAGAGCAGGAGTAGGCCATACAGCCCCTCGAGCCTGCTCCACCATTTAATAAGATCATGGCTGATCATCGACCTCAACTCCACTTTCCCGCCTGATCTCCATATCCCATGATTCCCCTAGAGTCCAAAAATCTATCTATCTCCGCCTTGAATATACTCAGACTCAGCATTCACAGCCCTCTAGGGCAGAGAATTCCAAAGATTCACAACCCTCTGAGTGAAGAAATTCTTCCTCATCTCAGTCTTAAATGGCCTACCTCTTATCCTGAGACTATGCCCCCTAGTTCTAGACACTGCAGCCAGGGGAAACAACCTCTCACCATCTACCCTGTCAATCCCCTTCAGAATCTTGTATGTTTCAATGAGATCACCTCTCATTCTTCTAAACTCCAGAGAGTATAGGCCCATTCCACACAATCTCATCCCAGGAATCAATCTAGTGAACCTTTGTTGCACCACCTCCAAGGCAAGTATATCCTTCCTTAGATAAGGAGACCAAAACTGCACAGTACTGCAGGTGTGGTATCACTAAGGCCCTGTACAATTGTAGCAAGACTTCTTTACTCTTATACTTTGCAATAAAGGCTAACATGCCATTTGCCTTCCTTATTGCTTGCTGTACCTACATGCTAGCTTTCTGTGTTTCTTGCACGAGGACACCCAAATCTTTGTTATAATGTTTGCTGTGGATCCCCTGCTCAGTCGAAGCTGTCGGACCAAGTTTTGCTTGTCTATAGCATCCAATCTCTTTTTTAATTTAAAGTGGCTTTGACTTTAACCTGCTTGTCCACACCTTCAGGTCTCTCCATGCCTTATTCTCACCCTGCCTTTGCAATATTTAGAGCCTTGTAAGCCCTCCTGCACCCTTAGGCCTCCAACTCTGGCCTTTGTAACCCATCCCCTTCACCCTATCTTTTGCATTGCCTCAATAGTACATTCTGCAACCCCACCTAAAAAACCCTCTTGCTCACTCTACTTTTCTTCCTGCTTTTAAAAGCCACCTTGAATCTCGAGTTTTTAACCAAGCTTTGAATCAGTTTTCACCCGCAATGGCTTGGCTTCCATCACTTTTCCTTCTGTAAAGTGGTAATCTTGGAGTGCCTTTCTATGTTAAATGTGCTTTATGAATGCAAGTTGTTGTCCATCTGGCATTTTTTTTTAATGTGTGCATGTTATATACAGAACTGTAATCATATCTTGACGGTATTTATGCGAGTAGCAGGTTTCTTTTTAAAGTCAGTTCTTTTGTTTAAGTGCCAGTGCGCACAAAAACAAAGCTTGTGTGTGTTTAGCAGTTGAATAAGGACATTTTTAAAAATATTGACCCATTAAATGTCCATAAAGAGGGGCTAATGTTACAACCGAAGAGACTTGGAGCATAGAGATTTGTGACTAAGGTCATCCAAACTTCATACTAGTTGATGAGAAAAAGTTCCCTCCTAAAACTGCTTGCAATTTCTGTGCCTTTTTGGTGTCCTGTTTTGTTAGAACTTGCTGTTTGTTAGAATGCTGCAGGGAAACCCAGCGCATTGCATATTGATTGATGGCTTTCAGCAAAATTTATGGGGTGGTTGTAACACCTTTTTCTCTAGGGACTATTGCATTAAACTGGCAGACAAGAAGAAAATGCAGGTCTATTACCCAGCTCTAGAGGGTAGCTGTTCAGTCTCCAAGCACAACAAGATAAGCGCATGTGGAGAAGTGAGAGTGCGCCAGGGAGTGGAGTGATCCATGGACTCCTGTGGACTTGTAGCTCAAGGCACTATCTTCAGTATGTCAATCTGGATTAGGATTGGCAAAGATGACTGGTGGGCCTTTACAAAAAAAAAGGTTACTATTCATTAGAATAGTTTCTGCTTTGGATCTGTGGCATCTCCCTGCAGAAGGAAAGTCAGAGAAAACAGATTTGCCAGAAATTAGTCCAGCTGTCAAACTATGCTGGGCACCAGATGTAATGCTAATTAGAAAAACTACTGCCGGGGGGGGGGGAATGGATTATTAATATCTCCTAGGCATCATACATTAGAGGTGAAAACCTCCATTACATGATACAAATTTTTATATGCACTGAACCACAGAAAAGTCTGTCATTGCTCCATTATTGACAGCACAGTGTGTATGTTAACCAAGCCTGTTTAAAAGGCTGCAGCACAGGTAGAGGGAAAAACTTCGTGCTGTAGAAATTAGAATTGGTTTTCTATAGTCATACTGACTAAAATAATGTGCTTTTAGTACAACTTTAACTTTTATTATGATTGAACTGCAGCTGAATATAAATGGTGCAATTAAGTGGTATTTGATAATTCCCTGTAAGTTTTTTTATTGCATGAATAAATTGTGGAGGAAAGGCAGTACAAGTACAAATTACAGTAGAAGGAAGGCAGCAGTGCTAAACCAGTGCCTCCGGGGGCTACAAGAATGATTAATATAATGTAATCTGTAGTTACAGAGTGACATTACTGCACACTAGAGGGCATGGTTTTAGATTTTTCAAACCTCAAAATGAATTCAACACCATTGCAATCAATGTGTCAATCTCTAACTCTGGACTGCGATAGCACTGTCAACAGGAAAACCGAAATATAGCTTGGTTTTAATACAGTTCAATCAGGTATAATACATTTTGAACTGCTGTTATTAGCAGTAAAATTTAAATCTGGTTTCATATATTTGGTTCTGTGACGGAATATGATTCTATGTAACTTAGCTGGTTGACCAAGACTAGTGAATAATTTCGTCTTGTGTAGATGATGGCTGATCAAGCTTCATAGA
The DNA here is from genome assembly GCF_052327205.1 of Somniosus microcephalus. Taxonomy (NCBI): domain Eukaryota; kingdom Metazoa; phylum Chordata; class Chondrichthyes; order Squaliformes; family Somniosidae; genus Somniosus; species Somniosus microcephalus. The sequence goes on from NC_140991.1 coordinate 127,522,944, forward strand.
CATTCTATTGTCATGTACTTGTAGGCTGCATGATAAAAATATATAGAAAGCAAAATCTCTTCAGTACGCATGCACGGAGCTCCAGTATCTCCACTTACTGAAGCAAGTGATCAGATTAACCAGACTATCTGCAGATAGTGTACTTTTGTGGAAATTGATGCAGTATGTACTCAGCATGGTAGGTTTAATGGTGGCATGGTGGTGTTTCATAACCCATTCACTCGCATCTGTTTCTTGACTTTTGTGAATTCATTAGAGGGTGTAGTAAATGAGCCCAGTTAACCAGCCAGTCTTATGAACCTGTCAATTTGTAGCTATCTAACAGGAGCTGTAAATTGAATATTTTTTTTGACTGTGAAAATGTATTTCATAGGAACAGGAGTATGCCATTCAGCCCCTTGACCCTGCTCTGTCATTCAACCAGATCAAGGCTGATCTGTACCTCAACTCCATTTACCTGCCTTAGCTCCATAGCCCTTGATAGATTGTTGTTAGGTAAGGCTATCAATCGAAGTCTTGGAAAGCATCCCAGCATCCACAGCTGTTTTGGGGAGAGAATTCCAGATTTCTACTACAAACTAATCCATTATACCATCATCTAAACCGAAGGCAAAATCCGTGGAAATTTTTTGTGATTGTAAGAATGTGGTAATACCTATTGTGTGGGATGCCAAACCTGATTCTCTTGATTTTTGTTTTAACAATAGTTGAAAAATAGATTTTAAAAATTGAAAGTTTGCCAGTGTATACCAAAGGGAAGAAAAGTTTGGAAATTGTATTTTTTGTATTCGCTTGTACTAAATAAATACAGTTCTCTAACTGGTGGTAGAATTGCTAATCGGATTTTATTTTTATTTCAAGCAGTGAAGCACTCCTTCCCTGCTGTTTTCAGTGTGGCAGCTGAGCAAACTACAGCTGCACATTCCCACCCACCTATAGCCAGAGCCCATGGGACAGTGACGCATGTGTTAGATTCTCTTACCATGTCATGTTACTGCATCTGATGTGAAGTGAGGCAGGGTGAGCTGGGGTAGAGGTATGCTTGTGCATCTTTATGGAATTATTATTTTTTTAACCCCTAAAATGATGAGGTGAAATTGGACACTCAACTGCTTCGATAATAAAATAAAAAGGGAAATTCATTTTCTATGATTCAATACATACATTGAACTAAATTTCATCTATCTATAGACTGGCTTCTTTGGGATTTTTCAACCTCTTGGAGATCAGACTCTGGTCTAGAATTGATCCCCCCCCCCCCAGCTTTCCTCCTTTTTGCAATCTTTAATTCACCAGAGAGCTTGTAATTACATTTTTAATATTTTCAGTTTAAGGAAGTTTTTATTACAGCACTGGAATTTGCACATAGATGGAGTGAATGTTCTTGTGTTGACCATCTTTTCAATGCAAGGTATTTACACTTTGTCTTTCACATTCCTGTCTGGACAGTAATTGCGTTAAACATCCCTGCAATTGTCAGCTGAATCTAATCAAGGAGAACAATGAAGCCGGGCCTTTATATTTTTTTCACTTGCTGTCTATTCCTGAAGGCGCTGACTCCTGTCGGGATACAGTTCCAGAAGTGTCAAGGGCATAAGAATGTACAGGACCTGAAAAGACTTCTATGATCTATTTAGGAAGTTCCTTATCCCACGATGTATTTCATATCTCTCTATTAAAATTTTATCCAAGTAATTATCCAACTCTCTCTTGTATTTGCAGATACAATCTCCGCCCTCCCCCACCGTGCCCCCCCCCCCCCCCCCGAGACCCATTTCATATATTCATCACCTGTATAAAGTAGTTAAATGTAAGCTGTCATTTCACCCTCCCTCTTCTAAGTTTTAGGCTATTCTCTCTAGTTGTTGATGTGGCTGTTAAACATACTGATGCTTATCTTGTCTATGCCCTTTAGGATCTTGAATAATTTAATAAGATTACCCCTGAGCCTTCTCTTCAGTGCAAACATTCCCAGCTTCTGCAGCCTCTCTTTCCTAACTCGGGTGCCGAATCCCACCTGTCAGTTTAGTTGCCCTTGATTGCATCCCCTCTAATGTCTGACTGTCTTTCTCATAATATGGTAACCGGAATTGTGCCCTGTATAAACTCGATACTTCCTGAGATTTTTGTTCTATTGCTATAGCGATAGAGCCCAAGATCCTATTTGCTCTCTTTACTGGCGCGGCACACTGTGCTGATGGTTTCAGCAATCTGTCTTGTCCTGTAGAACAATACCATTTAACTTAATTTGCCAGAGTTGATGACTTTGGATTTGTCCACATTAAGTGATATCTGCTACTTTTCAGTCCAGTTACTCAATTCATCCAGGTCCTTATTTATTGAATCAGTCTGTTCTGTGTTGGTTGCAGTTCCTCCCAGTTTGGTATCATCTGCAAATTTGGAGAAAGCTATTTCTTCTCTACTTCCAAGTCATTTATGTGCATTTGTAAACAGCAACAGCCGGTACAGCCCTGCTCCCTGAGGTGCTCAAATTTTCAAAATTTTTGTCTTATAACACTCCTGTGAAGCACTTGGGACGTTTTACTACGTTAAAGGCGCTATATAAATACAACTTGTTGTACAGTACTCGGGTGAAGGTACTGCCGGTCCAGCTTCTTCTGTTTCACCCAATTTTCGATCCATATCAAAAGCACTCCATCCATATTGTGCCTCCCTACCTCGTGGATCCGTCTCCTGTGTGACACGATATCAAAAACTCTGGTGCAATTTAAATAAACAAAATCCATAGAATTTCACCATGTTTGCGTGGTTTGTTACCTCCTCAAAGAACTCCCAAGAGATTTGTCAGGCATGCTCCTTCCAGAAAGGCATACTGGCCTTCTCTTCTGTTTTTATATTTCTCAGGATGCCCTTCAGTACTTTCCCTGCAATGAATGTCAGGCTGATGGGTATGTCGTTATCTCTCTACTCTTTTTTATAGATGGTCGCCGCATTCCCTTTTCTCCAGTCCTCAGGCATCCTCCCATTTCCAAGGATTCTCTAAAGATACCTGCTAGAACATATATAATTTAATTGGCTATAATCCTTTAATTACTCTAAGGTACAATCTATCTGATCCAGAGTCTTGACTGACTTCAGTTGCCTTCAGCCTCTCCATTACCTCGATCAGTTAAATCTCATTTGCTTATCTCATAATTTTTCCTATAAATTTTACCTCAACAGTAGGAAGGTTGTCTGGGGTTTCTGTAATTTCCGTGTGTAATTGAGACACGGACTGCAGAAGTTGGTTATAACAGGTGTTTACTGAATGGAGACAAAACTGGAACGACTATACAAAGTTACTACACAGGCTTATATACAGGGGTGGTCACGACTGGTACTGCAGTATACAGGGGCTGCAGAATATAGTTCCTTCTTCAAGGTACATACACTACAATTCCTCCCCTTTTAGCTAAACAGTACATAACATTCAATTAATAATTAAATAACATATTTACAATTACAGTTGCTATATACATTAGCTGAAGTTAATCAATTATAAATTCAGTCTTTGAGGAGGCTTCCTGATTCTGTCCGGATAACGCCTCTTTGGGGTATCAGGTTCTTCTGGCAAAGTTGATCAACGTCGTTGTTTGGTTCGTCTGCTTCCAATATCACCGATTCTGAGGTAGATGCAATTGGTACTTCGGTTTCATCACCAGGTGTATAGGATCGTGGTGTAGATTTGACGTTTTCCAGTGACTCTAGAACCTGGTCAGCATGGCGTCTTACAATGCTCTCTCCAACGTCCACGGTATACATTAGAGGTCCTTGCCGTGTGCAGATCGTTCCTGGCTGCCATTTCTCTGTGCGGTAGTCCCGGGCCAAAACTAGTTGACCTACCTTAAAACTCCTGGTTGGCCTTTCATTCATATTCTGAAACTGCCTGTTCTCCACATCTCTTCTGATGTTTGGCTTAACCAAATCCAAGCGGCGTCTTCGATTGAAGAACATCATGGCTGGAGTTTGGTTGGTAACCGCATGTGTCGCATTCCGGTAGGCAAACAAGAAGTTATCCACCTTGTGTTGTAGGGGTATGTCTTCATTACACATTGCCTTGATAGCCTTCTTGAATGTTTGAACGAACCTCTCAGCCAATCCATTGGTGGCTGGATGATATGGGGCGGATGTGTAATGCTTAACACCATTGTTCTTTAAGAACCTCCGGAACTCTTCAGACACAAACTGTGGTCCATTGTCGGAGCAAATCTGTTCAGGCAGCCCATTTCTGGCGAATATGGTTCGTAAGACTGTGATAGTTTTTTCTGTGGTGGTTGAGGACATTTTTATTACCTCTGGCCACTTTGTGCATCCACCGCAATTAAAAACATCGAGTCCATAAATGGACCAGCAAAATCAATGTGTACCCTTTGCCATGGAGATGAGGGCCACTCCCATGGATGTAGAGGGGCTTGTGGTGGGGCGTTTTGGACCTTCTGGCATCCTGTACAGCTCTTGGTCATCTCTTCGATTTCTCTATCGATTCCCGGCCACCACACAAACACTCTGGCTAAGTTCTTCATTTTTACCCCTCCCAGATGACCCTCATGAAGCTCATTGAGCACTCTATCCTTCAATTTGGGTGGAATTACTACTCTGGATCCACACATCAAGGTTCCTTGGCACACTAACAGCTGTTCTCTTCTCGGCGAGAATGCTGGCAACAGTGGTTCGCCATGTGCTAGCCATCCCTTCACCGTTAAATCATAGACCCTGGAGAGTGTCGGGTCATTTCGTGTTTCCTTTTCTATGTTTGCATTCGTCACAGGTAGACAATCGACTATGGTCGAGTGGAATATCTCCACAGGATCCACTGCAGGTGCTTCTTCCACCGTCGGCAACGGTAGGCGTGACAATCCATCAGCATTCCCATGCTGTTTAGTTCCTTTGTACTCGATGTCATATTGGTGTGCCCCTAGGAAAAGGGACCACCTCTGTAGCCGTTGTGCTGTCATTATCGGGACGCCCTTCTTAGGGTTGAAAATGGAGACAAGCGGTTGATGATCAGTTAGTAGAGTAAATTTCTGTCCGTGCAGGTAGTGATTGAACTTCTTCACCCCCCACACCAGGCTGAGGGCCTCTCTGTCAATCTGGGCGTAGTTACGCTCGGCTGAAGTTAATGAGCGTGACGCAAAAGCTATCGGCCTCTCTGAACCATCAAGGGATTTATGTGACAGTACTGCTCCAACGCCGTAGGGAGACGCATCACACGCCAGTCTTATCGGTAGTGATGGGTTGTAGTGAGCCAATACTTCTCTTGAAGTGAGCAGGCCTTTACACTTCTGAAAGGCCCGCTTACATTCATCGCTCCATTTCCATGCTACTCCAGTTTGTAGCAGGGCGTTCAGTGGGTGCAGAATTGTGGACAAATTCGGCAAAAACCGAGGAATGACCTCAGTTGCGACACATTTTCAGGCGCTAGAGCCTTAATTACCGCTTCAATTTTGTATGGGGACTTATGTAACCCCTCTTCATCAATCACGTGGCCACAATACGATATTTGTTTCTTAAAAAACTCGCACTTGGGGCGATTGGCTCGTAGCCCATGTTCTCTTAGTCTAGTGAGCACCTGCTCTAGGTTGGCAAGGTGTTCACTGTCATTTTCACCTGTCACTAGGATGTCGTCCAAGTAACACTGAGTCCCCGGAATCCCTTGCAGGACTTGTTCCATCGCTCTTTGCCATAAAGCCGGAGCTGATGCAACTCCGAATACCAGTCGTTATACTGGTAAAGACCTTTGTGAGTGTTTATCGTGAGATATTTTCTAGAGGATTCTTCAACCTCCATCTGCAAATATGCTTGCGCTAGGTCAATTTTTGTAAAACGTTTCCCTCCAGATAGTGAGGCGAAAATATCTTCTATCCTCGGAAGAGGATACTGTACTGTGTGAAGGACTGGGTTCACAGTCACCTTGAAGTCCCCACAGATGCGAACTTTCCTTGGCTCCTCAGACTTATTGTTTAACGTTTTCTTCATGACAGGAATGATGGGTGTCGCCCATTCGCTCCAGTCTACCTTAGTTAACATGCCTGCATTCTCCAGATTCTCCAGCTCTGCCTCGACAGCTGGGCGAATTGCATACGGTACCAGTCTTGCTTTGAAAAACTTGGGAATTGCATTCTCTTCTATTTTTATCGAGGCGGTTACGCCTTTAAGAGTTCCCAGTTCTTGTTGAAATACCTCTTTCGCGTTAGCCAAGATTTTTGACAATCGTCCAGGTGTGACGTCATCATCCTTTTTACCAGCCACCGTCAGTGCCTGAATGGAGTGCCAGTCTAAACTTATCTTTCTGATCCATTCACGTCCCAATAACGGTGGTCCACCATCTTGTAGAATGTACAGATACAATTTCTGTATTTCCTTGCCGTTGTATTCGACAGGCACCCTTATTTTCCCTCTGGGGTATACTTTCTGCCCCGTATATGTCTTCAAGACAATGGATGTGTCTTTCAAGGGTATGTGTGAGAATAGCCGCTCGTAATCTCGTCGATTCATGACGGTCAGGGCTGATCCTGTATCCAATTCCATTTTGACTTGGGACCCTGCTATCGTGAGGGTGACCCAAATGGTTCGGTGATCCTCTTTTGGGATTACGTTGTGTAGTTTGAGACAGCTTAGTCTCTTGTTCCCGGATTCACTATCGCTCTTCTGGTCTTTGGAACTACTGTCCGTCATCTTTTGTACTTTCCTGTACTTTTCCTTAGTAGTCTTTTTGTTGTCGTTAGTCGTCTTCCCGGATCTGCAAACTCGTGCAATGTGTCCTATCTTTCCGCATTGCCTGCATGTTTTGTCCTTGAACCAGCAGTCCTTCTGGTCATGGGTTGTTCTGCCGCAGCGATAATATTTTTCAAATCCCTGTGTCATTTCATGGGTGCCGTATTCCTGTGGCTTTTGCTGTATTTCCGCAGCTCCCCTTGCTGCTGCTTCGTACGATACTGCCACGCTGAAAGCCTTATCTAGCGTCAGCTCTTTCTCTGAGAGTAACCTCTTCTGGGTTCTTTCACTCGGGAGTCCCACAGACAAATTTGTCCCGTAGGGTATCTGCCAGTCCTGCTCTGAACTGGCAGTGCTTTGATAGCTTGCGTAGTTCCGTAAGGTAATCAGCATTGCTCTCATCTTTATGCTGATTTCTCTTGTGGAATTTAAATCTTTCTGCTATCAGCAGCGGTCTAGGATTTAGGTGTTCCTGTAGGATATCAACAATTTCGTTAAAACTCTTCTCCATCGGTTTGACTGGAGTGATCAGGTTCCGCAATAGGCCATATGTTCTTGCGCCCATTAAGTGTAGTAGTACCGATGCCTTTTTCTCATCGGCTACTTCAGTTGCCTTGCAATATACTTCGACTCTTTCCACATACGTGGTCCAGCCTTCTATTGCATTATCGAAGGCAGTGATATTGCCAGTCTTCGGCATCTTGGCGATCTAAGATGGCGCCTTCCGCGCTTTGCCTTCTTCCCCGATTGAACAAAATGGCGCCTCCCACGCTTTGCCGCCTTCCCCGCTGGATTAAGATGGCGCCTCCCGCGCTTTCTGCCTTTTTTGCTGCTGCCAGCGCTGTTGCTGGCGTTTTTATGCCTTGCTGGCGACGCCCTATGGTCTTCACGCACTTCCCCCCGCGCTGCTGCCAACGCCGCTCTCCGCGGTCCCCGTGGCAAACTGCAGCTCCTCGCGGCTTTCTGCGCTTCTAATTTCTTTTATTTTAATTACTCTTCCCGTCGTCAGAGCAGACCCTATGGGACACTTTCCTCCCTCTTCTCGGGTCTGTACGCTGCCCGGCTTCGTAGCACCGGCCGCGCCCTGTGTGCTCCACCCTCTCTCCTCTTCCCGACAACGCTGCTCGGCCCCGTTGAAAAGCCACCCGATCGAGCTCTAGCCCGCCGCAGCCCAGGAAGGATCAGTGTACTACCTGCCACCAGCCCGATTAGCTGGAACACCATAGACTGGATAACCAAGCCCCGCTCTCGACAGCCTCTCCTGCAATCTTGGAATTCGATGAATCAGAGGGCGGTTGCACACGGTCGACGTCCGTTTCTTCTGTTTGTTTTTTTTTCTTTTTGGATTTCTTCCTTCTGGCCTCGACCTCGAACAACTTCGCTTCAGGGATGGATCCCCGTGAGGTGGTGCAGAACTGTAGGTAAGTTCGGATCTGTTCGTCGCCAATGTAACGGCCGTGTGTAATTGAGACACGGACTGCAGAAGTTGGTTGTAACAGGTGTTTACTGAATGGAGACGAAACTGGAACTACTATACAAAGTTACTACACAGGCTTATATACAGGGGTGGTCACTACTGGTACTGCAGTATACAGGGGCTGCAGAATATAGTTCCTCCTTCAAGGTACATACACTACAGTTTCCTCTGGACACAGACAAAAGATTAATTTAGAATACTTGACAATTCCTTGATCTCTTCATATAATGTCACTTTTGGAATCCTTGGTCCCTGTCTGCCTATTTGCTATGAAAAAAAATAAAAGCCTTTCACGTTGTCATTTTTCTCAGCCATCTCAATCGTGTTGTCTATTTTGGCTCTTTTGACCAGTTTCTTAGACTACCTAACTTTACTTTTATATTCTTACTTGCTCTCTGGTCTGAGGAAAGCTTTTTTTCATCCTTAACCTCTGCAGTACTTCTCTTTACACCCCACATCAGTCTCCTTTTCTCTCTACTGCACTTCTTTGAGTGGCATATAGTTACTTTGTATTGACAAAGTGTCCCAATCTTCCTTCGTATCCTTCTAAAAGGCTTGTCCAGTGTCTCCGCCGCCCCACCTCCCCCCCCACCCCACCCCCCCCCCAACTCCTCCATATTCCCTCAAAATCTGCTTTCCAAAGTTTATGGGGTTGTTTAGCACTCCTTCCCTCTAGTGTGAGCCTGACATTTGGCTTGTGCTCTCAGCTGATACACTTATAATGCAAACAGTAGCTACAGATTGCCATGTACAAAGGAAAAACACAATTTTTGTTCCCTTGGAGATGGTCCCTGATGGAATCCAACAGTGATGTCAGCTGAGCACTTTCTGTGCCCTTGCAAAATAAATCCACAGGCAGCTGTGGAGTTGCTCTTTTATACAGGATTATTCACATTGCTATTGGAAGTAAGGTGCAAATAAATACTTGTACTTCCCTAACAGCGATATTCTATTTTAGCTTCATTTATAGCAATAGTACAACTTTGCAGAAATAAGCTACCTATAGTTTAAAGGTGAGCTGCAATTTTGTGAAATTGCTGAACAGTAATTCTTTGTGAATGATCCACTGAGCACATCAGTACATTCAGGGAATATGCTACTTTCACAATGTACGCAAGTAAGGGTCATCGGGGAGATGCATTCATTAGAGGCAGAAAGCCGGAAAAGGAACATGAGTAAAGCCGTGGTCAGTTAACGTGGATCGCAAGAGGGAACGGATTTTAAATTAAAGCCTGAAGAGTGTCGAGGTTAATCCACGTTTTCCACTATGTACTATAACGCACTGAGTGTAGTCATTAGATGCTGGTATAATTGTCTAAATTTCAAAACTGAGCAAAGTGTAATTAACTTGGATGAAATTGGCTCACTGCATGTGTCATTGAACGGTGCACGTTAATCTTGGGGAGCATAATGTTCTTTTTTAACTATTGGATAATACCCATGAATTGGCAATCTTGAAGGCATGTGTTGCAGCTTTACTGTCACAGTACAAGCCCATGACTGAGCAAGAGAAAAGCTGGTCCAAAGCTAGAGGAATGTTGACTGTTATAGAGTCATAGAGTAATACAGCACGGATAGAGGCCCTTCGGCCCATCGTGTCCGCGCCGGCCACCAAGCCCTGTCTAATCTAATCCCATATTCCAGCATTTGGCCCGTAGCCTTGTATGCTATGGCATTTCAAGTGCTCATCCAAATGCTTCTTAAATGTTGAGGGTTTCTGCCTCCACAACCCTTTCAGGCAGTGAGTTCCAGACTCCAACCACCCTCTGGGTGGAAAAAGTTCTTTCTCAAATCCCCTCTAAACCTCCCGCCCTTTACCTTGAATCTATGCCCCCTAGTTATTGACCCCTCTACTAAGGGAAAAAGCTCCTCAGCATCCATTCTATCTATGCCCCTCATAATTTTGGACACCTCAATCATGTCCCCCCTCAGCCTCCTCTGCTCCAAGGAAAACAAACCCAATCTGCCCAGTCTCTCTTCATAGCTGAAGCGCTCCAGCCCTGGTAACATCCTGGTGAACCTCCTCTGCACCCTCTCTAACGCGATCACATCCTTCCTGTAGTGTGGCGACCAGAACTGCACACAGTATTCCAGCTGTGGCCTAACCAATGTTTTATACAGCTCCATCATAACCTCCTTGCTCTTATATTCAATGCCTCGGCTAATGAAGGCAAGTATCCCATATGCCTTTTTTACCACCTTATCCACCTGTTCCGCCGCCTTCAGGGATCTGTGTACTTGCACACCCAGATCCCTCTGACCCTCCGTCTTGCCTAGGGTCTTTCCATTCATTGTGTATTCCCTTGCCTTGTTAGTCCCCCCAAAGTGCATCACCTCGCACTTTTCCGGGTTAAATTCCATTTGCCACTGTTCCGCCCATCTGACCAACCTATCTATATCGTCCTGCAGACTGAGGCTACCCTCCTCGCTATTTACCACCCTACCAATTTTTGTATCATCCGCGAACTTACTGATTATACCCTTTACATTCATATCCAAGTCATTAATGTAGACCACAAACAGCAAGGGACCCAGCACCGATCCCTGTGGTACCCCACTGGCCACAGGCTTCCAGTCACAAAAACAACCTTCGACCATCACCTTCTGCCACTAAGCCAGTTTTGTATCCAATGTGCCAAAGCACCCTGGATTCCATGGGCTCTTACCTTCTTGACCAGTCTCCTGTGCGGGACTTTATCGAAGGCCTTACTGAAATCCATGTATACCACATCCACTGCGTTACCCTCATCCACACACCTAGTCACCCCCTCAAAATAATGTCGCAAAAACAAAGTGTCTCTGATGCGATTTATGATCTAAGATGACTTTTTGTAGAAGTAAGCACATCTTGAGGTTGGATCAATTTGATGTCATTAAATCGAACTTTTTACAGAATCCTCCCCTTTTTGGTGTCTTTTAAATGTAGCCCAGCTTTCTGCTTTTTGAATTGATGTTTAATATTGAGATGCACTGGTAACAACTCTTTTGTTCTTTGCAAAAATGTGGAAGTCTGGCTCGTGTTGCTTCAGTCAGGATCCTGAAGACTGTTTTTCTAATGTTGTAATGGTGGACTATGATCTGGAGTAAGCCATCCTCATTCACCTTGGAAAAATGTGTTTTGGATCTGCCTTAATGTTGTACCTTGCCTTAACAGTTGCTGTATGCTATTAACCTTGCAACGCCATGGATGAGTTATTTCTAGGCACGATATTTGGAATAGCACCACTAGTTAGAAACATAGAAGATAGGAGCAGGAGTAGGCCATTCGGCCCCTCGAGCCTGCTCCACCATTCAATGAGATCATGGCTGATCATCTAAATTCAGTACCCTGTTCCTGCCTTCTCTCCATATCCCTTGATCCCTTTAGCCTTAAGAAATATATCCAACTCCTTCTTGAATATATTTAATGAATTGGCCTCTACTGCCTTCTTTGGCAGAGAATTCCACAGGTTCCCCACTCTCTGGGTGAAGAAATTCCTCCTTATCTCTGTCCTAAATGGCTTACCCCTTATCTTTAGACTGTGACCCCTGGTTCTGGACTCCCCGACCACCGGGAACATCCTTCCAGCATCTAGTCTGTCTAGTCCTGTTAGAATTTTATAAGTTTCGATGAGATCCCCTTTCATTCTTCTAAACTCCAGCGAGTACAAGCTCAATCGACCCAATCTCTCCTCATACGTCATTCCTGCCATCCCAGGTATCAGCCTGGTGAATCTTCGCTGTACTCCTTCCATGGCAAGAACATCCTTCCTCAGATAAGGCGACCAAAACTGCACACAATACTCAAGGTGTGGTCTCACCAAGGCCCTGTACAACTGCAGCAAGACACCTTTGTGCCTGTACTCAAACCCTCTCGCTACGAAGGCCAACATACCATTTGCCGCCTTAACCGCTTGCTGCACCTGCATGCTTACTTTCAGCGACTGGTGCACAAGGACACCCAGGTCTCGTTGCACTTCCCCTTCTCCCAATCTATTGCCATTCAGATAATAATCTGCCTTCCTGTTTTTGACACCAAAGTGGATAACCTCGCATTTATCCACATTATATTGCTTCTGCCCAATCACCCAACCTGTCCAAATCATACTGGAGTTTCTCGGCATCCTCCTCACAGCACACATGCCCACCCAGCTTTGTGTCGTCTGCAAACTTGGAGATATTACATCTAGTTCCCTCGTCCAGATCATCAAAATATATATTGTGAATAGCTGGGGTCCAAGGACCGATCCCTGCGGTACCCCACTAGTCACTGCCTGCCACTCGGAAAAAGAGCCGTTTATTCCAACTCTTTGTTTTCTGTCTGCCAACCAGTTCTCTATCCAAGTCAATACCTTGCCCCCAATGCTGTTAAAATTAGATAAAAATAATGTCAAAATGGGGAAGAGAAAAGAGGAGGGAAAGGAAAGACTGAGCAAGCGGACATAGTGTTTACATTTGAAGCATTTATTTATGTTAATATTATAGTAACAAAATTATTCCTTATGAGTGAGCTAAGATTTCTATGGACTTGTTGGAAGTCTAAGGGTTAAGTTAGTGTGGAAAATATGTCATCCTGAAAGTTACTTCTGAGTGCAAATACAAACACTGATTTGAATGAAAATTGAATGTACTTTTATAGTTTGATGTAAACCAGAACTGCAAAAATGTTCATTAACTCCATTAAGGTTCAAAAGATGAATCGGAATCCCCAATTCCATTTGCTGCTCTTTGCCAGTTCTTTCCCTGTGTGGAACTGTTATGAATGACTTCTTTCCCCCGCTGTGGTTGCAACCATTAAAGAAATAAAATGTTATACTGTCATTTAAAAACTTTATTTTTTGTTTCTTTCAGGCCATGTGGTTTAATACTTCAGCTCATAGTGAAATAGCAAATCTTGATGGTGGAAATATTGATGAAATCTTAAGTAAGTGTTCTTTCAAAATTTTATGTAAGTTTTTTTTGCTTTCGTATGACTGTAGGGATTGGCATCAGAGTCCATGTAGACCCTTAGGATGTAATCTGCTCAAGACTGTATCATTTGAAAAAGAAAAATTTGAAAGGGTATGAAAAAGGCACTGGGGAATTAGATTAAGTGTACATCTTTCAGAGACCAGCGAAGGCAAAATGGACTGAATAGCCTCTTCTATGCTGTAAAATTCTAGGATTCTATGGCATTATAAAAGATGCAGTCTGGTAGACTGAGCACAGAGACACCCTACCACTTCAGTATGGATATTCCACAGTCCTCTCCAGTATTGTGATGCTTCATCTTCTGTTGACCATCTTCTTTATTTTTCATCTTCCACCCCCTCTTTTATAAAAAAAAAAAAAAACTTGTGTATTCCAATTATCTGTTGAATTAATGATTGATAATTTACAATGGCAATAATGATGTAAGCTTGGAATGATGTATCTTTGAGTTCCATTAATTATTTTCTAACTTTACTTGATTAACACTTAATACCCCCAGTTTTTGCCTAGTGTTGACTATAATGATGTAAAGCACATTGTCAGTTATGAACATAACTAAAATGATAACATTTCTGGCTAGTTGATTGACTCAAAGATTGTATGGTAAAGTCAAAGTATTGTATTTAAGATACTGTTCAAAAATCCACATTCACAAATCTTATTTCTATTTGTGAAGAGTTTAAAATGTCTGATGAAATCTCGAAGCTGATAGATAGTATTATATAATGGGTGAATTGATGTGCTGTGCCATCAAGTAAGGAATTCTACAATGTCCATAGATTCAACATGCTACTCATACCAAAGATGGTTATTATATGAAAGCTACAACTAAATTGGTAAATTTTCATATGCTACAGGGTTTACACTACTGTATCTACATGTTTTGCACTTATAAACATAGGATTTGTATTATCTTTGCTAACGCAGTATTTGTAGCACTGTCTTCAAGTTAATGTTCAGAATTTTAAGTGTGCTGTGTGATTATTGTAGAAATTTTAACTTCTTGTAACCTTTATCATTTTTTCCAGGCAATGCAGATGTTGCACTAGTCAATTTTTATGCTGATTGGTAAGTGAAACAAAAAAACAAAAATAATGCATTTGAAGATTGTTTTTAATATTTGCTGTCAGGATGTGGCGACACTGGCAAGGCTGCATTTATTGCCCACTCATAATTGCCCTAAGGCCTTCTGCAACTGTTGCAGTTCTTGTGGTGCTGATGCTCCCACAGTGGTGTTCAGTAATAAATTCCAGGACCCAACGATGATAAAGAAATGGAAATATGACTCTGAGGGGAACCTCAATGCAATGGTGTTCCCATGACATGCTTGTTCTTGTTCTTCAGTGGTAGACGTCATAAACCAGAGAAGAATTGTCAAAGTAACCGTGGCAAGTTGCTGTACTGCACTGGTGTTAGAGGGGGTAGATATTGAGTTCAGTGGGAGGGACACTTATCAAGGTAACTACTCTTGCATTGTAGCATCAACTGTAAATGCAACAGCTCCTAAAATTAAGTTAGTTTGAAAACCTTTATACCAGGAGCATGCTTGCTTTCTGGAGTATACTATCAACTGCTGAACAATGGAAAGGGAATTGAGGATGAACTTTGTAGACAGCTGATAGGGGCATGCATTAACTATGGAGTTATAATTGTACAAGATTAATTATCCAAAAATGGACTGGGACAGGAAAAATGTCAGTATTGAGAAAGTGGAGATTTTGCAGTGTGTTCGGGACTGTTATGTCAGATAATTTGAGCACAGCAGTGAGATAAATGGCCAGATAATCTGTTTCAATGATGTCGGCTGAGGGATAAATATTGGCCAAGACACCGCAAGAATTCCCCTGCTCTTCAAATAGTACCGTGGGATCTTTTATGTCCACCTGAAAGAACAGACGGGGCCTTGGTTTATTGTCTCATCTGATGATGCAGCACTCCCTCAGTACTGTACTGAAGCATCAACCTAGATTTTGTGCTCACGTCCTGGAGCGGGTTTTGAACCCACAGCCTTCTAACTTGGGTGAGAGTGCTACCACTGAACCAATGCTGACACCATGGATGAGTAAATGAGATTCAATTAAATTTGAAACTTAAAAAAAAAAAATACCACTTGTAGGACAGATAATAATAAAAATAAAAGAGAGGAAAAATATAAAGATTTTACAGAAAAGCTGCTAAAAAAGAGATTAGAAAATACAGGAAACTTTGTGCTATCCGGCACTGACAGGACCGAGCTGTTGCCGTCCCATCAAAATTGCCGGACAAACCAGCGCTAATGTTGAAACATACGGAGATTTTGAGCTCCATATCTGGCAACAAACCCTGTTGCACAGCTTCTAAACATTCGGCCGTACCTTGCAAGCATCTCTGTAGTTTAGCAACAGCTTCAGCGAGACCTTGCAGAGCCTGACTGGTAGAAAAAAAAGCAACGAAAAGAAAAAAAAACGAACGAAACGGCTCCTGATTTTTGCTGGTGGCTCGAGCATTCCGGACAGTTAACCTCCGGATAAACCAAAGTTTCCTGTAAGAGGGAACAAGAGAGACCAAAAAAAAGTATTTTTAAAGGTGTATTAGTAAGATGTTAGTCAAGGTAAGGGCAGGGCCACAGAGATGAAGGAGGCAGAAATACTAAAAAAAAAGTACTTCCATTTTCACAGGTGATTGTTCAAAGAGAAATAGTATTGAAGAAGTTACAGAAATTAAAGGTAAACAATCCCCAAAACCCGATGGTTTACGTCCAAGGATCTTGAAGGAAGCTAGGGAAGAAACGGCAGAGGCTCATACTATAATTTTCCAATAGAAGGATAGTAGATGTAACGGCCCCTTTCAACAAAGAGGGAGTTATAGCCCAGTGAATCTTTCTTTGGCTTTGGTGAACTATTAAGAGTCTATAGTACAGGATGAAGTTACTAAGCACTTGGAGCAGCATGGATTTCTAAAAGGCAGGTCATGCTTGACCAATCTCACAGAATTCTTTGAAAAGCTAACAGAGGACATGCAATAGATTTTCAAAAAAACATTTGATAAGGTACACATGAAAGACTTTTGGGAAACAAGATGGCAAATACAGCCAGAAGTGCCGAGTGGATGATCCATATCAGCCTCCTCCCGAGGTCACCACCACCACAGAAGCCAGTCTTCAGCCAATTTGATTCACTCCACGTGATATCAAGAAACCACATTGGATGCAGCAAAGGCTGTGGGCCCCAACAACATCCCAGCTGTCATGCTGAAGACTTGTGCTCCAGAACTAGCCGCGCCTCTAGCCAAGCTGTTCCAGTACAGCTACAACACTGGCATCTATCCGACAATGTGGCAAACTGCCAGGTATGTCCTGTCCACAAAATGTAGGACAAATCCAATCTGGCCAATTACCACCCCATCAGTCTACTCCCAATCATTAGCAAAGTGATGAAAGGTGTCATCGACAGTGCTATCAAGCAGCACTTACTCACAAATAACCTGCTCACTGATGCCCAGTTTGGATTCCGCTAGGACCACTCTGCTCCAGGCCTCATTACAGCTTTGGTCCAGAAATGAGGTGAGGTGAGAGTGACATCAAGGCAGCATTTGACCGAGTGTGGCATCAAGTAAAACTGAGGTCAATGGGAATTTGGGGGGGGGGGGGGGCGGGGGGCACACTCCACTAGCTGGAGTCATACCTAGCACAAAGGAAGATGGTTGTGGTGATTGAAGGTCAATCATCACAGCCCCAGGAGTTCCTCAGGGCAGTGTACTAGGCCCAACCAGCTTCAGCTGCTTCATCAGTGACCTTCCCGCCATCATAAGGTCAGAAGTGGGGATGTTCACTGATGACTGCACAGTGTTCAGTGCCATTCGCAACTCCTCAGATAATGAAGCAGTTCATGCTCGCATGCAGCAAGACCTGGACGACAGTCAGGCTTGGGCTGATGTGTGGTGCGAATGTTACCTGCCACTTAAGTGCCAGGCAATGACTATCTCCAACAAGCGAGAGTCTAACCACCGCCCCTTGACATTCAATGGCATTACCATCACCGAATCCCCCACCATCAATGTCCTGGGGGTCACCATTTACCAGAAACGTAACTGGACCAGCCACATAAATACTGTGGCAACAAGAGCAGGTCAGAGGCTGGGTATTCTGCGACGAGTGTTTCACCTCCTGACTCCCCAAAGCCTTTCCACCATCTACAAGGCACAAGTCAGGAGTGTGATGGAATACTCTCCACTTGCCTGGATGAGTGCAGCTCCAACAACACTCAAGAAGCTCGACACCATCCAGGACAAAGCAGCCCACTTGATTGGACCCCATCCACCACCTTAAACATTCATTCCCTCCACCACCGGCGTACCGTGACTGCAGTGTGTACCATCTACAAGATGACAACAACAACTCGCCAAGGCTTCTTCGGCAGCACCTCACAAACCGGCGACCTCTGCCACCTAGAAGGACAAGGGCAGCAGGTGCATGGGAACACCACCACCTCCAAGTTCACCTGCAAGTCACATCGTCCTGACTTGGAAATGTATCACCGTCCCTTCCGCGTCGCTGGGCCAAAATCCTTGAACTCCATCCCTAACAGCACTGTGGGAGTACCTTCACCACACGAACTGCAGCGGTTCAAGAAGGCGGCTGACCACCATCTTCTTGAGGGCAACTCGGGATGGGCAATAAATGCTGGCGTTGCCAGCAATGCCCACATCCCATGAACTTCTTTGAATTCCATTTTTTTTTTTTATGTGTCCTGATGGATAGAGGGATGTTTGGAGGGCAGTAAGCAAAAAGTTGGGGTAAAAACCGGTTTCTCAAACTGGACAGATGTGGTATTCCACAGGGGTGTGTTTGGGGCTAAGATGTGGTATTCCACAGGGGTGTGTTTGGGGCTACCCTTATCCATTCTATACTTAAATGACCTGAATTTAGGAATTGAAGGCGTAATGTTGAAATTTACCGATGATGCCAAATTGGGTATCACTAATTGTAGTGACAATTGTGAAAAACGGAGAACGTAGATAGGCTCGCAGGTGGGCAGACGGTGACGGATGTGGTCCAGTGTAGGAAAATGTGATGTCATACTTTGTGAAAGTAAGAATAGGGGAAGGAAATGCACATTAAGACTTTAGCTGGAGAAAGAAATTTGTATTTTTATAGTGCCTTTTACATCATTGGAACATTGCAAAACACTCACATCCAATGAAATACTTCTGCAGTGTGGTTACTGTTTTGTAGGAAAACATAGCAGCCAATTTGTATATAGCAAGGTCCCACAAACAGCAAGAGATGAATGACAAGTTAACGTTTTCATAGTGGTGCTTGAGGCTCTAATGTTGGCCAGAACACCAGGAGAATTCCATGCTCTTCATACGTTCATCTAAGCAGGCAGGTTCATCTAAGAAGGCAGGCAGGGCTCTGGTTTAATGGTCTAATTTGAAAAATGGCACCTCTGATTGTGCAGTACTCCCTCAGTACTACACAGAAGGGTCAGCCTAGATTATGTGCTCAGAACCTGGAGTGAAGCTTGAACCAATAACCACCTAACTCGGTGAGAGTGCTCCCATTCAGTAGTGCGCCGATACACAGATCATAAAAATTGGCAGCATAAATAGGTACAGTAATGTAAAAAAGCAAAATAAGTCCTTGGTTTTGTATCCAGCGACACAGAATGTATAAAGGAGATTACTTAGGTCACATTTCGAGTATTGCGAGTAGTTTTGGGCACCCCATTATTGAAACAAAGCAATGGAAAAGATGTAGGTTCCATACACTGGTATTTTACCAGAGATGAGAGGTTATAGTTGTATAGAGACCTGAGAAACTGGGATTTTTTTTTAACCACAGCTGAAGGTTAACTGGTGACCGAGATTGTGAACAGTTATAAGATAAATAGCGAAAAATTGTTTCATTGATTAGTGAGAGGACACAAATCATAAGAGTTAAAGGGGATATTAGAAAAAAATTCTTTACACAATGTTGTTAAAACAGAGTCCGTAAGAAAGGGAATTGGACAGCTTGAAAAAAGGAACGTGTGAACGTGCATCAGGAACGAGCAGAATAGTGGGTTTGTGGAGAATAGCACAGGTACAGACTTGAGTTAAGTGACCTGTTCCTGTGCTGCAACATGCTATAACTGACCTCAGATGCTGCTGTCACAGACCTGAAAGTAACTAGACAACATTAACTAGAGTTTACACTGATGTGAAGTTGTTCTGTTTCAGCCCTCTTCACTCCTCTTCCCCCCCCCCCCCCCCCACCAAAATGGGTGAAAAGCATTTCTTAAATGTACTTTTTAAAAATTACTGACATCTGGCATAGGGCTGAGTTTGTTTTGTGGTGATTACTGTGTTCAATAAGTCCAGCTCTAACAGATTAAAATTTATGGAAACTAACGGACCTATAAATATCATAAGCTTTTTTGTCCTCAATATATGGTTTACTATGTCCATGGGCAGAAGCAGCATTGGCAAAAGCCACGACTTTAGTTAGCAGCGTGTGTATATTGAGCAGCGTGTGTATATTGAAGTAACAACAGAAAATGCTGGAAAAACTCAGCAGGCCAGGCAACATCCGTGGAGAGAAATTAGATTCAACGTTTCGGGTCAAAACCCTTTATCAAGACTAAAGAGGCACAGGGAATGAAATAGATTAAGAGGCCGGGCTGGGAGAGAACAAAAGAGAAGAGACATTAAGAGGTATTCAAAACGAGACGAGATGGTGATACGACTAGTGGAGACAAAAGACAGCTCTAGATTAGGTGTGAAATGCGCTGGCAGAATGGGAGACAGCCGCCATGTGGGAGAGAGAAAAAAAAGGAAAGGGGGGGGGGGGGAAACCAAAACAAAGGTGTGGATAAAAAATATAAGTAAAAATGTAATAGGGGCCGAGGTTATGATATTGAGTCCGGAAGGCTGTAAAGTACCTAATCGGAAGATGAGGTGCTGTTCCTCGAGTTTACGTTGAGCTTCTGAGGAACAATGCAAGAGGCCAAGGACGGTGAGGTCCGAGTGGGAATGGGGCGGTGAATTAAAATGACAGGCGACCGGAAGCTCGGGGTCACCCTTACGGACTGAACGGAGGTGTTCCGCAAAGCGGTCACCCAATCTGCATTTGGTCTCCCCAATGTAGAGGAGACCGCATCGTGAGCAGCGAATACAGTATACTAAATTGCAAGAAGTGCAAGTAAATCGCTGTTTCACCTGGAAGAGGTGTTTGGGGCCCTGGACAGTGGGAAGGGGGGAGGTATAGGGGCAGGTGTTACATCTCCTGTGCATGTGTATATTGAAGTCCAGACAAGTCTCAGCTGATTTTAGAGAGTTGACCTATCAATTACCATGGCTCTTGGTGACTGATGGATAACTTCTTGGATCCTGGGAAATTCAAATTGGCTGATGTTAATGCATGTGCTGCTGCTAATAACTCAGCAACGGAATGGTCTTTTTCGTTGGTTTGAGCATTCAGATTAAAACACCCCAGTGACCTGTTATTCAGAATATGGCTAAGTGTGTGAATCCTACCAATTTGTGTGGTTAATTTAAATAATCTTTTATGTGTAGCTGTAAGTTGATTGGTAGCAAGTACTTTTTAGAAACAGGATTCGAAATGCTCGAAAATGCGGTATAATGCTAAGTTGTTTTATGGACTTCAACTTTGATTCATGAAGATTTCAGTCTTGATTTTTTGGAATACTGCATGACAGTAAATTAATATGCTGTAAATTAAGAATGTAAACATTTTTGTCAATTTTATCATATAGTGAAAATATTAATTTCTGGATTTTTTTGTAATAAGTTTCAATTCTATCTGGGAGCTACTTTGTGTGTTAACTGCAGAAAAAAGGGAATCTAGTGAAGAGCAAGTGTCCTCATTAGTACTCGCATTAAAATCAAACTTCGTCTTTCTGTAGGTTACTGGAATATATTTGTTTAAATAGTGCTTATAACATAATTAGAACTGTCTTTGAGGAGGAGCTTGTAAGAGTAAACACTGTGTCTGAAATTAAACTCTCAACATCCGGCCCAGTAACTCGGCCCAGTAACTCGGTCCTCTCCCTGATGGTCTTCACTGTTCAAACAAATTGTTGAGAGAAGAGACACAAAAATGACTGTCAACTTAAAATTTAAAGGGTTGCTGATGGCAAGACTATTTGCTTGCAAAGTGAGTTTTGTATTACAGATGCTGAAAGGAACCAGATGTATTTGGTTGGCTTTAAGCACAAACATTACCAAAGTCCTGAAGTTTTTAATAAGATTTTGTGGCAAAGTAGGAGGAGTTGTTTGTATGCGGGTAGGAAACAAATTTGTGGTTGGGGTCAGACATGAAGCTTTGATCCTAACTTCCCAGATCAGACTCTAGGCAAGAAAAGACTAGACCATGTGGCATAATTCACTGTGGTGCCTTCTTGGAGAAAACAAACTTTTTAAATTGTAACTTGAGTGACATGGCCATCCTTAAAAGTAAAAAAAAAATACAATACTGCAGATCCTGGAAGTCTGAAACAAAAACACAAAATGCTGGGGGCGCACAGCAGGTCAATCTGCATCTGTGGAGAGAACAGACAAGCTAATGTTGCAGGTGCAGTCTCTTCCAAAATGAAAAATTACATGCGGACAGGCATATTAATACAATCAGAAAAATGGGAGGGGTGTAATATATAGAGTATAATCTATAAAAGGAGTGTAATCGTCAGTGTAATGATGTAACCTCAGTCGTGTAATTGACAATTAAAACATTGCTTGACTGAGATTATTATTTCACTCATGAGTTTGTCTCAATATTTATTTTCCCCCTCCCCTTTTTCCGATTTGTATTAATGAACCTATCTGCCTGCTATTTTTTCAGTTTGAAAGAAGGATGTGCACCGAAATGGTAACTTGTCTGTTCTCTCCACAGATACTGACTGACCTGCTGTATGTTTCCAACAATTTTTGCTGATCTTTAAATAAGTTTTGGTGCTTTATTTTTTTTCTAAAAACCTAACCAAACTCAAATGAAATCCAAATTCAGGAAGATGTGGACATCAAGTCTATTAATGATCAATACTATTCAGTATTGCTTCTCTGCCATAAGAGTTCATCTCATCTGCCCTTGGAGCATTACTAGTGCTAGCGCCATGTTTGTTGGAAGAGATTGAAATATTGGTGTCATCTGCCAAGTGATGCTCAATAGGAAATGCTGGGGCTGCCGATATGTGAAACACAAGTACGGTTTCCAGCAGAATGTATTAGTTGTATTATAAATTTATGTATAAATAATGTAAAAGGCGGGGTGTAGAAGAGAAAATGTAAACTGTTGACAAAGGGGGAAAGGCAGTCCCAACAATTTTTTAAAAATAAAGTAGGAAACAGTGCAAGAAATGAATAAGGGAATAAGTTAAAGGAACTGGAACAATTGTTGTTACTATCTTATGTATGTCAATGAGCGGCTGCAGGACATTCTGAGGGAATCGTGGTCTATATCGATATTAACGACATAGGTAGAAAGAAGGATGAGGTACTGCAGGCAGATATTGGGGAACTAGGAAATAGATTAAAAAGCAGGACCTCAAAAGTAGTAATCTCCGGATTACTCCCGGTGCCACGAGCTAGTGAGGATAGAAATAGGAGAATAGAGCAGATGAATGCGTGGCTGGAGAGATGGTGCAGGAGGAAGGGCTTTAGATTCCTGGGACATTGGGACCAGTTCTGGGGGAGGTGGGACCTGTACAGGCCGGATGGGTTACACCTCATCAGAGCCTGGACCAATGTCCTCACCGGGGTGGGTGGGGGGGGGGGGGGGGTCGCTAGTGCTGCTGGGGAGAGTTTAAACTAATTTGGCAGGGGGATGGCCACCAGGATGTAGCATTAGAAAGGGGGGGAAAGGTGCACAAAGGATTGGGAGAGACAGACAGCACCAGAGTAAGAAATAGTATGGTATTGGGTGGAGTCAGACTAAGAAAGAATACAAGAAGGTCTAAGATAGGTTTACAGTGCATGTGTGTGCATGCACCAAGCATGGTAAATAAGGTTGGTGAGCTGCAGGCGCAAATAGCCACATGGGAATATGATGTTGTGGCGATAACGGAGACCTGGCTCAAAAAAGGGTAGGATTGGGTGCTAAATATTCCTGGATATAAGGTGTTCAGGAAAGATAGGGAAGGAAAGAAAGGCGGTGGGGTGGCAGTATTGATTAAGGAGAATATTAGTGCTAGAGAGAGGATGTCCTACAGGGGTCAAGGACAGAATCTATTTGGTTAGAGTTGAGAAACAACAGAGGTGCCATTACACTACTAGATGTATTCTATAGGCTGCCAACTAGTGTAAGGATATAGAGAAGCAAGTTTGCAGAGAAATTACAGAGAGGTGCAAGAACTATAGAGTAGTGATAATGGAGGACTTCAACTATCCTAATATAGACTGGGATAGTAATAGTGTAAAGGGCAGAGAGGGGGAAGAATTTCTGATCAGTATGTTTCCAGCCCAACGCAGAAGGAGGCATTGCTGGATCTGGTTCTGGGGAATGAGGTAGGTCAAGTGGAGCAAGTGTCAGTAGGGGAACATTTAGGGAACAGTGATCACAGTATCATAAAGTTTAGACTAGCTATGGAAAAGGACAGGGAGCAATCTAGAGTAAAAATACTTAATTGGAGGAAAGCCAATTTCAGGGGGTTGAGAATGGATCTGGCCCGGGTAAATTGGAATCAAAGATTGATAGGCAAAACTGTAATTGAACAATGGGCTGCCTTTTAAAGAGGTGATGGTTCGGGTACAGTCGAGGTACATTCCCACAAGGGAGAAAGGTAGGGCAACCAGAGCTAGAGCTCCCTGGATGATGAAAGAGATGGACAAGTGTCAGGTTGAGAATACAAGTGAGATCCAGGCTGAATATAGAAAGTTCAGAGGGGAAGTGAAAAAGGAAATAAGAGGGGCAAAGAGAGAGTATGAGAATAGATTGGCAGCTAACATAAAAGGGAATCCAAAAGTCTTCTATAGGCATATAAATAGTAAATGGTTAATAAGAGGGGGGTGGGGCCGAATGGGAACAAAATGGAGACCTACACATGGAGGCAGCAGGCATGCCTGAGGTACTAAATGAGTACTTTGCATCTGTCTTTACCAAGGAAGAGGATGCTGCCAAAGTCATAGTGAAAGAGGAGGTAGTGGAGATACTGGATGGGATAAAAATTGATCAGGAGGTGGTACTAGAAAGGCTGGCTGTACTTAAAGTAGATAAGTTGCCAGGGGATGGGATGCATCCTCGGATGCTGAGAGAAGTAAGGGTGGAATTTGCAGAGGTACTGGCCATAATCTTCCAATCCTCCTTGGATACAGGACTGGCGCCAGAAGACTGGAGAATTGCAAATGTTACACCCTTGTTCAAAAAAGGGTGCAAGAATAAACCCAGCAACTACAACAGAAAACGCTGGAAAAACTCAGCAGGGCAGGCAGCATCCGTGGAGAGAGAAACAGAGTTAACGTTTCAGGTCAAAGACCTTGCGTCAGAACTGGGAAAAAAGCAGGAAATGGAAAGCAAGTTTAGGGGCTGGGAAAAGGGCGAGGGGATGAAAGAACAAAAGGGAAGGTCAGTGATGGGATAGAAAGTAGGAGAGATTGAGACATTAAGAGATATTCAAGGCAAGAGGTGGTGGTAATGGGACAAGTTAAGAACAAAGGATGGCTCTAGATGACGTGTGAATTGCAGGCCAGTCAGTTTAACCTCTGTAGTGGGGAAACTTTTAGAAATTATAATCCAGGACACAATTATCACTTAAGAGAAGTATGGATTAACTAAGGAAAGCCAGCATGGATTTGTTAAAGGCAAATCATGTTTAACTAAGGTAATTGGGTTTTTTGATGATGTAACCGAGAGGGTTGATGAGAGCAATGTGGTTGATGTGGTGTACATGGACTTCCAAAAGGCGTTTTGATAAAGTGTCACATAATAGGCTTGCCAGCAAAGTTGAAGCCCATGGAATAAAAGGGACAGTGGCAGCATAGTTACGAAATTGGCTAAGTGACAGGAAACAGAGTAGTGGTGAACGGTTGTTTTTCAGACTGGAGGAAGGTACACAGTGGTGTTCCCCAGGGGTCGGTACTAGGACCACTGCTTTTCTTGAGATATATATATTAACATAAGAACATAAGAAATAGGAGCAGGAGTAGGCCAATCGGCCCCTCGAGCCTGCTCCGCCATTCAATAAGATCATGGCTGATCTGATCCTAACCGCCAATCTACTATCACAGAACCATCTCCTGAATCTAACAGAATTAGACACACGAAATAGGAGCAGGATCAGGCTACACGGCCCCTGGGCCCGCTCTGCTACCCACAGGGCCATGACCGATCCGAACCTAGACTCATGTCCAAATTCCTGCCCGCTCCCCGTAACCCTTAATTCCCTTTTACTTCTAGGAAACTGTCTATTTCTGTTTTAAATTTATGTAATGATGTAGCTTCTACAGCTTTTTGGGGCAGCATATTCCATGGACCTACCACCCTCTGAGTGAAGTAGTTCCTCCTCATCTCAGTTTTGAAAGAGCAGCCCCTTATTCTAAGACTATGCCCCCTAGTTCTAGTTTCACCCATCATCGGGAACATCTTCCCCGCATCCACCCGATCCAACCCCTTCACAATCTTATATGTTTCAATAAGATCGCCTCTCATTCTTCTGAACTCCAATGAGTAGAGTCCCAATCTACTCAACCTCTCCTCATATGTCCATCCCCTCATCCCCGGGATTAACCGAGTGAACCTTCTTTGTACTGACTCGAGAGCAAGCATGTCCTTTCTTAAGTATGGACACCAAAACTGTACGCAGTATTCCAGGTGCGGTCTCACCAAAACCTTGTACAACTGAAGCAATACCTCCCTATTTTTATATTCTATCCCCCTAGCAATGAAAGCCAACATTCCATTGGCCTTCTTAATCACTTGCTGCACCTGCATACTAACCTTTTGAGTTTCGTGCACCAGGACCCCCAGATCCCTTTGTACTTCAGTACTTTCCAGTTTCTTGCCATTAAGATAATAACTTGCTCTACGATTTTTCCTGCCAAAGTGCATAACCTCACACTTTCCAGTATTGTATTCCATCTGCCAAATCTCTGCCCACTTACTTAGCCTGTCGATGTCCCCTTGCAGGTTTTTTATGTCCTCCTCACTCACTACTTTCCCTCCCATCTTAGTATCATCTGCAAACTTTGATATGTTACACTCGGTCCCCTCCTCCAAATCGTTAATATAGATTGTAACGAGTTGGGGACCCAGCACTGACCCCTGCGGAACACCACTAGTTAACGACTTTGACTTGGGCGTACAAGGCACAATTTCAAAATTTGCAGATGAGACAAAACTTGGAAGTATAGTGAACAGTGAGGAGGATAGTGATGGACTTCAAGAGGACATAAACAGGCTGGTGGAATTTTGGTAGGCAGAACGAGGAGAGGCAATATAAACTGAATAGTACAATTCTAAAGTGGGTGCAGGAACAGAGAGACCAGGGGGTATATGTGCACAAATCGTTAAAGGTGGCAGGGCAGGTTGAGAGAGGTTAAAAAAGCATATGGGATCCTGGGCTTCATAGAGGCATAGAGTACAAAAGCAAGGATGTTATGATGAACCTTTATAAAACACTGGTTCGGCCTCAATTGGAGTACTGTGTCCAATTCTGGGCACCACATTTTCTGAAGGATACAGAGGCTGCAGAGAAGATTTACGAGAATGGTTCCAGGGATGAGGGACTTCAGTTACGTGGTTAGATTGGAGAAGCTAGGGTTGTTCTCCTTGGAGCAGAGAAAGTTGAGAGGAGATTTGATAGAGGTGTTAAAAATAATGAGGGGTCTGGACAGAGTAGATAGAAAGAAACTGTTCCCATTTGTGGAAGGGCCGCGAAGCAGAGGACACCGATTTAAGGTGATTGGCAGAAGAACCAACGGCGACATGAGAGAACTTTTTTACGCAGCGAGTGGTTAGGATCTGGAATGCACTGCCTGAGGGGGTGGTGGAGACAGACTCGATCGTGGCTTTAAAAAGGGAATTGGATAAGTACCTGAAGGAAAAAAATTTGCAGGGCTACGGGGAAAGGGTGGGGGGAGTGGGACTAGCTGAAGTGCTCTTGCAGAGAGCCAGTCAGGGCTCATCGGGCCAAATGGTGGCCTCCTGTGCTGTAACCATTCTATGTAGTTTAGACTTGGGTGCAATTAATTCATATTTTTTTCACCAGGTGTAGATTCAGTCAAATGCTGCATCCCATCTTTGAAGAGGCATCCTTGGTTGTGAAAGATGAATTTCCAGATACAAAGCATGTAGTCTTTGCCAGGGTTGATTGTGACCAGCATGGTGAGTAACCAAGCTTAAAGATACTTTGGAAGTAGACCAATGAGGTTGGGCACAAAATGTGAAAAATAGCAATAACCCAAGCACATTGGTAAAATTTGCTCTGGTGTCCTGTGCATTTGAAAAGCTAACCCATTGCCAAGTGTCATCTGGCTGTCGCCTGCTTCTGCAATCTGATACCATGGTTAAACTGGAAGTTTAGCTAGTCTCAGTATTGAATTTATTAATGAATGAATAGCCGAGCTATACTATTAGTTTAACACTGGAGGTTTAAATCAACAGTTTATAGAAATGCTGATCCAAGTGTAAAATGTAATTGAATTGTATTTTGAAGGTCCATTTCTCAATAGAAGTGGAATATAGAATCAAATTCATTAAGAATATTATGTTAGGGTGAGCTTGGTATTTGATGCTCGGTCTTCTCTCCGTCTTGAATATTTTCCGGGAGCAGTAATTACCAACATATTGGTTTAAAATTAAAATCTGAAAGTTGAACTAAAGTTTTGCTTTTCTTTCTCCTGTTACAAAAAGAACATTCCGACAATGTTTGAATTACAAATCAAAATGATATGACTTTTTGGGCAGTTATTGAAAGTTTGTGGGTTGTTCAGGTCCTTTTGTAACACATCCTTCTCTGGCTATTTTCAACCAAGCAAAAACTTCTTGATTTCTTTCTTACCCCCCCCCATTTCCCTTCATCCCTTCCAAAAGTAGGGAAAGGTTTTTTTTTGTTTCCCTTCCCTGTAGGGCATTAGTGAACCAGTTGAGTTTTTATGACAACGGCAGCGCTTTCTCCAATTTTCTCTCCTCCTGCTGAAGGTTACACAGCAGGCAGCTGCCATCCAGTGCCTCACCCAAATGACCATTCTTCATATTTGAGTCTAGATCTTGAATGTTGGTAGACTGTTCAACCATGACAACATAAGATAAGAAATAGAAGCAGAAGTAGGCCATTCGGCCCTTCGAGCCTGCTCCACCATTCAATAAGATCATGGCTGATCTACCTCAACTCCACCTTCCCACACTATCCCCATATCCCACGATTCCTTTTGTATCCGAAAATCTACCGATCTCTGTCTTGAATATGCTCAATGGCTCAGCATCCACAGCCCTCTGGGGTCGAGAACTCCAAAGATCCACAACCCTTTGAGTAAAGAAATTTCTCCTCATCTCAGCCCTAAATGGCTAACCCCTTATTCTGAGACTGTGGCCCCTATTTCTAGACTCTCCAGCCAAGGGAAACATCCTCCCAGCATCTACTCTGTCAAGCCCTTTAAGAATTTTATATGTATCAATGAGATCACTTCTCATTCTTCTAAACTCTATATAAACAACATCACAGCCAAGTCCAATACTAACCCAACCTGAAGTCTATAGCAAGAATTGGCCAACATGAGCAGGGAAACCTAGCAGGCTTTTTTTTCCCCCGTCCTCCTTAATCCGGAATGATTTTTGTGTTGTTACTGCCCTGTTTGCACTTCAAGGATAGTAGTGAGACCAAAATGGTTGAAGCGGCAACATAATACTTGGGAGGTGGGGAGGAGCTTTCAACCCATCCTGCCCAATGGGAATGGCCGGCAACGCAGTTAAAATCGCTTCTGAAAAATTTGCCCCATTCCTACTCTATTCTCGCCCACTGCTGCCATAATTGGGCCCTTTTCTTAGGCATCCAAGGTGCCTGTCTGTCTAGGGCAGGAGCCTCATTAATGCATGGAACAGACCTTTTGAAGTCCTCTCATTAATTCTGATGCCTGGATAGGTCCAATATAGCCCACAGAGTGTCTGACGTGATAGTGGTTTTCTGTTTGCTGCATAACTGCTCTGCAGTGGAGACAACACGTGGAGTGACTGTTGGAGGAGGATCTTCAACACGGATCTATCCTTGGCCCCCTCCTATTTCTCATCTACATTCTGCCCCTCTGATGTCATCCATCAAGTTCCAGATGTACGCTGACGACACCCAGTTCTACCTCACCACCACCTCCTGCCATCTCCAATACTGTGTGCCCTCTCTGCCACCGATATCAATGCCGGCCTCTTCCGTCGGTGTCTGTAGAATGGCAATACTGTTCTGCTTCTCTCCTTGTTGTTTGTCAGCTTCTCCTGCAAGAAGACTGGAAGTGGGTTAATATGTGACCTGTTTGAGTTTTCAAGATGTATGAGCCAGCTTACCATAGCATGCATGATGACTGGAAGAAGCAACAGGTATAGCTAAGAGGAAGTAGTTGTTATGAGGCCAGTGGCAAGTTTTGAGGGTCTGAGTGCAAGCAGAATGGAAGTGCGGTGAAGTATTCCCTGCTGACCTGAGGAGTCATGGGAAGTGGGGAGGGGAACGATTGATGTGCTGAGGCTAAAGTAGGGTCCAACAGGGCTGTGCTGAGTGTAAGAGAGATGTGAAGGGGAGTCTTGCTTTTCTATCCCTGGTCAGATCATGAAATGGTTTCCTACATTGTATCCAGGTCCTGGGGACAATGCTAATGGCATTGAAACTGCCACCTCTCTCCATGCCTATTAGCTATTTTGTCTTGACACCCAACACCCATCGGCGAGAAAGAAGATCTCTGTCCTGCTGGTCAGTTGGTCAATCGGCACCTCCACTGCATTAAAGAACCTGGGGAACCTGGTCCGAATGACCTTGGCGGCTGCTGCTACACAGTCTTGCTGTCTGCGATCCACCACTGTACACAAAGCACCTTCCATTTAAGGTGCTGTAGGATGCCTTTAAGTAGTGGCCACCCCACCGGAGTTCCCGCCCTCCCACTCGGCAAGCTGGCAGCACAATGTGCTCCCTATAGGAAGCTCGCAGATTTGATGTAAATTAGGCCCATCCACGAAAATGGCACAGGCCCCACGCCATTTCCTTCAGGCAAGCACAGCACTTCCACCACCTCCTGATTTACGCTGGAAATTAAAATCGCCACCCATTATCGGAATGGTCCCAGTGGAATAGTGCTCAAGTGAAGGTTTGCAACCTCTTCTGCTGGTCTTTCTGACACCATTCTAAATCTAGGAGGTTCATCTGGAGATCCTATGGCAGTTAACAATCCTAAAAATCTGGGTCTCTGATATGGTCAATCCTTGGGTCAGGTCATTTATATTGAAGACACCATTGATGACTGGAACATCATGGGTCTGTCATTCCTTCAATGTAATACTTTGTGATTCTGACTTGGAATCATAACGTTTTACAGAACAGAAAAATGCCATTTGGCCCATTGAACCTGTACTAGCTCTCGAACTATCCACTTGGTCCCATTACCTCACCTTTTCCCCATACCCTTTTTATTTTTCAAATTCACTTCACATCAAAGTGTTATGAAATCTGCTACTTTTTTTTGTAGGGCATTCTGAACAACCACCAGTTTAAAAAAAAAAAAAAAAAAAAAAAAAAAAAAAAAAAAAATTCTGCTAAGCTTTCCCTTCCTCCTTTTGGTGATCTTAAATTTATGTCCTCTAGTTAGTGACTCACCAAACAGTGGATATAGTATTTCCCTCTTCATATCAAAAAGCCTCAGAATTCTAAATGCCTTTATCTAAGGAACGATATACTTGCCTTGGAGGCGGTGCAACGAAGGTTCACTAGATTGATTCCTGGGATGAGAGGGCTGTCCTATGAGGAGAGATTGAGTAGATTGGGCCTATACTCTCTGGAGTTTAGAGAATGAGAGGTGATCTCATTGAAACATACAAGATTCTGAAGGGGATTGACAGGGTAGATGCTGAGAGGTTGTTTCCCCTGGCTGGAGTGTCTAGAACTAGGGGGCATAGTCTCAGGATAAAGGGTCGGCCATTTAAGACTGAGATGAGGAGGAATTTCTTCACTGAGGGTTGTGAATCTTTGGAATTCTCTGCCCCAGAGGGCTGTGGATGCTGAGTCTTTGAGTATATTCAAGGTGGAGATAGATAGATTTTTGGACGCTAGGGGAATCAAGGGATATGGAGTCCGGGTGGGAAAGTGGAGTTGAGGTGGATGATCAGCCATGGTCTTATTGAATGGCGGAGCAGGTGCGAGGGGCTGTATGGCCTACTCCTGCTCTTATTTCTTATGTTTATTAGATTTCCACTTAACCTTTTTGATTCAAGTGACAGGAGTCACAGTTTCTCTGGTCTCTCCTTATAACTACCCTGAAATCATAGTAAATCTCTTCTGTATCCTCTCCATGGCCTTGACACCCTGTCTAAAGTAGGGCATCCAAAACTCGGTGCAATATTTTAACTGCAGCCTAATCAATAATCAGTCTCTAATGGTTATATACAAGTGTTGTTTTGTGGAATAGCTTACTGCCTAAATTGAATTGAATTAGTCTTAAGGATCATAAAGAATCTTCCATGAAGCGGCTGGTGCTAAAACATCTTGATTGTAATTTGCTTGTATGTCACATGGTATTTTAGCATTCTGAGGAGAGGTGTTGGGGGAGACTAGTCCAGCTATTGCCTTGTTTTGAAATGGAGTTCCAGAAAGAAAGAAAAAAAAATAACCTGCATTTATATAATGGCTTTCACGACCTCGGGACGCTACCAAGCGCGTCACAGCCAATTAAGTACTTTTGAAGTGCACGCAGCAAGATCCCACAAACAGTAATGAGATAATGACTGGATAATCTGTTTCAGTAATGTTGGTTGAGGAATAAATATTGGTCAGGACAGCAGAGAGAACTGCTTTGCTCTTCGAATAGTGCCATGGGATCTTTGACATCCACCTGAGTGGGCAGATGTTTAACGTCTCATTCGAAAGACTGCACTTCTGACAGTGCTGAACTCCTCAGTACTGCACTGGTGGTGTCAGCCTAGATTACGTGGTCAAGTCTCTGGAGTGGGACTTGAACCTTCTGACTCAAACATGAATGCTACCACTGAGACAAGGCTGACACTTGCCATGTACTGGTGAAATTTGTTCTCTTGGAACAGACCAGTTTAAATAGTTGAGGCCATAAAATGAATTTGTGGCTCTGTTTGACTCCCAACTTCTACGCTGACTGCTACTTGCCTCCCTTGCTGACCTGATTAATGCATAGTAAAATTGATGCTGTACATCTGAACAGAATTTTATTTTCTTGCAGTACTTCTGCATTACTAATATGCTCTATAATGACTCTGTCTAGCCTGTAAAATGTTTATATTGCTGTTTGGTTAACATGACATAAGAATCAGGAGCAGGAGTAGGCCATACGGCCCTTTGAGCCTGCTCTGCCATTCAATAAGATCATGGCTGGTCTTCGACCTCAACTCCACATTCCCGCCTGATCCCCCCATATCCCTCGATTCCCCTAGGGTCCAAAATCATTGAATCATAGAATCAGCACGGAAGGAGGCCATTTTGGCCCATCGTATCCTAGCCAGCCAACAACGAGCTATCCAGCCTAATCCCACTTCCCAGCTCTTGGTCTGCAGCCCTGCAGGTTAGAGCATCCCACGTGCACATCCAAGTACTTTTTAAATGTGGTTAGGGTTCCTGCCTCTACCACCCTTTCAGGCAGTGAGTTCCAGAACCCCACAACCCTCTGGGTGAAGAAATTTCCCCTCAAATCCCCTCTAAACCTTCCCCCAATTACTTTAAATCTGTGCCCCCTGGTTTTTGACCCCCTCTGCTATGGAAAATAGGTCCTTTCTATCCACTTTATCTAGGCCCCTCATAATTTTATACACCTTAATAAGGTCTCCCCTCAGCCTCCTCTGTTCCAAGGAAAACAAACCCAGCCTTTCCTCATAACTAAGATTCTCTACTCCCGGCAACATCCTTGTAAATCTCCTCTGTACCCTCTCTAGTGCAATCACATCTTTCCTGTAATGTGGTGACCAGAACTGCACGCAGTACTCTAGCTGAGGCCTAACTAGTGTTTTATACAGTTGAAGCATAACCCCCCTGCTCTTGTATTCTATGCCATGGCTAATAAAGGCAAGCATTCCGTATGCCGTCTTAACCACCTTATCTACTTGGCCTGCTACCTTCAGGGATCTGTGGACATGCACTCCAAGGTCCCTTTGTTCCTCTACACTACTCAGTGTCCTACCATTTAATGTGTATTCCCTTTCCTTGTTAGCCCTCCCCAAATGCATTACCTCGCACTTCTCCGGATTGAATTCCATTTGTCACTGTTCTGACCACCTGACCAATTTATTGATATCTTCCTGCAGTCTACAGCTTCCTTCTTCAGTATCAACCACACAGACGATTTTTGTATCATCTGCAAACTTCTTAATCATACCCCCTATATTCAAGTCTAGATCATTGATATATACCACAAAAAGCAAGGGACCTAGTACTGAGCTATCTATCTCCGCCTTGAATATACTCAACAACTCGGCATCCACAGCCCTTTGGGGCAGAGAATTCCAAAGATTCACAACCCTCTGAGTGAAGAAATTCCTCCTAATCGCATTCTTCAATGGCTGACCCCTTATCCTGAGACTATGCTCCTTAGTTCTAGACTCTCCAGCCAGGGAAAATAATCTCTTGCCATCTACCCTATTAATCCTGAGTTTTGTATGTTTCAATGAGATCACCTCTCATTCTTCTAAACTCCAGAGTATAGGCTCAATCTGTCCTCATAGGACAACCCTCTCATCCCAGCGATCAATCTAGTGAACCTTCGTTGCACTGCCGCTAATGCAAGTATGTCCTTCCTTCGATAAGGAGACCAAAACTGTGCACAGTACTCCAGGTGTGGTCTCACCAAAGCCCTGTACAATTGCAGCAAGACTTCCTTACTCGTCATCTAAGTCATTAATATAAATAGCAGAGGCCCAAGGACTCATCCTTGTAGCACCCCACTAGTTGCAGCGTGCCATCCTGAAAATGACCTGTTTATCCCTACTCTCTCTTCTGTTTGTTAACCAATCCTCTATTCAACCCATGAGCCCTTATCTTGCATTGCAACCTTTTATGTAGCACCTTATCGAATGATTTTTGGAAATCCAAATATACTACACACACTGGTTCCCCTTTATCCAGGAAGGTGAAATGAGAACATGCAACCTTATTGCTGTTTACCAGATTGGCTGGATTTTGTTGTTGCATCGCTAAACTCTACCCATCTGTACTCAAATGAAGTGGGATTATTTTCTATTCAGACCTAAACAGTTTGGCTGTTGAGCAGACGCATTGAACATATTTGTATGGTTCTGACTAAGTTGTTATATTCTCACTGTCCTCCAGAAGAGCTTTTTGCAGCGGGAAGTGAAAGAGAATCTGCATTTGGTGCTCTAAGTTTGTGCTCCACTGGTAATATGTCCTCTGATCACTTGTACCTTCTGGCCATTTGTTTTTATTGAGAATAAATTCTGTCAGGGTCTACTTGTCTGCCTTTCACAAAGCTTTAATGGCACTTCAGCTACTGTCTCTATTCTAAATGAAAGTCATGTTAGTTGGTAATTAAACCCATCCTTCCTACATAGGCTCTCAACCTGCTGCAATCCAAACTTGTGGCATATGAAATTAACTTTTCCATAGAAGAATGTTTCTGGACAATAAATCAGAAGCATTCTGGCTATAGTTATTGATTTAGTTAATTCCTTGGTGATCATGTTCTAATTTTTGTCCTAACCCTAAATTCTTCCTTTCATAATTATCCACAAATTTCAGCATCAAATTCATTTCTTGGAGCTCTCTTTTGCATACATTAGATGGCATCCACTTGAAATTACCCTTGCTTCTTGGGAGCACAGAAGGACATGGCGAAAGAGATTTTCCATATCCTGATGC
This sequence comes from Somniosus microcephalus, assembly GCF_052327205.1. NCBI lineage: Eukaryota > Metazoa > Chordata > Chondrichthyes > Squaliformes > Somniosidae > Somniosus > Somniosus microcephalus. The sequence continues at coordinate 127,558,077 of NC_140991.1, forward strand.
ATGCTCCAACTACCCTTGCTCTGCTCCTGGCTGCAGAAATTGAAGTGCAGAACTCCGCAGGCAGTATGTGTTTCAAGCTTCACTTGTATTCTGCAAAAATGTTGGGATGCAGCTCTTCTTGCATGAACATAAAGGCCTAGTTTTAGTAATGGTAACTTGTGGTGCCGCTTCAGTCATAGTTGTGTACGAGACTTGACACCCGTGCACATCCCTGACATTGAAGAGGGCAGATTCTGGCATGTCATTCTTCCGTCAGTCCATTGCTCTGCTTAGTTTTTTGACTTTTGATTCTGTGTCTGTTGTAGAATAATTAGTAGAGATTAGTTTCTATGATTAGTCAACAACTCCATTATCATTGTGTCATGCGACTACCAGGATGGTAGAAAAGGACCTTGGTCTTCTTTCATCTAGTAATTCCTAGTTTCCAGGAGTGAGAGATGTTTCTTAAACTTCACAAACCTGAGGCTTTTGTCTCAACAGGGATAAGAATTTTCAGATTTAAGGCAAATTACTCTCTCTCAAACATTGTTTCTTGGAGAATGCCTGTCAAAGGTTAAGTAGAATTATGTGCTCCCTTAGAGCATTTATTTCCAAAACATTCCACAAATGGCTAATGTCAGATAAAGGCAACTGCATCTGCTGGCCTGCATTATCCTATATTTTGAATACTGTCCGATTGCATCTGTGCTGCTTATTTGTCCCTAAACAATTTACAGAGAGAATTTTTAAGCAGTTATTTTAAGGCAGCGGTTATCTGCTGTCAAGTCTATAAAGTGGATCTGAAAAACTAAATTTCTTAGAAAACCTTATTAAAATTTGGAAAAATAAGAATTTCTGTTTATCAGGATTTCTTTAAAGTGCGTTGTTTTTTTTTCATTCAATGCCTAGACTCGTGTGCTGCATTTAGTCAAAGTTGGAGCCATTTATTGCCTTGTTATTTCCATTTTTGAATATATCAGCTTCAGGGCTTGGAGTCTGTCTGCAGTTATTAAAGTACAATAATTTCAGGTAGCTTCAATTTTTACTAGTTATGCATTTAATATTATTCTTATGATTCTCTCTTACAGCGGATATAGCACAAAGGTACCGAATTAGTAAGTACCCAACATTGAAATTGTTCAGGAATGGGATGATGATGAAGAGGGAGTACAGAGGTCAAAGATCAGTGAGTGCACTTGCAGACTTCGTCAAGCAGCAGAAAAATGATCCTGTTCAAGAGATTCTGAATCTGGATGAATTGGAAACAGTTGATGTAAGTCTGCACATTGGACCTGCAGAGTTCAAGCAATTTATATGATGTGTTTTCAAAACCAAAGCTTTCTAGTTCAAGAAGTTCTTTCTCTGTGATTTGAAGCAATGATCTAAATTATATGATTATCCAAGATAAAGATTTTACTCATCATTTCATGACAATCTCGGTAAAATATGTGTTTCATGACCAAGACTTAAAATGAATGCACTCATCAGCCTCAACTATTCAGTTAAAAAAATTCTTGCAATAACGTAGGTGCATCTTTTCCAGAAAAATCCAAATGATAATGATGGTACAGGGCAGTGATACTTCCCAAAAACTGGTTCAATTAATTTTGCACCTTGTGAAGAAATTTTCACATTCAAAATCCTGCAAAGAAGCTGCCAAATACATTGTATCCAACAATAAATTAAGGAAACTTTTCATTAGATGGGAACACATGAAATGAAAGCTGTTGTATATCATAATTATGTCTTTGTTAATTAGAAGAACATTTTGCCTTTTTGGTTGAAAATGCAAGCTAGCTAACTATTCTGGTGTGTATTCTGTTGCATGCATAACACTTTAAACTGGATGCACAAAAGGCTAGAGTGGGAGGAACAGAATGTTGAGGAAGGATATAGTCAAGTCCGGGTTCCAGTCCAGTGCTGCAAATGCTCAACCTAATCCAAACAGACCAGAGATCCTAGGTTCAATCTCCAGTCTCTGCTGAGTTATTTGACCTCCATCAAAGTAGTGGGATCGGGGTGGGAGGGGGATAAGGGTTGCTACAGCTGACCTCATTGATTTTTTTTTAAACGATTTGAAATTCTTCAAAAGGTTAATATGACTGTCTGTCTTTAGTTTGGCGTACAATGTGCAGATCTCTTTTACAGCACAAAATCTTGCCTGAGGCTGTCTGAAATTTCACTTCTGTGCCATAGTAATTACTCACTATAGTGAAAGTCCTGTATTTTGAGAAAACAAAGATTAAAATCATAGATCATAGAATGATACAGCACAGAAGGCTGCCATTCGACCCATTGTGCCTGTGCTGGCTCTAATAGTAGAGCTATCAATTAGTCCCACTCCCCTGTACATTTCTTCCCTTCAAATATTTATCCAGTTCTCTTTTGAATGTTACTATTGAATCTGCTTCCACCATCCTTTCAGGCCGTGCATTCCAGATCACAGCAAACCGTTAAAATGTTTCCTCCTGTCGCCTTTTTTTGCCAATCACCTTAAATCTGTGTCCTCAACGACCCTTCGGCCACTGGAAACAGTTTCTCCTTATTTACTCTGTCAAAACCATTCATGATTTTGAACAGATGTATCAAATCTCCCCTTAACCACCTCTGCCCTAAGAGAACAACCTCAGCTTCTCCAGTCTCTCCACATAACTGAAGTCCCTCATCCCTGGTACCATTCTAGTAAATCTCTTCTGCACCCTCTCCAAGGTCTTGACATCCTTCCTAAAGTGTGGTGCCCAGAATTGAACATGTATTGAATACTATTTTAATCGCTGCACCATTGGCGGCCAAGCCTTCAGCTGCCTATCCCTAAGCTCTGGAATTCCCTCCCTAAGCCCCTCTGCCTTTCTTTCTCTCTGTCCTCTATTCAGACTTCCTTAAAACCTAACTCTTTGGCCAAGCTTTTGGTCATCTGTCGTAATATCTCCTTATGAGGCTCGGTATCAAACTTTGTTTGATGACGCTCCTGTGAAGTGCCTTGGGGCATTCTTCTACGTTAAAGGCACTATATAAATGCAAGTTGTACTCCAGCTGAGGCCAAACCAGTGTTTTATAAAGGTTTGCCATAACCTCCTTGCTTTTGTACTCTCTTCCTCTATTAATAAAGCAAAGGATCCCATATGCTTTTTAACAACCTCCTCAGCTTGTCCTGCCTCCTTCAAAGATGTGCGTACATACATCCTCAGGTCTCTGTTCCTGCACCCCCTTTAATATTGTTCCATTTAGTTCATATTGCCTCTCCTAATTCTTCGTACCAAAATGTATCGCTTCACACTTCTTGGTGTTGAATTTCATCTGCCAGGTGACTGCCCATTTCATCAGTCTGTCTATATTCTCCTGAAGTCTGTTACTATCCTTCTCACTGTTTACTATATTTCTGAGTTTCAAGTCATCTGCAAACTTTGAAATTATGCCCTATATACCCAAGTCCAGGTCATTAATATACATCAGAAAGAGCAGTGGTCCTAATACCAACCCCTGGGGAACACCACTGTATACCTCCCTCCAGTCTGAAAACAACCATTCACCACCTCTATCTGCTTTCTGTCTCTTAGCCAATTTCCTATCCATGCTGCCACTGTCTTTAACCCCATGGGCTTTAATTTTGCTAACAAGTCTATTATGTGGTACTTTGTCAAACGCCTTTTGATAGTCCATATCTACAATATCAACCCGCTCCATTACTTCAAAGAACTCAAATCAAGTTAGTCAAACGTGATTGCCTTTAGCAAATCTGTGTTGACTTTCTTTTGTCCTGGATTATTGACTTAAAATTTTCCCCATTGTTTGACTGCCTGGCATGTAGTTGCTGGGTTTATCCCTCTCCCCACATGGGTGTAACATTTGCAACATCCTCCAGTCCTTTGGCACCACTATATCCAAGGAGAATTGGAAGATTGTGGGCAGCACCTCTGCAATTTCCACTCTTCCCTCCGTAACCTAGGATGTCTCCCATCCGGACCAGGTGACTTTTCTACATTGAGGACTGCCAACCTTTTAAATATAGAAACATAGAAACATAGAAGATAGGAGCAGGAGTAGGCCATTCAGCCCCTCGAGCCTGCTCCGCCGTTCAATGAGATCATGGCTGATCATCCAAATTCAGTACCCTGTCCCTGCTTTCTCCCCATATCCCTTGATCCCTTTAGCCTTAAGAAATATATCCAACTCCTTCTTGAATATATTTAATGAATTGGCTTCTACTGCCTTCTGTGGTAGTGAATTCCACAGGTTCACCACTCTCTGGGTGAAGAAATTCCTCCTCATCCCTGTCCTAAATGGCTTACCCCTTATCTTTAGACTGTGACCCCTGGTTCTGGACTCCCCCGCCATCGGGAACATCCTTCCTGCATCTAGTCTGTCTAGTCCTGTTAGAATTTTATAAGTTTCAATGAGATCCCCTCTCATTCTTCTAAACTCCAGCGAGTATAAGCCCAATCGACCCAATCTCTCCTCATACGTCATTCCTGCCATCCCAGGTATCAGCCTGGTGAATCTTCGCTGCACTCCCTCCATGGCAAGAACATCCTTCCTCAGATAAGACGACCAAAACTGCACACAATACTCAAGGTGTGGTCTCACCAAGGCCCTGTACAACTGCAGCAAGACATCCTTGTTCCTGTACTCGAACCCCCTCGCTACGAAGGCCAACATACCATTTGCCTTCTTAACCGCCTGCTGCACCTGCATGCTTACCTTCAGCGACTGGTGCACAATGACACCCAGGTCTCGTTGCACTTCCCCTTCTCCCAATCTATTGCCATTCAGATAATAAGCTGCCTTCCTGTTTTTGCCACCAAAGTGGATAACCTCACATTTATCCACATTATACTGCATCTGCCATGCTTCTGCCCAATCACCCAACCTGTCCAAATCATACTGGAGTTTCTCTGCATCCTCTTCACAGTACACACGCCCACCCAGCTTTGTGTCGTCAGCAAACTTGGAGATATTACATCTAGTTCCCTCGTCTAGATCATTAATATATATTGTGAATAGCTGGGGTCCAAGGACCGATCCCTGTGGTACCCCACTAGTCACTGCCTGCCACTTGGAAAAAGACCCGTTTATTCCAACTCTTTGCTTCCTGTCTGCCAACCAGTTCTTTATCCAAGTCAGTACCTTGCCCCCAATCCCATGTGCCTTAACTTTACATGCTAATCTCTTATGCGGGACCTTATCGAAAGCCTTCTGAAAGTCCAAATACTTTTTTGAATCCACTGGTTCTCCCTTATCTATTTCACCAGTTACATCCTCAAAAAATTCCAGTAGATTAGTCAAGCACGATTTACCTTTTGTAAATCCATGTTGACTTTGTCTGATCCTGTCACTGTTTTCCAAGTGCTCTGTTATTACATCTTTTACAATGGACTCTAGCATTTTCCCCACTACCGATGTCAGGCTTACCGGTCTATAATTCCCCGTTTTCTCTCTAACACCTTTTTTGAATAGTGGGGTTACATTAGCTACCCTCCAATCCATGGGAACATTTCCAGAGTCAATCGAATTTTGGAAGATGACCAGCAATGCATCTACTATTTCTAGGGCCACTTCCTTAAGTACCCTAGGATGTAGATTATCAGGCCCTGGGGATTTATCGGCCTTCAATCCCGTCAATTTCCCTAACACCATTTCCCTACAAATACTGATTTCTTTCAGTTCCTCCCTCTCATTAGACCCTATGTTCCTCGACATCTCTGGGAGGTTATTTGTGTCCTCCTTTGTGAAGACAGAACATTTATAATGTTCCCCATTATAAATTCCCCTGATTCTGACTGCAAGGGACCTACGCTTGACTTCACCAATCTTTTTCTCTTCACATATCTATAAAAGCTTTTAGAGTCAGTTTTTATGTTCCCTGCAAGCTTACTCTCATACTCTATTTCCCCCCTCTTAATTAATCCCTTTGTCCTCCTTTGTTGAATCCTAAACTGCTCCCAATCCTCAGGTTTACTGCTTTTTCTGGCCAATTTATATGTCCTCTCCTTGGATCTTATGCTATCCCTAATTTCCCTTGTTAGCCACGGTTGAGTCACCTTTTTTGTTTTATTTTTATGCCAAACAGGGATGAACAAATACCTCTATCTATTTATTCTATCCAATATCGTTACTGCCTCCTCCTCTACTGCTACATTGGTAGCATCCTCTTCTCTCATGAAGACAGATGCAATTTTGTCTTAAATCAGCCCCACCCTTTGACTACCTTTTTACTATTTGTGTTTATAAAGGACTTTTGGGTTCCCTTTTATGTTGGACACTAATCTATTCTTGTACGCTTGCTTTGCCCCTCTTATTCCTTTTTTTAATCTCCTCTGTACCTTCTATATTCAACTTGGTTCTCTACTGTATTATGAACCTTACATTTGTCATAAGCCTCCTTTTTCTGTCTCATTTTAACCCCTATATCTTTAGCCATCTAGTTAGCTCTAACTTTGGATGCCCTTCCTTTCCCCCTCATGGGAATGTGTCCACTATGTACTCAAACCATCTCTTCTTTGAAGGCCTCCCATTATTCAATTTCTGTATTGCCTACCAATTTTTGATTCCAATCCACCTGGACCAGATCCTTTTTGGACTCTCTGAAGTTAGCCCTCCTCCAGTTAAGTATTTTTACGCTTGATTATTCTTTGTCTTTTTCCATAACTGTTCTAAGCCTTATTATGATCACTGTTCCCCAAATGCTCTCCCACCGAAACATGCTCCACTTGCCCACTTCATTCCCCAGAACTAGATCCAGCACTGCTTCCTTCCTCGTTGGGCTGGAAACACACTGATCAAGAAAGTTCTCTTGTACACATTTCAGGAATTCCTCCCTCTACACTATTACTATCCCAGTCTCTCTGAGGATAATTGAAGTCCCCAATTATCACTACTCTGTATGCAAATATTTATTTATTCAAATTCTCTAGCTTTTCTAAAATTGTGTTATACTACTAGCTTTTTGACATTGCTGTAAGGGAGATCAGTGAGTTAACACTTTTTGGTGTGTTTTGTTATAACTATATAGTTAGTTGTGAATTGTGACATGGCATCTTGGTCTGGTTCCATTTCCTGATTAGCAAATTATTTTTTTTGTTAAATAGTGTTGAGCATTGTAGTAATGCACCATCTGCTCCATGGACACTTACATATTACACACTATAGCATGAGACACTTAAGTTGATCCTCAGATATAGTTAAGTAATTATTTCTTGTGTTCTGTCAGTGTACTGTTAATTTTATTGTGCTTTTATAATAATCAAGGTCAGTGGCGCTGTAGCACAGAGTTTCCTGCTTTTATACTGACGATGCACTCATTAACTTAGACTGACAACTATAAGGCACAGCTGTTGCCAGGATTAGCTGCAACAGGCAGACATGGAGTTTCCGAGCCTGAAGAGAGTCTCATTAGCGATTTCTGCAGCTGGGAAACTCGTTTGCAGCAATTTGACTTTTTTTTGCCATTCTGCCTACACAGACCTGGATTTGCTTCTCTCTGCATCTGCCACTAGCTGATTTTTGCTTTCACTGCGAACCCCCCCCACCAGCACCCATTACTTACAATCATGGCTTCACAGGAGCAAGTATGGTATTCCTGCCAGGTATACCCTTCTATGTCATTATCATGGAGGGGTAGGATCAGCACAGGTCGAGCAAAGTCAGGCAACATTTGGAGGAAGATGCAGCCCACCAAACGTTACCCCCCCCCCCCCCCCCCCCCAACCATAGAATATACAGCTACACAAGTCATTGTCAGGGCTTTTCTGAGAAGCTGTCAATATGAAGAATGCACTTTACTAAAGGGGAGGAGGAATGGGAGCGGGGGGAGACGGAAGAATGAGAAGGAAAGGGAGAGGAGCAGGAAAGGGAGGAACAGAGGATGGGGAGAAGGAACAAGGATGGGGAAGGAGGCACAACAGCCCCTTTCTGGCTGGGCTGTCAGCGATGGACTTATTCGACTACGGTACCAGTGAATGGAACCCCAATTCCTCATTCACCAACAATCCCACACCTTTCCTTCCCTCTGTTACTGACCATCACTGCGTCGTCTTGGCCACAATGCTACAATAAAAGCCACCATTTTTTTCTGTGTGACTTTGCCTGTCATAATGCTATCCCAGTGGCTGCAGCATGGCTGGTGGAAGACTGCAGTGACTGCAGATGGCCTTGCAGGACGACCTTGAGCAGCTCTGGGTCTAGAAGGGCCGGCTGTGGACAACACCACCTCGGCATGGGCGGCAGCAGTCTGAGCTAACTGGCAACATCGAGGGCACTGGCGGAGTAGCAGTGGTGGGAGGATGAATGCTGTCATTCTGAGCGAGGACAGCAGGTTCGTGCTCCACGGAGCCCCTGCCACTCCCCCGGGGCGGCGCCTGAGCAATCCTAGTAATCTGTTAGAGGACGGATTGCTGGACTGTCGTGACACCCTGCAAGCCCCTTTAAACACTGGTAACCGCAGCCATGATGGCAGCAGTCTGTACTTGTGTGGCAGCAAGTTGTGCTTGCATGACTTCAGTCTGAGCTTCCATTGCAGCACTGAGGTTGGGTGGCTTCTGCTTGTGCTGCACTGGAAGCTGAGACTTCGGCCATCAGATGCTGCATCATGGTTGGGTCTACAAGTGCGCTGATGGAGTTGCCCATCACTTCCATGCTGGAAAGAATGGGCTCCAAACTCTGCACAAAGCCCTGTGCAGGTTGGTGCCAGACTCCTCAATTCTCCTTAACATTGCACGCCGGCTTTCTGACAGGCCTGCCAATGGACCAAGCACTTCATTGTACATACCCATCAACTTTCTTTTGTTCTCATCTGAGTTCTGTTTAGCAGAACTCGTGTGACCATGCCCTCCGGGGAGCTGGCACCTGCGTTACCCTTTCCCATGCCCTGGCTGCAGGCCACTCGTGCCCGGTGTGTCTCCATGTGCAGATTCCACATCGAAGCTATCCTCTAAAGAGTGTCAGTATCTGAGCTGGTGGCTGCAAGTGTGAAATCGAGTGACAGTGCGTCTTCTGCATCACTTCTTTCTTGCACTTCCTGCACCTCCACCACTGGCTGACCAGGTTGCAGTTCTTGGCTATCTGAAAGGCGAAAAGTGCAAGGGTAGGGTTGCAGTGAGGGAAGGTGGGGGCAGCAAGAGGGTGCATGCTTACACCGTCTGCAGCTTGTAAATCAAGTGATTGGGGGATGTGTGGAGGAGGATTAGGTATGAGGATACCGTCATCTTGGATTGTTTCAGCCCCGCCACTGGCCACAGGCTCAGCAATGGCTGCTCCAGTTATCTCCAACACTGTCTCCTGCATGGGGGGAGGTTAGGTCATGCAGGCACACCTGCATTGAGCAGTGTGTGAGGCTAGTGGTGCAGATGATGGGGTCGAGCGGCAGTGATGCCGTGCTGGGCTCTGGACTCGGCCAATTGGAGCGGCTCACGGCGGCCGCCGTCTGGTTTTATACTCTGGGGTTTATTTCAAACTTTGGATTCTTATTATTCACTCGGGGGGGAGCGAGGGCGTCATGGCAGCGGGTTTGGTGAGCGAGCTGGACAGTCGCTTCTTCACCGATAACCTGCTGACCAGAGAGGACTGGGATGCCTGCCTCTATGACTGAAACGATGGAGGAGATGGATGATTCCACCGATCTCCTTCGCTGCCTTGATAATGTCACCGAGTTTGACTTGGATTTGAATATGGAAATTGGAACATCAGACTCCCCTTGGAATCCAATCAATGGGGACATCTATTCAGTCTCTGTGACCCTGGATGTGGAAACAGCGAATCCAGAGCTCGAGGTGGCTGAGGATCTGAAGAGTGTGAGACTGACCGGGACCGAGAGGAATCTCCCTGACACCGGGAAGAGGTTTACAGTCTGTCCCTGTGTGCTGGGATCGGAGGGATTCACATCGGGGAGACATTACTGGGAGGTGGCGGTGTGAGGCTAAAGGGATCAAGGGATATGGGGAGAAGGCAGGGACAGGGTACTGAATTTGGATGATCAGCCATGATCTCATTGAATGGCGGAGCAGGCTCGAAGGGCCGAATGGCCTACTCCTGCTCCTATCTTCTATGTTTCTATGTCATTTGAAGATGAATTCACTGACCTGTGTGAGGTCATTAAACTTCTTCCTGCACTGCATCCAGGTTCTCTGGGCTACACTGCTTGCATTGTGTCAGCTGAGGCTCAGTGGGTATCACCCTCGCTGCGGAGTCAGAAGGTTGTGGGTTCAAGTTCCACTCGAGACTTGAGCACAAAAATCTAGGCCGACTCTCCAGTGCAGTGCTGCACTATCGGAGGTGCCGTCTCTCGGATGAGACATTAAACCGAGGCCCCGTCTGCGCGCTCAAGTGGACGTAAAAGATTCCGTGGCACTATTTCGAAGAAGGGCAGGGGCGTTATCCCCGGTGTCCTGGCTAATATTTAACCCTCAATAAACCTCATTAAAACAGATTATCTGGTCATTATCACATTGCTGTATGTGGGAGCTTGCTGTGCGCAAATTGGCTGCCGCGTTTCCTACATTACAACAGTGACTACACTTCCAAAAAGTACTTGATTGGCTGTAAAGCGCTTTGGATGTCTGGTAGTCGTGAAAGGCACTATACAAATGCAAGTCTTTTTCATTGACAGCGATGGCTATTCCCTTCTCAGCATGTGCCTGGAAGGCATCATGGCCCCCTGTGGATAGAAGACATCTTTCCTCCTGTCCAGCACCTGCACTAGGGCCTCGAGTGCTGCATCAGAAAATCTGGGAGCACTCTCTCTGCCATGTTGAGCCATCTTCATTCTTCCTGTAGGTCACACACTCCTCTACAATGACTTCCAGTACCTGCTGCAGCCAGAATGCACCTCCTCTTTGACGTGCAGGCTGGCTTTAATTGGTGCATGTCTCCTCCCGTACCCCACCCCGTTCCGCCTCTTTCTCCACCACCACCCCCCCCCCATTTCACCTCTTTCTCTCTAGGCCTTTAAGTTTTAAAATTGAACCATAGGGAAAAGTGCTTGGTACTTAATATTTTACTACAACTGCAGAATGTTTGAGCTTGAGACACTTGTAGCCATGACCATCTCTTGCTAAACAGAAGAATTAAAAGCAAGCATTCTGAAGAGTTAAGAACTGACATGCCAGTTAATCCCTCTAGAATCAGCTTATTAAAATCCTGTTGTCTCCCTCTCCCTCCTTCCCCCACCGCCCCCAGCATTTCTGCACCTGACCAGTGAGATGCAGCAGTATTTAAACTGCACTGACTGCCTATCTTTTGTCATGATGCAACTTTGTCCTGATAACTTCATTAATATGTCAGGAGGTTTCAAATATCCATCAAGGTGTTTCTTACAAAGTGACCAGAGGTCAATGTTAGAATTGTCCTCTGAACAGACTCCTCTGTAGAAAAACTTTAAGTTACTGTTACTTCATCACAGTGCATAGATTTTATGGTGGTACTCATAAATCACAACTTACAATGGAAGGTATTTGTCCTGAGGATGTTTATGTAATTATGGAACATGTCAAGGATCAACAGTTCATCCCTACTTTGTGATTTACTTGTTAACTGCAGGTACAAGGCACTTGGTGGGTTTGTGTGGTTTTGATCATTAAGTGGTTCTGCACAGTGGCACGGTGCCACAGAGTGATGGGATGCAGTTGATCAGCTGTTCTGCTGAGTTCCTGATCTCTCGTGTTTCTACGGACAGGTGCTGAAGTGAGAACAAGTGAAAAGGCAGGAAGTCGAACCCAGGCTGCTCTCTTGCACCTGCTGAAGGCTGGCCCAGAGCAACACTAGTGCAGTTGCCTACCTGCTCAAGTCACAATTGGTGTGCAGAGTTTGGGGGAGAAGCATGTGGGATTTATATTCTCAGACAAAAAAGCTTCCTAGAAATTTTTTGGAGGGAATTTAAACTCTCATTCCTATTCATTTTGCTGCTTTAGTCATTTCACAAAATAAACATCTGTTTTGACTTGGGGAATTTGTACTGAACAGGATTGTAAAACTATTTTCTGGTATCTGTATGATTTTAAAGGCAGTGTATCAGTTGAACAATCCTGTATGTGGCTGTTATTTTACAGCGCAGCAAGCGAAACCTCATTGGATTTTTTGAGCAGAGAGATTCCGACAACTACAGAGTCTTTGAAAAAGTGTCCAATATTTTACGGGATGATTGTGTCTTTCTGGCTGCATTTGGGTAAGAGCGAGCTAAATTTGTTCTAATAATTGTGCTTTTTTTTTTGAGGGGGAAGTGATGGTATAAAGAATTTATTAATCTCCCTAGACTATGCAATATTCCCTAGTATTAGAGGCTGGGCAGGTGACCTGCCCCGAGGACTCTGCTAGAGCTGCTCTGTAACTGACTGCTAAGAGTGCATGAGAACAGCTTTGCCAGAGTACTGTATGTTTCTGATTTCCACCCCTCCCCCACCCCCCTTGCTCTCCACTTTTTGAGGGGAAACACCCTACCACAGTAGCACGACTGAGATTTTGAACTTGATTTGTGGTGCTTTGCGATGGCAACGTGCATCCTGCAACTTTGGTACAGGGTTTAAGATCCAATGTGCTGAAGTATTGTGTATTTTGGTTTGTTCATAAAGCAACAAAGGGGAAAGGTATTCTTTATACATACTATGTAACAAAATTGTTAATTAATTTATAACAATGTATTCACGGTTTCACTACACATAGCAAATAGATAAATTCTTCCCCCAAATTGTTTAAATTAAGCAGTCTGTTTTGTGTGAAATTCTAAATATTTTGTTGAGAAATTATTCAGACAAATATGAATTACAGAATGTGTTGTGAACAATGTCGCTTTGACCATATCTTATTTAAAGAGAGCATGCAGTTGAATGCACAAGTTTATTTGCACTGGGATTAATAGAAGATATATAGTTTCAGGCTTTGGATAAATAGTGATTCAAAAGAAAAATTACATCTCTTCAAACTAATCAGCTCCTTACAGGGACACAGTGGGATTGATGACAACTAATAATACTCTCTTCCAGAACTGATAATTAAGTGTTGTTTGCAGCTGTTGTACACTTATCAGGAACAAAAATCAGACTGTTTTTGTCAGGAAAATAACTTGCTTAATATGTAATCCTGTAATGTGCAATGTGGATTTACTTAGGAATTGCCACAGCATATGTCATACAACAATGCCTAAGGGATCATGCTCTCTCAAGCATGGTATGAAAGATGCTGAGACATTATTTAAAAAAAACACTTCATATTCTCCCCAGGTTCAGTCAGTACAACAGGTGGTCTCCATGTCAGTACAACGCTGCCATTATTTGTATTAGATATATTTTAGAAACTTTTCTATGCCATTAATATAGGTAGTATCTCGTAAAGAAAGACTTGCATTTATATGGCGCCTTTCACGACCACCGGACATCTCAAAGCGCTTTACAGCCAATGAAGTACTTTTTGAAGTGTAGTCACTCTTCACAGAAATCACAGAAACCCCACAGTGCAGATAGAGGCCATTTCGGCCCATCGAGCCTGCACCGACACATATCCCACCCGATCCCCGTAACCCCTACACCAACACATATCCCACCCTATCCCCGTAACCCCACGTATTTAATCCCCCTAACACTAAGGGTCAATTTTATCATAGCCAATCAACCTAACCCGCACATCTTATAATGTTGTAATAAGTGGGGGGGAAAAAAACTATTCCAGAACTAATTCACACAACTTATATTTATGGACTTTCCCCAAACACATGGCATACTCTTAAGTAAAAAAAAGTCATACACTTAGTTTTTTTCACTGCCGTCCTGCGTAACTGGATGAATACAACTAGGGCTCCTGCACTTGTTTTCAGGGTGCTACTGTGCCTGGAAATGTGTATGACACTGGGACTGCTTGTCACATATTCCACACTCCCATGCTTCAGCTTTGTGCTTGGTGCTGACCAACTTACTGGCCTCTAAATGGGCAGAACCTAGGCAAGTTGGACTTTAAATGTACTATGCAAAGAAGTGCCACATTATGGAAGGCTTGTGCGAGCCTTTCCAATCATGTATATGCTATTTAAAACCTTCAGATTTTAACCTGAGTTCAATATTGCATTTTAATTTTTTATTAAACAATCCGCTTTTGGAGATTGTTTGCTTCCGATTACTTAGATGCACCAAGAACTGATGAGACTAGAACTAGGGTAGATTATTTTGTATCTTAGAACTGGAAGCTTATTCTATAGCTGCATCTGATGAAAGGGATTTGGAGAAACTAAGACAACTATAGTTTGCATTTTTATTGTGCCTTTACTGTAGAACAATATCCAAAAGCTTGGTCAAAAAGGTGGGTTTTAAGAACAATTTTTAAAGAAGTAGAGGGAGGTGGAAAGGCAGAAGGGTTTGGGGAGGAAATTCCAGAGCATGAGGTAAGACGGCTAAAGGCACGGCTGCCAATGGTGGGGCAAAGGGGGGTGGGATGCACAAGAATCAGGAAGAGTGTGTTTGAGAGGGGTTGTAGCACTGGAGGAGATTGCACAGATGGGGAGAGGCAAGGAGAGATTTGAATACAAGGATGAGAATTTTAAATTTGAGGCGTTGGTGGACTAGGTCAGTAAGGGCAGGGGTAGTGGGAATGGTGCGGGCAGCAGATTTTTGGATGATTTGAAGTATGTGGAGGATAAGAGGCTAGCCAGGAAATTATTGGAATAGTTAAGCCCGAAGGTGACAAAGGCATGAATGAAGGTTTTAACTAGCTGAGGTGGGCAGTTATGGAGGTGGAATTCAGTGGCTTTTGTGATGGAGAGAATATCGGATTAGGATGGTGGGTCCAAAGCTGAATTTGGTGGAATGGGTGCTGAGGTTATGGCCTGGTTTAGCTTGAGACAGTGGGGAGGAGGGACATGGAGTCTGTGACGAGGATATGGAGTTTGTGGTGGGGACCGATGACAATGGCTTCAGTCTACCCAATGTTTAGCTGAAGAAAATTGCAGCACATCCTAGACTGAATTGTCAACAAGCAATCTGATATAACGGGCAGTGGAGGGGATGAGAACATTGGTGGAGAGGTAGAGTTGTGTCATCAGCCTCCATGTGGCAGCTGACCTCGTGTCTGGATGATACCACAAAGGGGCAGTGTGTAAATGAGGAAGGGGGTAAGAATGGATCCATGGTGGGGTGGGAAGGAAGGCCATTGGTAGAGATGCACTGGCTACAATTGGATAGGTAAGAGCAAAAATAAGCAAGCATGGTTCCACTGAACTAGAAAACTGAGAGTCGTTGGAGGAGGATGATGTGCCTGACTGTCAAAGGCTGCAGAGAAGGTGAGGAGGGATAATGCATCACAGTTAGAGATGTTCAAGACTTTGCTTAGGGCTGTTTCAGTGCTGTAGGAGGGGCAGTCCTAAAGGAGTAAATGAGCCTTGGTTGTCGGAGAAGAATGTGGTAGTGGAAATGAAAAGTTTGGTCACATATATACTCACAACATTGTTATAGTACTGTGAACAGTTCTGGTCTCCATATTATAAAAAGAATATAGAGGCACTGGAGAAGGTGCAAAAAAGATTTACAAGGATGATCCCAGATCTGAGAGGTTATATCCATCAGGAATCGTGTCAGCCGTGGCTCTGTGGGTAGCACTCTCACCTCTGAGTCAGAAGGTTGTGGGTTCAAGTCTCACTCCAGAGACTTGAGCACAAAAATCTAGGCTGACACTGCAGTGCAGTCCTGAGAGTGTTGCACTGTCGGAGGTGTCCTCTTTCTGATGAGATGTTAAACCGAGGCCCCATCTGCTCTCTCGGGTGGACATAAAAGATCCCGTGGCGCTATTTTGAAGAAGAGCAGGGGAGTTATCCCTGGTGTCTTGGCCAATATTTATCCCTCAATCAACATAACAAAAACAGATTATATGGTCATTATCACATTGCTGTTGTGGGAGCTTGCTGTGCACAAATTGGCTATCGCATTTCCTACATTACAACAGTGACTACACTTGGAAAAAGTACTTCATTGGCTGTAAAGCACTTTGGGACGTCCTGAGGTCGTGAAAGACGCTATATAAATGCAAGTCTTTCTTTTTGGAAAGGTTAAACAGGCTGGGACTCTTTTCTCTAGAAAAGAGAAAACTGAGCAGTGACCTGATAGAGGTCTTTAAGATTATGAAAGGGTTTGATAGGGTAGATGTAGAGAAGATGTTTCCACTTGTGGGGGAGACCAGAACTAGGGACCATAAATATAAGATAGTCATTAATAAATGCAATAGGCAATTCAGGAGAAAGTTCTTTACCCAGAGAGTGATTAGAATGTAGAACTCGCTACCACAGGGAAATAACATAGATACATTTAAGGGGAAGCTAGATAGGCACATGAGGGAGGAAGGAATCGAAGGATATGTTGATGGGGTCAGTTGAAGAAGGGTTGGGAGGAGGCTCGTGTGGAGCATAAACGCCGGTATGAACCTGTTGGTCCAAATGTCCTGTCTGTGCTGTTGTACCATGTAATACTATGTAATAATACAACTGCCTTAAGATGACGTTAAATGACAAGCAAGTAATACAACCTGGTTCCTAGGCTCGAGGTGATCGGTCTCTACTCCCGTAGGCTGTCTGTTCGGCTGTGGACCTCCGACCGTCCTGAGAATTCTAACTACTACTGACCACTAGCCCTATAATTATACCCAATAAGCCAGGGTCTAATTACCTACATATTGGCCTTGTCCTCGACCGTAACCTGTTGTTAACCATCTGTTATCTGTAAGTGTCTGGTTCTTGCAGCTACAAGCACAGTCTGTTCCCAAACAATACTCAGCTAGTACATCAAGAGCCAGCAGGTCCCAAGGGCATTTTAACTTGCCATATGCAGGGAGGGTCTGATGGGAAAATGGTCAACTAGTAATGGTCATCTTTCTTCCAATCCCTCAAACTTGTGAACTCGAGGGAAATACAAGCCAGGTTTATGCAACCCACCCTCATAATTTAACCCTCTAAGTCCTGTTATTATTCTGGTGAATCTGCACTGTACTCTGCTTACAAAACTGCCTTTGTTCACACACAGACATGACTCACATTCGCCCTCTTGCTAAAATGTCTGAAGTTAAGCGAGCTGGGATACTTGACTTTATTTTAAGTTTAAACCATCTTAAAATATTCTAACAACCTCTGTGAAGCACCTTAGGACATTTTCCTACTTAAAAGATGCTATATAAATGCAAGTTGTTGTTGTACAGGAGGAGGAGGCAATTAGATCGAATAACGATAAGTAAGGAAGTATTGAAAAACCTGGTGGAATTCAACATGGGAAAGGTATTGGGCCCTGATGGAATGCTGAGTGAAGTCCGAAAGGAAGCCGCAGAGGCTCCTACTGTAATCTTCCAAACATTCTTAAATATAGAGGGTTGTCAATCAATGTTCCCACTAATTTTTTTTGGGTGCGCGGCCCCTTTAAGGGGCTGCATGGCCCATTCACAGTTTCACGTATGCGTGGAAATTTAACATGGGAAAAGCTGGTCCCTGGCTGCGCCGGACCGGCTGAATGGCCGCGTAGCTTAGAGAGAATGTTGTTGTCAATGTAACACCTCTGTTCAAAAAGGGATAAAGCAGGTATCTATAGATTAGTCAGCCTAATCTGGTAGTGGGTAAACTTCTAGAAACCATACAACAGGATAAAATACCTAGAAAGACATAAATTAATTAAGGGCAGCCAACATGTTTTATATAAAAGGCAAGTCATGTCTGACAAGTTTAAAAGAATTCTTTGAGGAAGAATAAGGAGAGAGCATGCAGGCTAAATAGTAAAACCTTTTAAAAGAGTTGAGCCGAGACAATTAGAGATTCAGACGCACAATTCTGAGAGGACAAATTGATCAAGCTGTAAAAGAAAATAGCATATAGGATCCTGGTTTTCTAAATCGGGGCAATGAGGTAATGCTAAACCTCTACAATCATTAATCAGGCTGTTGGAGTATTATGTTAAGTTTTGGCCCCATCACTTTAGGAAGAATCTCAAGGCCTTGATGGGGTGCACGAGAGATTTACTAAAATGATGCCAGGGATGTGAGACTTCAGTTATGAGGATAGATTACAAAAATTGGGCTTTTTACATCAACAAAAAAGTAAGGCAATCTGATAGAGGTGATCAAAATAGAGAAGATTTGATGAGGAAAAATTATTTCCACTGGTTCAGTAAGTAACTAGAGGGCATAAGTGAAAAGAATGAAACAGTTAGGAGAAATATTTGCATCCAGCGGGTTGTTGGGACATGGAATGACCTACCAAAAACTCATGAACAGAATTCATAATGGCCCGGAATTTGCGGTCAGCGGTGAAGCAAAGGCGTTCGCCGCTGGCCCTGAAGTAAGCTTCCCACAAAGATCTTACGATCTCTTTGTCGAAGTTCGGGTTTTTCAACGTGCAATTTAAATCAACAAAGTATAGTGGGAATCCCACAGTGCGAGCTCCTGTGACGTCAACACGCTGTCTAAGCAGCCAATCAAAACGCAGAATATTCTCTCAGCCAACAAGGAAGTGAGAAAGCTCTTAAAATTCAAACTTTTTAAAAATGTTAGAGAGCAAAACAAAGATTGGGGCTCTCACGGGGAAAAGAGATGAACAAACTTAAGTTTCTTAATCCATTTTAATAATTTTAAAAAATTTAATTTGACACTACACAAAATTAAAGTTAGTTTTCCAGGCCCTTAACATTTGTTTAGCAGTCAATATGCTGTTAAAAACCCAGTTACACTTGATCCCTTTGAGTCTAACTTTTAGTGGGGAATTTAACAGTGCAATTACTGCAGAAGAGGTCAAGTTTTCCTGATTTGAGAGATTTCACTGATTGCCAGCTCTGGGGGAGTAGTGAATGACAGACCACAACTTCTGGGTTTCCACATTCACTGCACAGGTGCTAAATCCTGAAGTTGTGGTCAGTTTCATAGGCGAAATGACGGCGAACGCTGATTCTGGGCCAATAACTTTTAAAAGGGAAGTGGTTAAATATTTGGAGAAGAAAAATGTAAAAGTGAATAGGGAAAGGGTGGGGGAATAGAAGTAAATGGATAACTTGCTTTGGACAATGGAGTGAATGGTGGCCTCCTGTGCTGTAAAATGGTATCATTTATGAATAGGAAAAGTGCAGTTTGGAAAAGAATAATTCATGTTTTTGAGACTGTCATAGTTTATGTGCAGTCTAAATCCTGGGGTTATTCATGATCTATTTTCAGTGTTTCTCAACACGGATTGCCCTCTGACTTTTTTTGACAATTAGTTAATATTTTCTCTATATATAGAACCAAACCACGTATGATTCGTGCGACTAAACATGTAATTCTATGAGTGAGGTTCTAGTTCAAGTTGTATCCAATACCTAGCAGTAGGTATGTTCGGTTCGGCTCGCCTCTGCACAATGTATAGGTGAACAGATCAAAATGACTTATGTGCTGTGTCCTGTGTTTCAGCAAAAAATAAAATGTTAATTTCATTTGTGATCAGCAGTACTAACCCATTTGCCTGCCAGTACTTTTGTTCCACTAAATCATGACTGTCTATGACCTCTTATAGTCAAAGAGATGGATTGCACACTGGCTTGCAGTGGATAATTCTGTTATAGAATAGATATGCTGTTACTGAATAATTTTGTAGCACGGCATTGAAACTGATGTGAGTGATGTGTGTCCTGATTGCTTTATTTCCTTTTTTAGGAACGTTGCAAAACCGGAGAGGTATAGTGGTGACAACGTAATTTACAAACCACTTGGGGTAGGTTCATAGCCCCCCCCTTGTCAGTAATTGCTCGAACCACTTAGCCTACTGTTTGCCACTTAGAATTCATAACTCGTTTTTCTTAATAGCATGGCAATCATTCAGTAGCATTAACTCGTAGTGCTGTGAAACTGTTGCATGTTTCAACATGCCACTTTATTTGGTTCCAACTTCACGTGCGTATATTTTATCCTATTCCGCAGGAGAATAGTCCAGACATGGTGTATTTGGGTTCATTAACCAACTTTGACCTGACTTTTGCCTGGACTCAAGATAAGTGTGTTCCACTGGTTAGAGAAATCACTTTTGAAAATGGTGAGGTAAGCATGAGTTTAATGTATATGTATCATATATATTTTTAAAATATTGAGCTCTTATTAAATATCATAAAAATTTCCTTAGAGCAGGGATTCTCAAGCGAATGTCCGCGGCCCCCTAGGGGTCCATGAGAGGGTTTCTGGCAGTCCGCCATAAATAACCTCCGGGATTAAAAAAAAAAAAAAATACACCGTCGCATAAAGGTGGGATCAAGCTGAGCAAACTGGCAGCTCCAACACCGACACGGACTTTTGTTTTCCCTCCTCTCGAATGTCTCTGCGATGACGGGGGCAGCTGCCACTGAGCCCAGGCCCCCGCTCGCTGAGAAGGGAGAGAGACGACAGTCGCTGCTCGCAGATCCCCTGGCTCAAGCTCTCCGTCCTCCACTCTCCTCTCACCAGGTCCCACTGGATATACGGGCGGACTGGCCTACAGGCCGAACAGTTTCAGTACAACTGGCAGAGCGCCGCCGGAACCACTACGTGTCCAACCAATTTGACATCTAGACTCACGACCAAAAGCATCCGACTGCACCCTTAACTAATTCTGCGCAATATCAGAAACTCCCAGCTAGCCGATAGATTTTAGCAAGCGTGTTGAGTCACACTATAGTATAGTTACAAGGGTGCTAGCTGCCCTTTGGTGCCTAACTTCATTCATTCTTCACCTGCGAGCCTATACCATAGTGTTGGCAGTCTTGATCTACCAAAGAGGGCATGACAGGCAGACCTGATTGTTCACACCCAATGCTGGGGTCCAGTTAGGACTTCAACCTTCCAGGAGTGTCCTGGAGTCGCCAGGAATAAAACATTAATCTGGATACTGCTGCCAGCAATTTGGGAGAAAAATCATAGCCTTAAAAAAATATATTTTTTTTTTTCATTTTCATTGTACACTTTTGCTTATCAGTTATAAAAATATTGGAGATGGGGGGGAAAGGCTGTTTGACTGACCAACCAGAGAACCGGGACCAACTGATGTGCCGGGAACAGTCGGTGAGGGAGTGGGGGTTGAGGCGGAAAAGAGGGAGGATTGGGGCTCATGTGGAGGGAAAGAGGGAATGGGATGGTCGTGGGGACCCGTATTTTCTGCAATGCCAAGATAGCAGCAGCAGCAGTAACATAGTGAGTAGGAGTGACGCTGGGGGAATTTTTACACAGAAAAAATGTGTTCTGTTACAGGGGGTCTGTGCAATTTTTACAGCATGGGAGGTGGGCCTCAGAAGCAAAATGATTGAGAATCCCTGCCTTAGAGTACATTGCTTAACCCTAGCAATCTGTACCTCTGAGTCTGTTTTTCCCCTTAAATAATTGTAATTTGAAAACAACACCCAGAGATAACTGAAAATATTGCTAAATTATGTTCGCCAACTGATTCTGGATGTGTTTATCAATTTTTAAACTTGCTCTTCTGACCTCTCTCAGAAAGCCACCAATCCTGGTTGAATGGGCAGTTAAGTGGATTACTTTCGCATCTGCATCAGTGCAGCTCTAACGTGCCATGAGATTGTATGAGTGTAGCCTAGGTTGACTTAACTTTTAAAAAAAACACATTTCCTTCCTGCTCTTTGGGCAGTTCCACTCTCAAATTAGGAATCTCATCACAAGGGATTTGAATGTACATTCCTGCCTTCTACCGTTCAATGATATCTTTCAAGATTACAAAAGAATAGCCTGTACCAATGAAAGGGCTGACATTTCTTCACGTCAGACTCCAAAGAAAAATTCTTAGTTTCCTGATGGATTCTAAAATGGGACAGGTCAGGTACTAGATGGAGGAGCTTTGATGACCAAGTGGCCTTTTTTTGCTCTAGATTTGCGTTAAAAAATCTTTTGTTTAATAGCTGTCAAAATACAACTGAACTAAAATGTGTTTGAAGACTGATCATTCAAAATAGGTTGCTTAAAGTATTTAATGGAGTTACTTTACTTTTTAGGAGCTAACTGAAGAGGGGCTACCATTCCTTATATTGTTTCACTTGAAAGAGGACACCGAAAGCTTGGAGAAATTCCAGCATGAAACTGCACGACAGTTGATCAGTGAGAAAGGTAATTTTTTTTCTCTGCCAATGCATTAGTTTTCTTGTTTAGCTACCAATCAGTTGTGGTATGTAAAAGTATTTGATTAATTAGGTGAGCCATCTGTATCACTTATACATTTTACCCAAGAGTGTGCATTTATATAGCATTTCACAACGTCCGAATGTCTCAAAGCACTTCACAGCCAATTATGTACTTTTGAAATGTAGCCACTGTTGTAATGTAAGGAAACATGGCAGCTCATTTGCACATAGCAAGGTCCCACAATAAGATAAACGGCTAGATAATCTGTTTAAGTGATCATCCTAGAGAGCAAAGATAACCCGAGGTGGCTTTTCTTCAGTCAACCTTAAATACCGTCTCTCTCTCAATATCAAGTGCGAGGAGCACGTGGAATTTGTCACTTAAGATTGAGACCATCCATTCAGCTGCCTTTGCTGCTTCTTCCCTATACTTCTGCTTGCCCACTAAGCCAAGCTCTCCCAATTAGCCCTGAACCCGTGTCTTTCTCTAGTTTCTCTTGTCTCCCCTTATGCCCTCTCCAATCTTGTTCAGAGTCCTACCTCCTGCTCCCTTAACCCCATTCCCACTAAAGCGTTCATCACTCAACTTCCCTTCCTGGCCACGAAGCTAGCTGACATTGTAAATGGTGACCTCTCCTCTGCTACTGTCCCCCTATCTTTCAAACTCACCATCAGCACCTTCCTCCTCACTTACCCACTCTCCAACCCTCTGTCCTTGCAGACTACCACACCATCTCCAACATCTCTCTCCACTCAAGTGCTTGAACCTGTTGTCGCTTTCCAAATCCAAGCCCATCTGTCCTGCAACTCCACATTTGAATCTCGCCAATTGGGCTTCCATCCCTGCTACAGCACCGACACGGCCCTAACCAGTGACCATGGTGCATTATCCTTCCTCGACCTCGCTGTAGCCGTTGACATGGTCAACCAAACCAGCCTTCTCAATGCCTTTCCTCCATTGTCCAGTACAATAAGATTGCCCTTGCTTGATTCCACTCTTACAACAACAATGTCCCAAAATGCTTCACAGCAGCGATTATCAAACAAAATTTGACACCAAGCCATATAAGGAGATATTAGGACAGGTGACCAAAAGCTTGGTCAAAGAGGTAGGTTTTAAAGAGCCATTTTAAAGAGTCCATTATAAAAAATGTAATAGCAGAGCACTTGGAAAACAGTGACAGGATCGGACAAAGTCAACATGGATTTACAAAAGGTAAATTGTGCTCGACTAATCTACTGGAATTTTTTGAGGATGTAACTAGTAAAATAGATAAGGGAGAACCAGTGGATGTGGTGTATTTGGACTTTCAGAAGGCTTTCGATAAGGTCCCGCATAAGAGATTAGTGTGTAAAGTTAAGGCACATGGAATTGGGGGCAAGGTATTGACTTGGATAGAGAACTGGTTGGCAGACAGAAAGCAAAAGAGTTGGAATAAACGGGTCTTTTTCCAAATGGCAGGCAGTGACTAGTGGGGTACTGCAGGGATCGGTCCTTGGACCCCAGCTATTCACAATATATATTAATGATCTAGACAAGGGAATTAGATGTAATATCTCCAAATTTGCAGATATGACAGAGCTGGGTGGGCGTGTGTGCTGTGAGGAGGATGCCGAGAAACTACAAGATGATTTGGACAGGTTGGATGATTGGGCAGAAGCATGGCAGATGCATTATAATGTGGATAAATGCGAGGTTATCCACTTTGGTGGCAAAAACAGGAAGGCAGATTATTATCTGAATGGCAATAGATTGGGAAAAGGGGAAGTGCAACGAGACCTGGGTGTCCTTGTGCACCAGTCGCTGAAGGTAAGCATGCAGGTGCAGCAGGCAGTTAAGGCGGCAAATGGTATGTTGGCCTTCATAGCGAGAGGGTTTGAGTACAGGAACAGGGATGTCTTGCTGCAGTTGTGCAGGGCCTTGGTGAGACCACACCTTGAGTATTGTGTGCAGTTTTGGTCGCCTTATCTGAGGAAGGATGTTCTTGCCATGGAAGGAGTTCAGCGAAGATTCACCAGGCTGATGCCTGGGATGGCAGGAATGACGTATGAGGAGAGATTGGGACGATTGGACTAGTACTCGCTGGAGTTTGGAGGAATGAGAGGGGATCTCATTGAAACTTATAAAATTCTGACAGGACTAGACAGACTAGATGCAGGAAGGATGTTCCCGATGGTCGGGGAGTCCAGAACCAGGGGTCACAGTCTAAGGATAAGGGGTAAGCCATTTAGGACAGAAATGAGGAGGAATTTCTTCACCCAGAGAGTGGTGAACCTGTGGAATTCTCTACCACACAAGACAGTAGAGGCCAATTCATTAAATATATTCAAGAAGGGGTTGGATGTATTTCTTAAGGCTAAAGGGATCAAGGAGTATGGGGAGAAAGCAGGGACCGGGTACTGAATTTGGATGATCAGCCATGATCGCATTGAATGGCAGAGCAGGCTCGAGGGGCCGAATGGCCTACTCCTGCTCCTATCTTCTATGTTTCTATGAGCGTCTTAAATAGGAGGGAGAGGTTTAAGGAGGGAATTCCAGAGCTTAGGGCCTTGGCAGCAGAAGGCACAGCTGCCAACGGTAGAGAAAACCGGGGCTGCGAGAGGCCAGAATTGGAGGAGTGCAGAGTTCTGAGGGTTCTAGGGCTGGAGGAGGGGCAAGGGATTTGAACACAAGGATGAGAATTTTAAAATTGAGGCATTGCAGGACCAGGAGCCAATGTAGGTCAGTGAGCACAGGGGTGATGGGTGAACGGTACTTGGAGCATGTTGGGATATAGGCAGCAGAGTTTTGGATGAGCTCAAGTTTACGAAGGGGGCAAGGTAGGAGGCTGGCCAGTAGAGCATTGGAATAGTCGAGTCTAGAGGTAACAAAAGCATGGATGAGCGTTTCGGCAGCGAATAAACTAAAGCGGGGTGGAGTCGAGTAATGTTACCACGGTGGAAGTAGGTGGTCTTGGTGATGGAGAGGATATGGGGTCGGAAGCTCAGCTCAGGGTTAAATAGGATGCCAAGGTTGTGAACAGTCTGGTTCAGCCTCGGACAGTGGCCAAGGAGAGGGACGGAGTCATTGGTTAGGAAACTGAGTTTGTGGCAGGGATCGAAGACAATGGTTTCAGTCTTCCCAATATATAATTGGAGGAAATTTCAGCTCATTAAGCAGTGTGACAAATCACAGGCAGTGGATGGATCGAGAGGTGGTGGTGAGGTCGAGCTGGGTGTCATCAGCGTACATGTGGAACCGGCCGAGGTTTTGGCTATTTGTTGGTGTGGGAGTGGGACGAGAAGCCATTGCAGGTGATTCTCTGGCTATGACTTGATAGTTGGGCTGGAAACGGGAGAGTGTCGTCCCACCCAACTGGACAATGGAGGAGAGGTGTTGTCGGAGGACCTATTCAATCGTAGCCAGAGTATCTCCACCAATGGCTTCTCTTCCCACCCTCAGTTATCTCTGGCATCCCCTAAAATTCTAGCCTTAGCCCCCTCCTCTTCATTTGTACACTGCCCTTTGGCAACGTGAACCAAAGATGTCTGGTCACATTCCACATATACAGTGATGAAACCCAGCTCTACCTCTCCACTACTCTCAACCACTCCAGCGATGTCAGGTTGCTTATCCAATGTCCAGTCATGGATTAGCCTCACTTTTCTCCATTGAGAAGACTGAAGCCATCGTCTTCGGCCCCATAACAATGTCCATACCTGTGCCACCGATTCCGTCCCCGTCCCAGAAATTGTCTCATGCTGAACCATACAGTTTGCAATCTCTGCATCCTATTCAACTCCTGAGCTGAGCTCCTAATCCGGTGTACTCTACATCGCAGAAAACAGCTACTCCCACCTCAGTAACATTGCTCACTTCTGCCCCTGCCTCAGCCCATCTGCGCTGAAACCCTTATCCATTCCTTCACCTCCAGACTCGACTGTTCCAATGCTCTCCTGGCCACCCTTCCATCTTCCACCCTCTAAACTTTAGTTCATCCAAATCTGTGCAGGCCATATCCTATCCTGCATCAAGTCCCATTCACCCATTGTGCCTGTCTGTGCATTTAAATCCCTTCTGGGCTTTGCCCCTCCCTATCTCTTGAACTTCCTCCAGCTCTACAACCCCCACCTCTGCGTCCTGCCTTTTATGCAACCCCCAAACTTAAGCCTTCTAGGCTTCACACTTGGGAATTCTCTCTCTATAGCCCCCACCCCCACACGCACTTCTTCTTTAAGACTCCCCTTAAAACCCACCTCTGACCAAGCTTTTGGTCGCTCCTCCTAATGTATCTTACTTTGGCTCCGTGTCTCTTTTTGCCTGATTACACCTCTATGAACTACCTTGGGTATTTTTCTGTTAAAGATGCTATATAAATGCAAGTTGTTGAATGTACATTTGTGTGGCTTGGCTGTGATGTGGCCCATAATCAAATAACCTCTAACATTAATTAAGAAAACATTTTCTATCCTATACATGCCTATTATTTTTTAAAATGCTTTACTTCTCCATATTCTCCACATCCCCGCTCCTATCATTCATATAGAAAGTGCCAGCCAAATCCAAAATATTGGCCGTGGGTTGAAAACTGACTCTAGAGGTCATTGTTTTCAACAAGTTGAAGTCTACAAGTGAAAATTGAGCCAGTGACATCATACCCCAACAGGTCAACCTTCAAGAAGATTTTCATGCATCAGAGACCTGCTACCACACAATGAGCTATCTTCACAGCCAAATTAGTGGCCTTGAGAGATTTTTGTCCACTATATTTGATACCAGGTGTTTAGTAACCACACTGTTTAAAACTCTCATGTCTGTAACACCATATTCCTCAAATATGTTGAATGCAATGCTTTGTTGCAAGTAATTTTGTTATATAATTTTATCTACTGTATATGCCTGCATTGACCTTCAACAATCCATTTACAACATCCTTGCTTATATACAATACATACATATGAAATATAACTTTACAGCCAATATTGTTAAACTTTTGGGTTACTCATGAACTATAGAGTTAACTCTCATCACAAATTGTGAAAATCTGCTGGCTTTTGGGACTAACAATGTACAGCTCTGCTTGGAGGTGGCGGGTGCGTGGTTAGGTGTGACGCAGCTAATTGTGAAGTCTCTTTCACACGAGCTAATTCAACTGTTTTTAATTCAGTAGGTTGCACAAAGCCACAAGTGACACAAATGTATTAGAGATCAGACACAGTGCTGCACCAAGATGTAATAACCTCCCGTCATACAGTTTTCAGTTTGTCAAAGCAGTTGACATTTTTTATTGACGTCGTCATTATTTCTGGTAGAATTTTTAATGTTCCATTGCTGTTGAGGCATACTTGGAACTTGTGTCGGTTGTTCAATGATCATAAATGGTCATGAAGATTTTCAGTGTTACCAGTGTAAACCGTCAGTCCCTATCATAAAAATGTTAAATGGACCATTAACCACAATTAACATCTGAAGAATATCCGTTTTAAGTATTTATTAATCCTTTGAGCAGAGCTATTCAAGTGGGAAAATAGTTGCATTATAAGACGCCACCTAAAAAATAAAGCTGCTAGTGACTGCCTTGCCTGTAAGATACCTACAGAGTGGTGGAGAAATCATTGCACCATTAGTTATCAGAAATATGTATAATATTTTATCAAAGGAAGACTTTATGCAAACTAACAGTTTTACAGCTCCCAGTAGCAGAAGCATAGTGAAGTAATAAGCCTCACTTATTTTTAATAAATGCTATTTCAATATGCCGCAGAGTAGTTGCTGGCTCAATCAAGACTTTTTAAACCTGATCCTCGGTGTACTAAGTGTACAGTAAATATAATTGACTTGTGAATTATCTGTCTACACACATCTAATGCAACAAAAACACTTATCGAAGATTTTATGAATCTGTAGATTTGGTTGTATATATTTTTTGGCTTATGTAAACATAACTTAAATGGGTAGTAATTGCTTGAAACTAGGCCTGTATTTACACACAACACTGGTCTAGGAAGCTGAGACTAAGGCCTAGAAATTGAGTTGCCTTAGCGCCGCTTTTGCGGCGCTAGAGGGCCTAGCGCTGCAATTGGCGCCGGCGCCGAAATTGCCTGGGGCCCTTCCGCCGCGCTAGACCGGTAGCGCTGCGCCGGCACCGATGACGTCATCGGTGTGCGCAGCGTCCCGGTTGCCATGGCGACGGGCCCCAGCGCCGAAATTCAGTTGCGGCCGCCTCGCCCGTGGCAGCCGCAACTAAGACTCTGGCAACAGAGTCTTACCTGACTTTGCGCCGGCGCATTAAAGGCCCCGCGGCGGCCGGCCGCTTTCCCGCCGGCCGCCTGGCCGCAGCTCCCTCCCCGGACTTCCCCCCGCCCCCCCCCCCCGGAACAGAAGCAAGCCCGGCACTTGTCCGAGGTGCCGGGCTCATTTTTAGAACGATTTTCGCGGGCCGCGGCCGGGTGCAGGCAGCTCCTCCTTAAGGGAAGGAGGAGGCCTGCACTTCCCGAACCTGCCGCACCGCAGCGGGCGCCGCAGCGCCGGAATAGCGCCGATATTCAGCACGTAGCGCCAGTTTTCAGGCGCAAACACCTCTCAGCAGCGCCGGCAGCCGTTTGGGCGCAGAATTATTGAATTTTGGGCCCGACCAGCGCGACTTAGCTCCGGCACTAACTTCCGGCGCTAAAGCCCTGGCTGCGCCAAAACTCAATTTCTAGGCCTAACTGTTGCCATTTGAAAGCTGTGACTACAATACTACAAAAGCAAGCTTTCTCCGGAATGTTTGAAAAGCCAGCTCAATTCAGGAGGGGATTGGGGAAAGAAAGAAGAAATGTCTTTTTTTCATCTAGATGTAAATGCAGTGTCAGTTTATTATGCTGCATTCAGGCGAAAGAACCTCATGCTTTTATTGTGACGATGTTAACCCATGAATAAATTGTCTAGGTACAATAAACTTCCTGCATGCTGACTGTGACAAGTTTCGTCATCCTCTCCTGCATATACAGAAGACACCAGCAGACTGCCCAGTTATCGCCATTGACAGTTTTAGGCATATGTATGTCTTCCCAGACTATAAAGACTTAGAGTAAGTATAGCTTTTCCTTCTGTAACGGTTTGTATTTGGAGAATATTGAAGAAAAAAATTCAATGGTGCTTCTGTGTCATGCAGATCTTGAGTATTTGTGCTCTTGGTGTCTGTAGATGCATTGCATCCTCTATTGTGATATTACCTTCTATATTGAAATCCCAGTTATGCCACCTCTGTAAAACACATTCTCCAGCAGTTTCCGTGGGGATTCTCCCAATTCCCTGCCGTAAAGTGGAAGAATCCCTACAGAAATTCTACCCCTTTTTTATGTCGTAGCTCAGAGAGGACTTAACTTTGCAAAATTTGTTGAACCTTCTCTTTCCACCAAAATATCTTCAATCATGTTTTAAATATAAAAAGGTAAAGCAAATATTTTAAGATGTGAAGTGTATATTACAGATTTGAGGTTTCACCAATGAAAATAAACACGTGGTTGAATTAAAAGATAGTGTTTGTTTGTTTTATATACCAATAATATATTTCTTATCTAAAATTACTTTCTGGCCTCAAATGCTTTAACTGGAAAAAAAAAAGGAAATCTTCCTTTGTTTTTTATATACAAGTTTCCTTAAACCGTAGAGTGGAATTTCCCCACGTGCAAAATATATTGCTTGAAATAAAGCCCGTGTGCTGGTGGGTGGAAGCTGATGTGTGATTTTTTAAAAACTGACACATTGCATTTGACACCGATTTGTCTCAAGTAGAATTTATAATTCTCATCTTTTGATCGTACAGTAGAACAAAAATAGTGAATATTCATGAATTATTGGCCAACAAATGTCTTCTGCCCAAATATTTAAGAGATTTTCTAGTCATATTCCAGTGTGCCCTTTGCTAAAATGGAGTAAATGTACTGTTTGGTATGGTGCTGAGCTATGAATGATCAGGAGGGTTCCAGATGTAGCCCTCTTGTGTAATATTACATGATCTCAGTTAGGGTGCTAGTGGGGTCCTTTAAATGGCTTCAAATGTCCCTGGACACAGGATAGGAAAAATAACCAGGTTTCCGACTCCCAATCTTTATCCACTAACTTCTGCTGGAACGTGGATTTGTTGATCTTCCTTTACCTTTGGTCATGATGGATGGTGTAAAACTTACTGTAACTGTAGCGCCATCTTCACTTTACTTGTTATGGCCATTACATTATAGAATAAACTCCCCTAATTTTTAATGCATGGCTACTTTGGCAGCTTACTGCATATTTGTACCATTAGTGACTCATTTTTAGTGCTGTGCATCAGAACAGCTGTTAAAAGTATTAATTTTTTAGTATGTATTGACAGAACAGTATTCCATCTTTTTAAAGGTTGCTTAGTATGCCCTTACTTCAGGTCAGATTTGAAATATGACTGCAGTTCAGGTATTGTTGAGGATGTGTGCCCTACAGAAATTCTATAGCAAGATGCTTGATTTTTTTTTTAAAGCACAGTATCTTTACAATTTGATTTGATGTTTAGATCATTCATAAATTGCTGTTTGCAGCAGACTAGGAGGCCCAGTGTATAAGATGTAATGTATTCTTCGGAGCTTTTGAGACCAACTAACAGCAGTTCCCATGATTGCAGCAAATTTTGACATTTTATAGATAAAATTGATTGCTACATTTTAGCACTTTGCAGTAGGTGACAACAGATGATCTAAGATGAAATTTAAATTGATCTTCCCTCTGCATTTATCTCTGTTATGTATGCAATTACTTTGCTCTGGAGGACCTTTTGAAAGCCTTCTGTCAATACCAACTACCTGACTGGCGCTTGTATTTGTAAACTCAGTGTTTGACACCTGCTGTTGGCTACCTTTTGGCTGCTATACAGAAAAGCTGTTGCAGGGGCTATACGCTGTGGGAGTTATTGAGGGGCAGCAATAGGCTGTCATTGCTGTAGTGCCCTTGGGGGGGATGGAACAATCCCAGGATCCAACATAGAGTACAAACTGACACTCCATCTTCTGCCTCCTTTTAATTAAATAGCCTCTGACTAACCAAAAAGAAGAATCAATTGGGATTGACTTTTTAAATGGCTTGTTTTTATTTCCTGTTTCATGCTCTATACTTTGCCCAGATAGTTGACTGTTATATTCTTTTAATTTCAGTGCTCCAGGTACACTGAAACAGTTTGTATTGGACCTACACTCTGGCAAATTACACAGGGAATTTCACCATGGCCCAGATCCCACTGATGTAGCTCCTGGACAGGTAAGAAACGCAAGTATCCAGAATTTCCATTGTTAAGATGAAGCAATAGATGCCCAAGGTGAGTTGGAGCTCTAAAGTAATGGTTGTCATGGGGTGAGTTACAAATCTTTAATCTAAACCACAAGACCAAATCTTAATCAGTTTCCAAATGTCTGAATTCCAGCCTGTGCTAACTCACTCCATGGTATCTGGTCTGTACAATACACTTTCTAATGAATGTTAAAATGTTTAAAGTTCTGGGCAGTGGCAAATTTGAGCAGAGAAGACTGATCAATTACAGTTTTAGTCTCTCAGTATATGTAACTTCTGATGCGATGCATTACATAGAGAATAATGAATGAACAGAAGTAATTAATTACAAGGTAGAAATCTCAGTGAAGTGTTAAGTAGGAGGTGCCATAAATTCAGAGCAAAACTCGAGTCTGGATATATATTAAACGCCTAGCTGAGATATTTAAAAATCCATGTGCACAATTTTTATAATCTACACACATTCCTTGGATGGCTTTATTCGGTTTTGATTTCCCAATTATTTTTTTTGTTTTTCTGTGAGTAAATATAACTAACACTGGCCAATGAACAATTACACTGTGATGTAATCACTGCAACACTATTGAGAGATAATCAACAGTTAATTACTAGGAAATAATGCAGGTTAAATACCATCGGGGACCTGTTGGGCCAAATGGCCTGTGTCTGTGCTGTAAAAACTTTAATACTTTTCCAATGCACTACAGGAAACTTTTTTTTATCCGGGACCGGCGTGGTGCCGGCTGATCCAAAAAGTCCGGATTACAGAAAGGTATACTTACTAAGATATGAGAGCCCCATACACAGCCACAGATCCAAGCGTCCCTGTTGCATGGCAACAGGTGCAGGAACCCCGGTTACACGGCCACAGATCCAGGCGTCCCTGTTGCATGGCAACAGGTGCAGGAACCCCGGTTACACGGCCACTAATGTGAAGTAAAACTTACCTGAACCTACTCCTGAATTTTGCCGGTTAAGAGAGATTTTGGGTTATTTAGGTGCCGGTAAAAAGAGAGTTTCCTGTATTACTGTACCTGATTATACCAGTGAATAATGTGATGTTAATTGACAGTTGAAGACTTACATTTATATAGTGCCTCATTACATCCCAAATGTTTAAATCCTTCCCTTATAATTAATTACATTGAAGAACTTTATGCAAAATGTGGTAGCCATTTTCTGCACTGGAAAAGTGGAAAGTGTCTCAAATAGCAATGAGATGATTGGCCAGCTAATACTTATATCCCCTCTTTTCACAGCCTATATTAATTATAAAATAGGAACTGCTGGAAATGTACAGTAAGCTTGTCAGCACCTGCAAAGCAAACATACAAAGTAATGTTTTACAAAATATTTGGATTTGGTTTAAATCATTTCAATGAATAAACCTTGAAGAAAAAGAACACTATACACTGGTGTTTAATGAAATATGCTAAAGGACAATGTAGGTAATGGGTCAATTAAATGGTAATACTAAAGTTTCGTTTTAAAATTGCCATAACTTATTTATAAGATTTATTGTAGATGTGAAAATCAAAATAGACTAGATACGAGTCCTCGTCTTAGAGATTGCAATAGTCTACATTTGCTTATTTAAATCACCATTTAGGAATTTTCAATTGTACTTCAAAGCAATTCATTATATGGGAAGTACATACACATTCTTGTTACTCACACTGAAGTCGAGAATATAAAAAAGAAGCTGAACACCATTTTTATCACAAGAAAACTTGACAGCTCTCAATTAAGCATAAGGTCCTTTTATATAAATATAGGGTAACAATTGTTTTTTAGTTACCATCAATTTATTCTCTCCACATCATAAAATTAAAATATTTTTGAAAATACTTCAAATCTCAACCATGATGAGACCTGGCTTTCATTCACTGCAAAGCTATGTAGTCTCTACATTGAAAATTCCCAAATGGTGATTTTAAAAAGGCAGAGAAGACTATTCCAGTCCCCAAGATAAGGACTTGTATTATCTAGTCTATTGTGGAGCATTGTGTTTAAGTAGAATACTATGGTACTGTAATGAAAAATGTGTTCAAGCACTGAGTTTCTGTTTGCATTTTACTGCCTCCAAGGATGTTAGTTATTCTTCCACAAATTAGAGGGATGGCTGGCCTTATTCATTTTTATGTTCATTATAAAACAATCTTACACTTTATAAATTCCAATGTGTTACAAATGTATATAAAAATACTGGCTGGAAAGCTAATCCTTCATCTCCCTACAATCATCGTCGGCAGGGAACTGTACAAAAAGGTTTACACACGTTGCTTTTCTGTCATAGTTTGTGGTGTTTACTGTGACTCTAAGCACTCCCATTCCTTGTTTTATTCCCCAAAATGTAGTATCTCACACTTAGCCACATTAATCTGCCACCTGTCTGCCCAGCCTGCTAACCTATCTTTCTGAAGTTCTTTACAGTCATCCTAACTGTTTGTCAAACCTACTATTTTTCTGTCATTGGTAAATTTCAAGATTGTGTTCCCTGTACCCAAGTCTAACACTATATACACGCAGAGCACCCAGCAATGACCCTGGGTAATCACTTCCAATCTTTCCCTGGTCCAAGCAATACCCATTTACCCTAACTGTTTCCTGTTTGTCAACCAAGAGGAGCTACATTTCCTCTTGCATCATACACCCTGAATTTTTATAACCAGCTTCTTGTGAGACACACAAGTTATAACACAGAAACAGGTAATTCGGCCCAACCAGTCCATGTTGGCATTACCCTCCATGAACAAATGGGTTGAATCACATTTACTCACCCTGTTCCAATATTCCTTCAACCTCTTATTGAACAACTTCTAAAAATCCATATACACTGCATTCTCTTTGTCCATCCAATAAGTCACATTTTCAAAAAACGATTACATTTGTCAAACACAACTTGTCTTTAATAAATCAGTGCTGGCTGTCCTTGATTATCCTCTTCGTTTTTAAATGTTCACTAACTTTATCTTTAATTAAAGTGTAAGAAACTTCTACAAAAGTTTACTTCAGTGCTTCTATTCACAAATGCACATCTTTGATTTCATCCTAACCCACTTTAGCCAAGTGAAGAAGTCGCAAGCAGCCCCCCAGAAAGCTCATTCCAGAAACTGGCTCCAAGTGAACACAGGTATACCATTCTCAAGAGAGACAGAGATGAATTATAGATCTAATGAAGGAACTGTACAAGACCAGAAATCAAAGAGCTTTGCCTGATGAGAGGCAGAAATACTAAGCCTATATTTTCATAAGTCTCTGTGTACAGTTTTTATTTTGGATAAAACTGAAAACAAATGTCTGACAAATTGTGGGTTTTTATTTTTCTTTGCTTCCCTGGCTTGTGAATATGTTGTACTGTGGTCATTCAATGTAGTAGATTTTAATAAAACTGTTAAATGTATAAATGCTGGAAAACACTGATCATTTGCAGATCCTAACTTTTTCTAATAAAAGGCCATATCTTGTATTTGTCAGTAAGGATTTGCCAGGAGTATGTTTGCCACATACTTGCATTGTCCCATTAAACAGGTCTCATCATTTGGTGTTCTGTTTCCACATTTTGTCAATGCAATTTTTCTTTAAATGAGGGGAATGTGTTAATTTACTTGCTATGTGGGAGTGGCTGTTCCACTGTCCATTCTTGAGAGAATGTGTTGACCTCGTTTATTTTGAGGAAACAAAAATAAAATAATAAGTGGCCTACCAAGATGGGTTGAGAGATTTTGTTCAAGCTACGGTCATACAATTTGCAATCAAATGAGTTTTTAAATAGTAAATATTTTAATAAAGCACTTAAAAATATACAAAAATCAACATTTAATCATTGTACATTCTTTAAACATCACTGTTACAACTGTATTCAGTAGAGCTGATCATCTATTAGTGTGATTTTTTTTTTTCCATTTTCAATGACTAAGATTGTCTGTTGGGAGATGAATCTTGCTGACAGCTTGCAAGTTGTATATAAAATATTTTTTATCCTTTTCCCCAGCCTTAGTATTTCTTCTGAAAGGGCCAATGTCTTAGTTGTTCAGCTGGATTTTTTTTACAGCTCGAGTCTTTAGCTCTGGGCAGCTGGAAGAAAGTGCAAGTTCCTGGTCTATCTTCTGCTGCCGTTTCTTCAGTAACATCCTCCCACCTGTGAAGCCCAGTATCCCTCCACTGACTACAGCTGCAACTCCTGCCACTTTGAAGCCTGCCAGGAGACCAATAGGCCCTCCCATCACACCACCAATGAGAGCACCTGCCACAGGCAACATTGCAAGTTTATATTTAGCGGCCTGAAAAATCAATGAAAAACAGGTTTAACAAAGACACAAACTAGATTGTCAGTTACTGTGTGATTTCTTGCTGTCTTAAGAGCTGGTACCAATCCATCAGTGTAAAGTCTTTCTTTAGTGCAGCTGTTCTATGGATGATTACTATGTACAGAGCAGTGCTAGTTGGTTTCACTGCACGAGACCATCACAATACAGATTGATTTTTTTTGACAAGCCGTGTGTCACTTCTCCCTTATTTTCTTAATTGCTGGTTCCCTCAACATTAGAGAGCCCAGATCAATCAGTTGGGTTAATTCAGAGTATTGCTGGCAGGCAGAGTGCCATTGATTACTCAGCAGGCAAAGATCCCTACCTTGGCCAGGTTCTTGGTTCCCTCTTCAACATTCTCAGCAGCAGTACTGACATGGTCTTCAATGCTGTCAATCTTCTCCTGTTGGGTCTAGATGCAAAGGAATTATGTGCTAGCTTTCCAGCTGGGAAGCAGCAGTCAACCAATACACAATTATAATTCCTATAATCAAGAGTTTGCAGCAGCTTTCATCTGCTAGTCAAAGCATCTACAATTTCTTAACAGTACCTCCTCTACCACCTTCCCTGGTAGACTGTTCAGATAGTTTGCCAAGTGTTTAAATATTTATCGACACTAAATATGTCTTTAAATGATTATAGATTGGTGCTCTTTTAACCCATTCAGGGCCAGCAGTTCTAATTTACAATGATTTTTTGGTTAAGAATCCTTTATTAAAGATCCTGAAGTGTTCATTTCTTTTTTAATAATTGTGTAATATCCGCTCTGCTTCCACGATCTAACTTGCTTGAGGTAAAAACCTGATACGGGGGGAAGATATAAGGGTCACACGTTAATGATCTTGGCTGTGCCCTCCTGCGGAGGCAGGAAGGTCGAGGTCCAGGCCCCCTGCAGCACTTACAAACTGAAGGACCGTGGAGGGCAGGAAGAAAACTGTCAACCACTTGAGAAGTAAATTTCAATACTTAAATCATCACACATTCTGCAAAATTAGTTCAAAAACACATTTTTGGCATAGCCTGGCCCTAGCATTATAAATACATGCATCTGGTCTTTCAAACTTATCACCACACCCTGTCAACAGTGACATATCTCAAGTGCGCAACCATAGATAATTGGCAGAGGTTCATGCCACCATAGTCATTCTCTTTAGATTTGTTTCACATATACCAATGCAGCATAATTCTAATCCTTTGAAATAAAATGGAAAGGCGGTACAGGGATTTTTTAGTTATAAATAATGAATGCCCTTCCCTTAAAGGGGAAGTATATTCCTAAATGGTGTAAAAATAGCTACTGGTGTCTGTCATTCCTTGTTACCCTGTTTCGACTTAACTGCTGGTTTCAAGAACCCAGGCAGCAAATGTTCTGTGACAAACTCAAATGTTGCCTCGAGCTAAGCCAAAATAAGTTAATGAGTTGTGGGCAGATAGATATTTTCTTTTATTAAAATTTAAGCTTATGGGGCCACTTTCCTGATGGCTTTGTGCATGAGTTTACTGTACTATATCTGACAGAGCAGAAGGTGGTCTCTGATTCAATGCTCAATTAGCTGATCTAGTCAACAACTGAAGGGCTAGCTTTTAATGAAACAAGATTCCTATTATCTAATGACCTGCTGGGAAGTATGCATGGTTGGCTGGGAAGAGAGTCAGGCTCCGCTATGATGCCCCCCAGAGTCAAATAACATGCTACTATTCTGCTTGAAGAATGTTCACATAGGAGAGGTACCAAAGGGCTACTGCCACCTATTAAATCAATGAGTCTGTTTAGGAGAAAATGGGTGGGGGGGGGATATTAAAGAGGTGATATAGTAACCCTTTCCATGTCTAATGTACTTTTGAGATTCTTTGAGGGGGAGGTTCTTGCACTATTTTGTTACAAGAGGGTGAGATGGTTGAACAAGTTGCTCAGCAGTGTCCAAGTGACTAATTTTCCTTCCCAAATGCCCTTGCTGAGATCACATGTGATGTGGACTTTGAAAAAATATTTATCAATGTGCTGCACCACTGCCAGTTTCAGACTGGCATTAACACATCACTTACCCCCTCAATTGGTGCATGGTTTTGGGAAACCAGGTAATACAGAGAAAACAAATTTTCCTGAGACAACATACCTTTGACCACCTATTAGTATTATCTTTGGGCAGAGAAAAAGAGTATTTTCTAGCCGATTTGTATTAGAAAATGCACAGAACTGAATGTTTTAAGAGTTAAATTATATACTGCTCTGGTTAAATTTTACATGCTTCTTTTTGGATCCATGTCAACACCTTTAAACATACATTAAAGTCTACAAAATATAGCATTTGTGATGCTGTCTGATCTTGATACAAGTCTAAAGGCTACGATGATTCTGGCTCATTTCTCAGTACACCGGTCTCAGCACTGCTGTACAAATGTAAAGACTGCATTTGAAAAGGCAATCTACAGAATGTTTGTAGAACCAACTTCTTGATAAACAATCTCTAATGCATTCTTACTATTTATGTATCTTAGCATCAGTATTCCTAAAATTCCTGCACAAAAAGATTTTTCCAATTAATCACTACAACCACAGTGTTGCTATAGTAACTCTATTAGGCACTTAAAATTCTCATTAGTCAAAACAGGGACCAATAGTTTTTGTGCCGTGTACCATTGCCTTTTTCTTGCAACTATATAACTTTAATACCCATTGGCCACGAAATTTGCCTCCTTTGCACCTGCCGTTAGCGCCCCCGGGGCACAAAGGGCTTATCTCCCAGGCGGGAGAAGCGCCTCCCAAGAAATTTGGCGGGGTGCTACTGAGGCGCTAGTCGATAGTGCTGCGCCGCCAGCGATGACATCATTGCCATGTGCATCACCCCTTACCGCCCCACAGCAGAAATTCGGCTGCGCCCCACAAGGCTGCCGTGGGCAATGTCAACGGCAGCCTCGCGGGCCACGAGCCGGACCGACCTCTGCTCGCGGGGCGCTAATTAAAGGGAGGTGCGGCCGTGACCCGTGCTGCCATTTAATTTTTTTGGGCCGACCTCCAGGTCAGCCCTCCGTGGCAGCCCTTGGTGTGGAAGTGGAGCACACGAGATAGCGCTCCGCTTCCTCGCCGGGGTGCTACTTCTGTGCCGGGTGCTAAATCTCTGGCAATAATTTGGTTACCGCCCCCAAACGGGGCGTAACCGAATTTTGCCCCCATTGTTTTATTCTGCAGTAATGGGCCACTGATGTATGTGTCCATGTAAAACAGTTTTCTTCTATAAAGTAACACTTCACAAATTAATTTGCTTTTTTGCATGGTCACATTTTGCACCCTTCAAAATCTTCACAAACTAAATATAGCTCAGCACTATTGTGGACTTCAAATGCTGCATCTCTACTTCAAAGGAGAAGGATCTCTGTTTACATAAATTTACTAGGTGTATATTTAATAAAGCTGTAAATGTGATATAACGGAGTAACTATCCCAACAGTTCCTACATTTTGGACTGTTAAAACATTGCAAAATATGGATAATTAAAAATGGGCTACAATAAATCAGCATTAAAGGTTCCAACTTAGGCTGGTAAAATTCATAAGAGGAACTGCTTATACAGATAATAATTACCATTTTGGGGGAGGGGAAGATGGTGTAACAAGGAAATTAAAAGCAGAAGAGGTAGAGCTACCATTAGGCAAGCAGTGGAAGAAAACATAGAAGGAAGAGGGGAGATTACAACACAAGTGTGTTTGTGAGTAGTGATCAAACAGTTATGCCTGAAGAGCAGTGGTGGTTGTACAGCTCACAAATGCTGACACTGGGTCCTGTTATAATGAACTCCACGGATGTGTGGTCATGTTTAATTTGGCACTGGGGATATTCCATACTGACATTACAAGTTACAACTGGTAAATCTAATTTCTCCAGAACCAAATGTTCATCTATGGTACTGCTTGTGTGTCAAAATAGAATATCCTTTTTAGTTCCTACCAATTAAATTCTGCTGTATTTAACCATAAATTACTATTACAGGCCCAAACTTATGGGAGCCATGAACTAAAGATATAGCTTTTCCTTCATTCCAGTAAACAAGTAATTGGAAGATAAATACTTACATGAAGCAGCTGAGAAAATTCATTTACCAAGTTACTAAGATCAATTAAATTCTGAAAAATAAATATGTAAATTAACATTACAAACTACTCATAGAGGCCCCTGAGAAAATCAGTTAGATACAAATGTCCAAAAGTGCCTGCAGTAACCCTCACTATTAGCCGACATAATTTATACAGATATAATGGAAATTAAACACTCTTAGCATTTACTTTATCAGAGCACACACACTCCATATAAGCTATATATACTTTTGAAGTACTTAAGAATTAGAGACTAAACATAGATATACCAAAAAGAGAATACACAAAACAATACTGATCTGTGTTACAAAAAGTAAGTAATATTCCACTAGTTACAATTTCCCATTGTTATTGTCTTAAAGTTAAGAGATTATGACTTGCCTCTTCCAGCTTCTCCCATGATTCAGCTGCATCTTGGTCTTGTGGAATCTGTGGCAGTGGCATGTTCAGCTGAACCAGATGTTGGGACAACGGCGAGCCAGAGTCTTGGGAACTCATAAATGTTCCTACAGCAATAAAAGCTACTCAGAGCCAGGACTGTACAATCTCTAGTCACACAAATTCAGTCTGAAAATCTTAGCTGTTTAAATATCATCATCTGCCTCATTTGCAGGCAATTCCTATTTCAAAAAGGTCCCTTTTCCTGGAACTTTTATATTGACATTTTTATTTTAGCATCAGATCACGTTGCTTTCTTAGAATTCTGTAAATTATTTCATCCAAATAAATTTACTTTAAAGGATTTTAATTTCACTGCAGTAAAAAGATCCCTGGGTACCTCTTGGCTGATTGGTAATTTATAAAACTGGCACTCTGTCAAATAAAAAGAAAGTTGTTATAAATCTTTAAAGAGGGGGGAGGCAGCAGGTATGAGGAAATTTAGAAATCTAAAGAGAAAAGTCAACGCAATAGAGCAGCGTAGTGAATTGGGTAAAGCTAAACAGTGTGTGACAGGAAGGGACAGAGAGTTTAACAGTAATAGTGCATCAGCGAATAAGGTGAAAGCAGGAAATAATGGTAAAAAGTCAAAACTAAAGGCTCTTTACCTAAATGCACGAAGCATTCGTAACAAGATAGATAAATAAGTGGCACAAATAAATATGAATGGGTATGATCTAATAGCCATTACAGAGACATGGTTGCAAGGCAATCAGGGTTGGGAACTAAATATTCCAGGGTACTTGACGTTTCGAAAAGACAGGAACAAGAGTGGGGGTAGCCCTGATAATTAAGGATGACATAAGGACAGTAGAAAGAAAGGATCTTGGCTTGGAAGATCAGGAAGTAGAATCAGAATGGGTGGAGATAGAAATAACAAGGGGCAGAAAACAGTGGTGGGAGTAGTTTATAGGCTCCCTAGCAGTAGCTATACCGTTGGACAGAGTATTAATCAAGAAATAATAGGAGCTTGTAACAAAGGTAATGCAATAATCGTGCAGGGTTTTAATCTTCATATAGAAATGTTCAAATCAAATTGGCGAGAGTAGTCTGGAGGATGAGTTCATGGAATGCATTCAAGACAGTTTCCTAGAACAATACGTCATAGAACCAACCAGGCAACAGGCTATTTTAGAGCTTATTTTGTGTAATGAGACAGGGTTAATTAGTAATCTTATAGTAAAGGATCTTCATGGGAAGAGTGATCATAATATGATAGAATTTCATGTTGAGTTTGATAGTGTCATTCTTAAGTCCGAAATGACAGTCTTAAACAAAGCCATAGGTATGAGGGGCGAGTTGGCTAAGGTAATTAGGTTAAAGGTATGACGGTCGATAAGCAGTGCCAAACATTTAAAGAAATATTCCAAAATTCTCAACGAATATACATTCCATTGAGAAATAAAAATTCCACGGGAAAAGTGATCCATCCGTGGCTAACTAAAGAGGTTAAGGATAGTCTGAAACAAAAACAGAAAATGCTGGAAATACTCAGCAGGTCAGGCAGCATCTGAGATGAGAGAAACAGAGTTAATGTTTCAGGCCGGTGACCTTTCGTCAGTTCTGATGAAAAGTCAATGACCTGAAATGTTAACTCTTGTTTCTCTCTCCACGGATGCTGCCTGACCTACTGAGTATTTTCAGCATTTTCAGTTTTTGTTTATGATTTCCAGCATCCGCAATATTTTGCTTTTAAGTTAAGGATATTATTAGATTAAAAGAAGAGGCTTATAATGTTGCAAAGAGTAGTAGTAAGCCTGAGGATTGGGAGAGCTTTAGAAACCAGCAAAGGATGACCAAAAAATTGATAAAAAGGGAGAAAATAGAATGAGAGTAAACAAGCAAGAAATGTAAAAACAGATTGTAAGAGCCTTGAATCTGTGTCCTCTGGTTCTCGACCCTTCCGCCAATGAGAACAGATACTCTCTATCTACTCTGTCTAGACCCCTCATGATTTTGAATACCTCTATCAAATCTCCTCTCAACCTTCTCTGCTCTAAGGAGAACAACCCCAGCTTCTTCAGTTTATCCATGTAACTGAAGTCCCTCATCCCTGGAACCATTCTTGTAAATCTTTTCTGCACCCTTTCTAAGGCCTTCACATCCTTCCTAAAGTGCAGTGCCCAGAATTGGACACAATACTCCAGCTGAGGCCAAACCAGTGTTTTATAAAGGTTCCTCATAACTTCCTTGCTTTTGTACTCTATGCCTTTATTTATGAATCCCAGGATCCCGTATGCTTTTTTAACTGCTTTCTCAACCTGCCCTGCCACCTTCAACGATTTGTGCACATATACCCCCAGATCTCTCTGTTCATGCACCCCCCTTTAGGATTGTTCCCTTTAGTTTATATTGCATCTCCTCGTTCTCCCTACCAAAATGTATCACTTCGCAATTTTCTGCGTTAAATTTCATCTACCATGTGTCCGCCCATTCCACCAGCCTGTCTATGTCCTCTTGAAGTCTATCACTATCCTCCTCACTGTTCACTATACTTCCAAGTTTTGTGTCATCTGCAAATTTTGAAATTGTGCCCTGTACTCCCAAGTCTGTCATTAATATATAGCAAGAAAAGCAGTGGTCCTAGTACCGACCCTCCTCCAGTCTGATAAACAACCATTCACCACTACTCTCTGTTTCCTGTCACTTAGCCAATTTTGTATCCATGCTGCCACTGTCCCTTTTATTCCAGGGACTTCAACTTTGCTGGCAAGCCTATTAAATGCCTTTTGGAAATCCATGTACACCACATCAACCGCATTGCCCTCATCAACCCTCTCTGTTACCTCATCAAAAAACTCAATCAAGTTAGTTAAACACGATTTGCCTTTAACAAATCCATGCTGGCTTTCCTTAATTAATCCACACTTGTCCAAGTGACTTAATTTTGTCCCGGATTATCATTTTTAAAAGCTTCC
Organism: Somniosus microcephalus; assembly: GCF_052327205.1. Lineage (NCBI taxonomy): Eukaryota > Metazoa > Chordata > Chondrichthyes > Squaliformes > Somniosidae > Somniosus > Somniosus microcephalus. Next base: position 127,601,155 of record NC_140991.1, read on the forward strand.
CCACTGCCGAGGTTAAACTAACTGGCCTGCAGTTGCTGGGTTTATCCTTACGCCCTTTTTTGAACAAGGGTGTAACATTTGCAATTCTCCAGTCTTCTGGCACTACCCTCGTTTCCAAGGAGGATTGGAAGATTATGGCCAGTACCTCCGCATTTTCCTAGGATGCATCCCATCCGGTCCTGCTGACTTATCAACTTTAAGTACAGACAACCTTTCTAGTACCTCCTCTTTATCAATTTTTATCCCATCCCGTATCTCAGCTACCTCCTCTTTCGCTTTGACTTTGGCAGCATCTTCTTCCTTGGTGAAGACAGATGCAAAGTATTCATTTAGTATCTCAGCCGTGCTCTCGGCCTTCATGAGTAGGTCTCCATTTTAGTCCCTAATCGGAACCACCCCTCCTCTTACTACCCGTTACTATTTATATACCTATAGAAGACTTTTGGATTCCCTTTTAGGTTAGCTGCCAATCTATTCTCATACTCTCTCTTTGCCCCTCTTATTTCCTTTTTCACTTCCCCTCTTGTTGTATCCGTGTGTTAATGAAGACACGGAATGCAGGAGTTGGTTTACAGGTGTTTACTGGACAAAGTCTGGAGGTGAACTAACAGATACAAGACAATATACAGGCTTATATAGCCCGAGTGGCCATTACTGGCATTACAGTACACAGGGGGCTCTTAAAGGCACATACACCACAATTCCTCCCCTTTTAGACAACCAGTACATAATATTTTAAGTAATCATTAATTAACATGTTACAAGAACAATAATCTACACATTGCTGCAGTTAATCAATAAGTCAGTCTCTCTGGAGGCTTCCTGACTCGGTCCGGATAACGCCTCGGTGGCGTAGTAGTTTCTGGTGGTGTAGTAGGTTCTTTTGGCAAGGCTGATTCGGCTTGAATGCCAGTGTCGGGTTCATCTGGTTCCAGTATCACCGGATCGGAGGTAGATACTATGGGTATCTCTACTTCATCATTAGGCGTATAGAGTTGTGGTGTAGGTTGTCCCTTTTCGGATGACTCTATGATCTGGTCAGCATGGCGCCTTATTATGCTTTCTCCAATGTCCACGGTATACATCAGCGGTCCTAGTCGTGTGCAAATAGTTCCAGGCTGCCATTTCTCGGTACGGTAGTCCCGGGCCAAAACTTGTTGACCTATCTGGAAGGTTCTAGTTGGCCTTTCATTCATGCCTTGAAATTGCCGGTTCTCCACGTCCCTTCTGATGTTTGGCTTGATCAAATCCAGCCGGCATCTTAGGCTTCTATTGAAGAACATCATGGCGGGAGTTTGGTTTGTAACCACATGTGTTGCATTCCTGTATGCAAACAAGAAGTTATCTACCTTATGCTGAAGTTTTATGTCTTCATTACCCATGGCCTTTATGGCCTTCTTGAAGGTCTGGACAAACCTTTCAGCCAATCCATTGGTGGCGGGATGGTATGGGGCGGACGTGTAGTGCTTAACCCCATTGTTTTTTAAGAACTTCCTGAATTCTTCGGACACAAATTGCGGTCCATTATCAGAACAGATCTGTTCAGGCAGCCCATTCCTGGCAAATATGGTCCTTAATACTGTGATGGTTTTTTCCGTGGTGGTGGAGGACATCTTTATTACCTCCGGCCACTTGGAGTGTGCATCAACCGCGATTAAGAACATTGAGTCCATAAATGGACCAGCAAAGTCGATGTGTACCCTTTGCCATGGAGACGAGGGCCACTCCCATGGATGTAGAGGGGCTTGTGGTGGGGCGTTTTGGACCTTCTGACATCCTAGGCAGCTCTTGGTCATTTCTTCGATGTCTCCATTGATACCTGGCCACCACACAAACGCTCTGGCTAGGTTCTTCATTTTCACTCCACCCAGATGCCCCTCGTGAAGCTCCTTTAGCACTTTATCCTGGAGTTTGGGTGGAATCACCACTCTGGATCCATACATCAAGGTTCCTCGGCACACTGACAGCTGTTCTCTTCTTTGCGAGAATGCTGGCAACAGTGGTTTGCCATGTGCTGGCCATCCCTTCAGCGTTAAATCGTAGACTCGTGAGAGAGTCGGGTCATTTCTCGTTTCCTTTTCAATGGCAGAATTTGTTACTGGTAGACATTCCACTATGGTTGAGTGGAACATCTCCACTGGGTCTACTGTAGGTGCCTCTTCTACCGTTGGCAATGGGAGGCGCGATAAACCGTCAGCATTCCCATGCTGTTTTGATCCTTTGTATTCTATGTCATATTGGTGTGCCCCTAGGAAAAGGGACCACCTCTGTAGCCTTTGCGCTGTCATAATGGGAACACCCTTTTTAGGGTTGAATATGGAGACGAGGGGTTGATGGTCAGTCAACAAGGTAAATTTTTGTCCGTGTAGGTAATGGTTGAATTTCTTCACTCCCCATACCAGGCTGAGTGCTTCCCTGTCGATCTGGGCATAGTTACGCTCAGCTGAGTTCAATGAGCGTGACGCAAAAGCTATCGGCCGTTCTGAGCCATCAGGGAATCTATGTGATAATACCGCTCCTACGCCGTAAGGGGATGCATCGCACGCCAGTCTGATTGGCAGTGATGGGTTGTAATGAGCCAAAACTTCCTTGGACGTGATCAAGCCTTTACATTTATGGAAGGCACGTTTACAGTCCTCGCTCCATTCCCAAATTACTCCCATTTGTAGCAGTTCGTTAAGAGGGTGCAGAACAGTTGACACGTTCGGTAAAAATTTATGGTAGTAATTTATCAATCCCAGGAACGACCTTAAATGTGAGACATTTTCAGGTGCTGGTGCTTTTATGACCGCTTCAATTTTCTCAGGGGACTTATGCAACCCTTCTTCATTAATTATGTGGCCACAATATGATATTTGTTTCTGGAAAAATTCGCACTTGGGGCGGTTTGCTCGTAGGCCCCGTTCTCTCAGCCTAGTGAGCACCTTCTCCAAATTGGCAAGGTGTTCGTTGTCGTTTTCTCCTGTTACAAGGATGTCGTCTAGGTAGCATTGAGTCCCAGGAATCCCTTGCAGGACTTGTTCCATAGCTCTTTGCCAGATAGCTGGAGCTGATGCTATTCTGAAAACCAGTCGATTGTACTGGTACAGGCCTTTGTGTGTGTTTATTGTGAGATACTTTTTAGAGGCCTCCTCAACCTCCATCTGTAGATATGCCTGGGCCAAGTCAATTTTTGTGAAACGTTTCCCTCCGGATAGTGAGGCGAAAATATCTTCTATCCTCGGAAGAGGATACTGTACCGTGTGAAGGACTGGGTTTACAGTCACCTTGATGTCCCCACAGATGCGAATTTTTCTCTGTTCTTCAGATTTATCATTATTTAACGTTTTCTTCATGACCGGGACAATGGGTGTTGCCCACTCGCTCCAATCTATCTTGGATAACACGCCTGTCTTTTCCAAATTCTCCAGCTCTGCCTCGACTGCTGGACGAATTGCGTATGGCACCGGCCTTGCCTTAAAAAACTTGGGAATTGCCGCATCTTCCACCTTTATTGAGGCGGTGACGCCTTTCAAGGTTCCTAGTTCCTGTTGGAACACTTCTTTGGCGTTGGCCAAGATGTCTTTTAATCGTTCAGGTATGATGTCATCATCATTTTTTTTCTTACTGGTCACCGTCAGTGCCTGAATGGAGTGCCAGTCCAAACGTATCTTCCTGATCCATTCACGTCCCAACAGCGGTGGACCACCATCTTGCAGAACGTATAAATACAACTTCTGTATTTCCTTGCCATTGTATACAACAGGCACCTTTATTTTCCCTTTGGGGTATACTTTGTAAGATTCGAAATTTTCAGCAAGAATCACGCAAGAAAATAGGGTTAATAAGACAGTTTTATTGACCAAAAGAAGCTTGTACAGAAAAAACCTTGATAAAAGGGCATACAAAATGGCCGCCGGACCTCGTGATCAGTTTCTGGGACCATTTCATTTCTGTTACTGCAAGCCAGACAGGCTTGTGGATTGAGGACAGTAAGCCCGCAAAAGTCAGTATCGGGAAAACGAAACTCAGGGAACTGAGCATACATATTAATTGGATTCTAAGTACAGGACAGTCTTGGGTTACAGGATGAGGCCCATCAAGAAATGGGCGGACAATTGAATGAACACTTAAACCCATTTACTGTACAAAGGAAAACCGTTTGACAGCCATCAAGGGCAATCTCCAGACCGATCAATATACGAACCGAGTTATGGTGACAAAGTAAAAGACATTATCGGCCCAGGAAGGCCAGTTAAGCTATCACCGGCTCCCGTTACAAGACAAAGCGCCCCTGCAGAGATTTCTGCCCGCCAAAAATATTACAAAGACAGGACTATGATTTGGCGGGAGAAAAGACTGTCCCAAAAGGGTATAACTATGGATTTGAAAAGTCCATCAGTAGGAGGACGATTACGACTATGATTACGCTTCGCTTCACCTCGACCGCTACGATTCACAATTCATTTCTTCAGTACGGTTCGTAACTTCGGTGCGGAACGGAAGACGACGAGGGTGGCCCGGTTACTTTTGTCGGGAGATCATCGACGACCCAGGCCGAAGGAGAAGACACCCTCGGGAAAACGACGATCCAGGCCGGAGAAAAGGACACTCCGGGCCTAGCACTCCAGTGCCTCAACATCCCATTCGACCAGGAACTTCCCATGTGCAGTTCTACAACATCACATCGGTGACAGAGTCTTCCATGGGCATCCAGTTCTTAAAGTCACATCGGTAACGGATTCATCCATGACGAGCGCTCATCAAGACTGTATCTGCTGCTCCATCGCGTAAGAAAAACAAACTGCGCCAGAAGTTTCCAAATCCACGTGACGACGGAAAGCTGTGCCAAAAGGCTGCGAACCCCTTTTTGCGAATCTGAAAGTGGTGAGCATGATCCCAAGTTCCTCAAGTCGAAACTTAGTTTAGGTCTAGGGGAGGGGGTTAAGGGTAATCGTAATGTGTTCCCCCTTTTACGATGTGCCGTGTGTTCCCCATTTCCATAGAGTTAAGTTTATAGATATGTGCATGATTGTAGTTATTTTAATCTGTGCTTATGACATGTATTTTACAATGCTGCAAACTGTTTTATAATAAAAGCCTCCATTTCGTGCTATTCAACCTGGTCTATTGAGTTTCTCTCTGCACTACAGTTCCCTGCACCTAAGTCCAAGGTCTAGAACCGTAGGGAAGAGTGGGTCGAACCACTCAAGGGTAATTATTGCACGAAGCCTGGTAGGAGACCAGAACGAGCAAGAGAAACCCCCTACACTTTCTGCCCCGTATATGTTTTCAAGATAATGGATGTGTCTTTCAAAGGTATATGCGGAAATAGCCGCTCGTAATCCCGTCTACTTATGACGGTCAGAGCTGATCCTGTATCTAGCTCCATTTTAACTGGGGACCCCGCTATCGTGAGGGTAACCCAAATGGTCTGGTAATCTTCTTTGGCAATTACATTATGTAATTTGAGAGAGCTTAGTCTCTTGTTTCCGGAGTCGCTATCGCTCTTCTGGTCTTCGGAGCTACTGTCCGTCATCATTTGTACCTTTCTGTACTTTTCCTTATTGATTTTTTTTCTGTCAGTGGATTTTTTGTTTCCAGATCGGCATACACGTGTAATGTGTCCCAACTTTCCGCATTGCCTGCATGCTTTGTCCTTGAACCAGCAGTCCCTCTGGTCATGGGTGGATCTGCCGCAGCGATAACATCTCTCAAAACCCCGTGTCATTTCATGGGTGCCGAAGTCCTGTGGCTTTTGCTGTATCTCTGCAGCTCCTCTTGCTGCTGCTTCGTATGATACAGCTACACTGAAAGCCTTGTCCAGTGTGAAATCTTTCTCAGAAAGTAGCCTTTTTTGTGTTCCTTCACTTAGGAGACCGCAGACGAATTTGTCTCGTAGAGAATCTGCCAGTCCTGCCCCGAATTGGCAGTGTAGGGTATCAACAATCTCCTTAAAATTCTTGTCCATCGGTTTGGCTGGAGTGATTAAGTTTCGTAACAGCCTGTATGTCCTTGCGCCCATTAGATTTAGAAGTACCGATGCCTTTTTATCATCCTTTATTTCATTCGCTGTGCAATATTCTTCCACTCTTTCCACATATCACAGAATCACAGAAACCCCACAGTGCAGATAGAGGCCATTTCGGCCCATCGAGCCTGCACCGACACATATCCCACCCGATCCCCGTAACCCCTACACCAACACATATCCCACCCTATCCCCGTAACCCCACGTATTTAATCCCCCTAACACTAAGGGTCAATTTTATCATAGCCAATCAACCTAACCCGCACATCTTTGGACTGTGGGAGGAAACCGGAGCACCCGGAGGAAACCCACGCAAACACGGGGAGAATGTGCAAACTCCACACAGACAGTCGCCCGAGGCCGGATTCGAACCCGGGTCCCTGGCGCTGTGAGGCAACAGTGCTAACCACTATGCCACCGTGTGGCCCAATCCTCTACATCACTATCGAAAGTAGTAATGTTGCCAGTCTTAGGCATCCTAAAAAAAAATGGCGCCTCCCGCGCTTTCCTTTCTTCCTTGCTGAGAAAAAAAAATGGCGCCTCCCGCGCTTTCCCGCCGCTGTTGCTGCTGACAACGCTCTTCTCCGCGGTTTTTATTTATACAAATATTTTTAATAGTCGGAGACTTGTTCCCGCCGGACTCTCTGGGACTTTCCCCGCCCTCTGCGTGGTCCGAACGCCGACCTGCTTTGCAGAGCTGGCCGTCTCCCGAGTGCTCCACCCTTCGTATTTGTTTGCCTGCGCCTTCACTGCTTGGCCCCGCTGTAGAGCCAGCCGATCGAGCCCCAGCCCGCCGCCCAGGAAGGATTATTGCAGTACCTGCCACCAGCCTGGCTAGCTGGTGAAACTACAGTTTTTTTTCTTTTTTTCTTCTTCCTTCGTCTGAGGAATCGATCTCCTTGAGGTGCTGCCGAATTGCAGGTAAGTCCGTTTCCAATTCGTCGCCACTGTTGTATCCGTGTGTTAATGAAGACACGGAATGCAGGAATTGGTTTACAGGTGTTTACTGGACAAAGTCTGGAGGTGAACTAACAGATACAAGACAATATACAGGCTTATATAGCCCGAGTGGCCATTACCGGCATTATAGTACACAGGGGGCTCTTAAAGGCACATATACCACACCTCTGAACTTTCTATATTCAGCCTGGCTCTCACTTGTATTCTCAACCTGACATCTGTCATACACCCCCTTTTTCTGCTTCATCTTACTCGCTATCTCTTTCATCATCCAGGGAGCTCTGGCTTTGGTTGCCCTACCTTTCCCCCTCGTGGGAAAGTACCTCAACTGTACCTGAACCATCTCCTCTTTAAAGGTAGCCCATTGTTCAATTACAGTTTTGCCTGCCAATTTTTGATTCCAATTTACCCAGGCCAGATCGATTCTCAACCAAATGAAATTGGGCTTTCCTCCAATTAATTATTTTTACTCTAAACTGCTTCCTGTCCTTTTCCATAGCTAATCTAAACCTTACGATACTGTGATCACTGTTCCCTAAATGTTCCCCTACTGCCACTTGCTCTACTTGACCTACCCCATTCCCCAGAACCAGATCCAGCAATGCCTCCTTCCTCGTTGGGCCGGAAACGTACTGATCAAGAAAGTTCTCCCGAACACACTTCAGAAATTCTTCCCCCTCTCTGCCCTTTACACTATTACTATCCCAGTCTATATTAGGATAATTGAACTCCCCCCATTATCACTACTCTATAGTTCTTGCACCTCTCTGTAATTTCCCTGCAAATTTGCTCCTCTATATCCTTCCCACCTCTATTGTTTCTCAACTCTAACCAAATAGATTCTATCCTTGACCCTTCCAGGACATCCTCTCGCTCCAGCACTGTAATATTCTGCTTAATCAATATTGCCACCCCACCTCCTTTCTTTCCTTCCCTATCTTTTCTGAACACCTTATATCCAGGAATATTTAATACCCAATGACATGAATCAACTAAGCGGCCTGCGGGTGGCGCTGTCCAATGAGAGTATAAATACTCGGGCACGGGCCCAGCTTGCGCAGGACATTTTTAACAGGAACTAGTGAAGGACACAACTAGACCTCCGTGTTGTAAAACAGTTGATTAAAGCTTTGTCTAACATTTAGACCAAGTGCCTAGTAGTTTTCTTACGTCACCCATTCCTGCCATTTTTTGAGCCAGGTCTCCGTTATCGCCACAACATCATATTCCCATGTGTCTATTTGCGCCTGCAGCTCACCAACCTTATTTACAACACTTTGTGCATTCACATACATGCATTGTAAATCTATCTTAGACCTCTCCGGAGTACTCTGCACAGTTTTGGTCTCCTTATCTGAGGAAGGATGTACTTGCCTTAGAGGCGGTGCAACAAAGGTTCACTACATTGATTCCTGGGATGAGAGCGTTGTCCTATGAGGAAATATTGGCCCAGAAATTCGGGTCTCCACGGGTGAGTACGCACGGGGTACTCACCCGTAGGCCCGATGGAAGCGCCGGTTTCCTGCATGCACTGCGCATGCGCGGGAAACCGGCACTTCCGTTCCTCTGAACGAAGAGGTTTAGAGGTCGAACGCGTGCAAGGGGGAGGCTGCACGTACGCAACAAACTTACGTTTTTTTTTACAGGTTTTTCCGTGAGGGTAAGCCTGCAGAAGTTAGAAATGTAAAAAGCAGGCGTAAGGCCTGCTTTTTACAAGGTAAGTGGTGAATTAATGAAAATTAAAACATTTTTTCCACAGGTTTATTATTTTTAAATACTTTAAAGGTAAGTTTATTTTTAGCCCCGTTAGAATATAAAATTATTTTTTTCAAAAATTTAAATTATTGTTTAAAATAGTTATTTCATGTAATTTATAGTTCATTTAAAAAATGTGATTTAAAAAAAAAATTATTTGAAGATTTAGTGCTATTTTGGGGCCGTAGTATTTATAAGTCTTGACAGCTCTTCCTGTCAGACTTATGAATGGAGCATTCCCTGCTCCGATTGGCTGCCCATGGCCCATGTGATCCCAGGGGACGCATCGAACTAACTGCGCCCCTGGAATACGCAAACACTGCGCGCCGGCAGCTGGACCAGGCCCCGGATCGGAATTCCACGGGGCCCTACAGCTCAACGGCCGGCGCGCGAGGTAATTGCAGATCGGGGGCTTACACCCGCGGGAAGCCCCCGACCCGAATTTCTGGGCCATTAAGTAGATTGGGCCTATACTCTCTAGAGTTTAGAAGAATAAAAGGTGATCTCATTGAAACATATAAGATTCTGAGGGGATTGATAGGATAGATGCTGAGAGATTGTTTCCCCTGGCTGGAGAGTCTAAAACTAGAAGGCATAGTCTCAGGATAAGGCGTCGACCATTTAAGATTGAGATAAGGAGGAATTTCTTTACTCAGAGGGTTGTGAATCTTTGGAATTCTCTGCCCCAAAGGGCTGTGGATGCTGAGTTGTTGAGTATATTCAAGGCTGAGATAGATAGATTTTTGGACTCGAGGGGAATCAAGGGATATGGGGATCGGGCGGGAAAGTGGAGTTGAGGTTGAAGATCAGCCATGATCTTTTTGAATGGCGGAGTAGGCTCGAAGGGCCGTATGGTCTACTCCTGCTCCTAATTCTTATGTTCTTATCCAGCTCTACCTCTTCCAATACCCAATGATCACACCTGTGCTATTAGATTTCCTGTCTGACATCAAGTCCTGAATGAGTTTATATTTTCTCCAACCATCTCCACTCCCTTGCCACCAACAACTTCCCTCCCTCCTCGGCCACTCATGCAGACTGAACCAGACCATGTGAATCTTTGACACCTTGTTGGAACCAGAACTGAACTTCAAACCTAACATCCTATCCACCACCAAGACTCTTACCATTACTTCCACATGACCCGCCTCCACCTCTACCTCAGCCCCACTGTCACTGAAACCCATTTCCACACTTAGCTCACCTGAACTCTATTTCTCCAATGTCCTCTTGCTGATGTACTATCCTCCTCAAACTTATCCAAAACGCACCCATATCCTGTCCCACTCACCCATCACCCCCATGCTCGGTCCCTGTCTGCTGCTGCATTAAATTTAAAACCCTCATCCTCAAATCCCTCCACAGCCTTGCCCCGCCCTATCTCTGCAACCTTCTTCAGGCTTATATTCCCTTCCATACACTTAGGTCCTTAAATTCTGTTGTTTTGTGTATCCTGCTCTGCGTTTAACCCATCATTGGTGGCAGTGCCTTCAGTCTGAAATTCCTTTCCTAAACCCCTCCAACTTGATATTTCTTACTCCACCTTTAAAAACGTCCTCAAAACCCATCTACCCATAATTCTGACTAAGCTTTCAACTACCTCTCCTAACTCTCCCTCCATGACTTGACCTCTATTCCTGTCAGATTTTCTACATTAATGACACTATAAGAGAATGCGGAGTCAGGGGACAAGTAGCAGAATGGATTGCTGGCTGGCTTCAGGACAGAAAGCAGAGAGTAGGAGTTTCACAGTGGCAAAATATCTTCTTCCTACCAAAATATAATACCTCACATTTATCTGTGTTGAACTACATTTGCCAATTTTATGCCCAGTCTGCAAGTTTATTGATGTCGTCTTGTAATTTGTTGCAGTCCTCCTCAGTATTGACTATCCCCCCCCGCCAATTTAGAGTCATAGGGGGAAAAATTCGGTATCGCCCCATTTGGGGCGCCGTTGTTGGCCGTGCGCAAAGTTCAGCGCCTGGCGCTAATTATCGCCTCCGACAGCAAACTTGGCTTTTATCGCCCCTGGAGGTGATTGGAGCGCTAAATCAGGCGCTTCACATCTGTCTTAAGGCGGCCGAGGAGTGAGGCGCTACCTCAGAGGGCTGGCGAAGCAAGGAAGGGCAAATCAAAATAAACCTGCAAAGTGCTGCTCAGTACTCAAAACTCCTTCACACAGCGTTGAATCTCTCCAGAAGTCTCTCTCTCTCTCTCTGACTGCGTGGTGCAAAAATGTCACCGACAAAAAAAGGCAGGAAGCGGTCGCCTTTAAATAGCACTCCCCTAGTCCCTTTCCGACAGCATAACGCTCCCAACCTGTCGTTGCTAGCGGCAGGCGGTAAGGCAGAGGGCGCCACTCAATATCCGGTCCGGGGCGCTAACGGAGCGCTGCGCACTCGAATGACGCCACAATCTGCCGGCGCAGGAGATCATGGTGAAAGTGTCTAGCGCTGTCGCAAAATGTCCAGTTAATTTCGCGAGCGGCACAAACATCACCGCGCCCAGCCTCTAGTTGCTTTGTGTCCCAATTGGCGCCCTCTTAAGGCGCAAGCAACTGAGTTTTTCCCCCATAGAGTTATACAGCACAGAAAGAGGCCCTTCGGCCCATCGTGTCTGCGCCGGCTATCAAGCGCTGTCTATTCTAATCCCATTTTCCAGCACTTGGCCCGTAGCCTTGTATGCTATGGCGTTTCAAGTGCTCATCTAAATGCTTCTTGAATGTTGTGAGGGTTCCTGCCTCTACCAACCTTTCAGGCAGTGAGTTCCAGATTCCAACCACCCTCTGGGTGAAAAAGTTTTTCCTCAAATCCTCTCTAAACCTCCTGCCCCTTACCTTGAAACTATGCCCCCTGGTTATTGACCCCGCCGCTAAGAGGAAAAGTTCCTTTCTAGCTACCCTATCTATGCCCCATATAATTTTGTACACCTCAATCAGGTCCCCCCTCAGCCTTCTCTGCTCTAAGGAAAACAACCCCAGCCTGTCCAGTCTCTCTTCATAGCTGAAGTGCTCCAGTTCAGGTAACATCCTGGTGAATCTCCTCTGCACCCTCTCCAATGCAATCACATCCTTCCTATAGTGTGGTGACCAGAACTGCACACAGTATTCCAGCTGTGGCCTAACTAGCGTTTTGTACAGCTCCATCATAACCTCCCTGCTCTTATATTCTATGCCTCGGCTAATAGAAACATAAAAGATAGGAGCAGGAGTAGGCCATTCGGCCCCTCGAGCCTGTTCTGTCATTTAATGAGATCATGGCTGATCATCCAAATTCCGTACCCTGTCCCTGCTTTCTCCCCATATCCCTTGATCCCTTTAGCCTTAAGAAATATATCTAACTCCTTCTTGAATATATTTGGCATATATGAAGGCAAGTATCCCATATGCCTTTTAAACCACCTTATCTACCTGTCCTGCTGCTTTCAGGGATCTATGTACATGCACACCAAGGTCCCTCTGTCCTTCCTAGGGTCCTACCATTCATTGTGTATTCCCTTGCCTTGTTAGTCCTCCCAAAATGCATCACCTCACACTTTTCAGGGTTAAATTCCATTTGCCACTGTTCTGCCCATCTAACCAACCCATCTATATCATCCTGTAGCCTGAGGCTTCCCTCCTCACTATTTACCGCTCCACCAATTTCCGTGTCATCTGCAAACTTACTGATCATACCTCCTACATTCATATCTAAATCATTAATGTACACTACAAACAGCAAAGGACCCAGCACCGATTCCTGCGGTACACCACTGGGCACGAAAACAACCTTCGACCATCACCCTCTGCCTCCTGCCACTAAGCCAATTTTGGATCCAATGTGCCAAATTGCCCTGGATCCCATGGGTTCTTAGCTTCTTGACCAGTCTCCCATGCGGGACTTTGTCAAAAGCCTTACTGAAATCCATGTAGACTACATCAACTGCACTACCCTCACCAACACACCTAGTCACCCCCTCGAAAAATTCAATCAAATTGGTTAGACATGATCTCCCTCTGACAAAACCATGCTGACTATCCTTGATTAATCCTTGCCTTTCCAAGTGAAGACTAATTTTGTCCCTCAGAATTTTTTCCAATAATTTCCCTACCACTGATGTTAGGCTCACTGGCCTGTAATTCCCTGGTTTATCCCTTCTACCCTTCTTGAATAATGGTACTATGTTAGCTGTCCTCTAGCACCTCCCCTGTGGCCAGAGAGGTTCTGAAAATTTATGTCAGAGCCCCTGCAATCTCCTCCCTTGCCTCACACAGCAGCCTGGAATACATCTCGTCAGGGCCTGGGGATTTATCCACTTTTAAGCCTGCTAAAACCACTAGTACCTCCTCCCTCTCAATACTAATTTGTTCAAGTTTATCACAATCCCCCTGTGTGATTTCTATGCCTACATCATCCTTCTCCATAGTGAACACAGATGCAAAATATTCATTTAAAACCTCACCTACATCTTCTGGCTCTACACACAGATTGCCACTTTGGTCCCTAATGGGCCCTACTCTTTCCCTGGTTATCCTCTTGCCCTTAATATACTTATAAAACACCTTGGGATTTTCCTTTATTTTGCCTGCCAGTGTTTTTTCATGCCCCCTCTTCGCTCTCCTAATTTCTTTCTTAAGTACCCCGCTGCACTTCCACTGTTTTTAGTCCTTTGTATCTGCCAAAAGCCTCCCTTTTTTTCCTAATCCATTCTCGTATATCACTTGATATCCAGGGTTCCCTGGGTTTGTTGGTCCCACCCTTGACCTTTACGGGAACATGTTGATGTTGTACTCTCTCTATTTCCTTTCTGAAAGTCTCCCACTGCTCTGATGTGGATTTTCCTACAAGCAGCTGATCCCAGTCCACTTTGGCCAGATCCTGCCTTATCATATTAAAATCGGCCTTCCCCCAATTTAGAATCTTTATTTCCGGTCCATCTTTGTCCTTTTCCATGACTACCTTAAATCTCACCGAATTATGGTCACTGTCACCAAAATGCTCCCTACTGACACATCTACCACTTGCCCGGCTACATTCCCTAGAATTAGGTCCAGTACCGCCCCCTCTCTTGTAGGACTTTCTACATGCTGGCTCAAAAAGCCCTCCTGGATGCACTTTAAGAATTCCGCACCCTCTAAGCCTTTCATACTCTGACTATCCCAGTTAATATAGGGGAACTTGAAATCCCCTACTATTATTACCCTATTATTTCTACACTTCTCTGAGATTTGCCTACATACCTGTTCCTCTATCTGACTGTTTGGGGGCCTATAGTACACTTCCAGCAAAGTGCTTGCTCCCTTTTTGTTTTTAAGTTCTACCCATATGGCCTCATTAGAGAAACCTGCTAAGATATCATCCCTCCTTACAGCAGTAATTGACTCCTTGATTAATACTGTGACTTTGGTGTTGTCCGCAAACTTAGAAATTGTGTTTTTGATTCCAAGGTCTAAATCGTTAATATAAATTGTGAACAAAAGTGGTTCCAGTACTGATCCTTGTGGAACATCACTTTCCACCTTCTACCACTCTGAATAGCTACCCTTTACCCCTACTCTCTGCTTTCTGTCTTGAAGCCAACTATCCATTCTGCTACTTGTCCCCTGACTCTGCATTCCCTGACCTTATTCATTAGTTTATTATGTGGTACCTTATTGAAGGCCTTTTGAAAATCTAGATAAATTACATCTACTGCATTACCCTTGTCTACTCTCTCTGTTACCTCTTCAAAAAATTCAATTAGGTTGGTCAAGCAAGACTTTCCCTTTTGAAATCCATGCTGACTATTATTATATTTTTCATTTCTAGATGTTCTTCTATTTTTTCCTTTAGTAGGGATTCCATTATTTTTTCTTCCACCGATGTTAAGCTGACTGGCCTATCGTTCCCTGGACATGTTCTATCTCCCTTCTTAAATATAGGTATCACGTTAGCTATCCGCCAGTCTTCTGGCACTACACCTTTTCTAACGAATTACTAAATGTGTAGTAATGCCTCTGCTATTTCTTCCCTAGATTCTTTTAAAATGTGTGGATGTAATCCGTCCGGACCAGGGGTTTTATTCTCTTTGAGTTTCATTAGTTTATTTAGTATCCCTCCTCGTTTTATTTTAAATGCAGTTAACTCATTACTAATCTCATCATCCGATGTCATCTCCACCTGTTCTATCTCCCTGGTATCTCTCTATTGCTGCCTGTGCTATTATCCTATCCGTGCCTTTGTGGCCGTATTCCCATCCTGACCTTCCTTTTTTTATTTATGTGCCTGTAAAATATTTTACTATTTTGTTTTATGTTCCTTGATAATTTAATTTCATAGTTCCTCTTTGCCTTCCTAATTTGTTTTGACTTCTCTCCTAATCCCTTCATAGTCTCCCTTATCATGCTCTCTCCTGATGTCCATGTACTCAATGTATGCCTCTTTCCTTACCCTCAATTTTTCCCTTATGGCTTTACTCATCCACGATGTCTCATTAGTGTTTAGCTTGTTCTTGTTTATTAGCGGAATATATTTTTCCTGGACTCTGTTGAACACCATGTTAAATGTTTCCCATTGCTGTTCTACATCATTGTTTGCCAATACTTTTGTCCATTTTATTTTCCCAAGTTCTATTCTCAGCCCCTCAAAATCAGCTTTTCTCTAATCTATTACCCTGGTCTTTGTCATACCTATGTCCTTCTCAAATATTATCTTAAAGCGTATTATATTATGGTCACTATTGCCTAGATGTTCCCTTACTTTTACTTATCTGCTCTGGTTCATTCCCCATTACTAGATCCAATAGCAAATCCTCCCTAGTTGGGCTTTTTACATATAGGGTTAGAAAGGAGTCCTGTACAGATTGTAGGAACTCCATTCCCTTATCCCCTTATCTACCTCTTCTGTCCAATTAATATCTGGGTAGTTGAATTATTATTCTGTTTTTTACTCATTTCCCTAATTTGTCTGCATATTTCTTCCTCCGCCTCCCTTCCACTATTAAGTGGTCTGTAGACTACCCCTATTAGTGTGATTAATCCTTTATTATCTTTTATCTCTGTCCACACGGATTCTATTTCTGTCTTGCTGATAGCTGCGCCACTTTTTTCTACTGCCATTATGTTATCCCTAATAAGTACAGCTACTCCACCTCCCCTTCCCCCCCACCCTATCTATTCTAAATATGTTATACCCTGCAATGTTTAATTCCCAGTCCTGATTTTTCTGTAGCCATGTCTCAGTAATCCCTACTATGTCTGGATCCTCGCAACGCATGATTGCCTCCAACTCCCCTGTTTTATTACGGACACTGTGTGCATTGCTGTACAGACAGATTAACTCATTTTTAATAGCAGTTCCTCTCACTTTATTTTTAACCATCTTTTTAAACTCCTGTTATGTCAAACAGTAATATCAAATTGAAAATGCTGTGTGGCTCTTTATCCCCATGGCCCGATTTTGTATTAAGAATAACAGTGAGGCTATCAGTGCTCACCGTTATTATGGAGTAAATTGGACAGCAACTTCTGAAGTCCGCATATGCACAGTTAAATGCGGAAATCAGGAAGTTGCAGTCTGATTTACCCTACTCGTCCACAAACTTTGCTCTCTCTAACAGTATCTCGCCGAGAAATTCAGTATTCAAACACATGAAGGGCATGAAGTTGCGGTACTTGCTCACTAGATACCCACTAAACATGCCAGAAAAAGTTAGGGCTTGTCTATTCAAGTGTAATTGAATTTTTGACGGTGCGATAAGTCTTAATTACTACCAAACAATATCTCTGGCACTGAAATTTTAAGTTTACAAATGTGGAGTTCCATTCCTTCATATTTTAATTATTGTTGGAGATTTAACAAAAATTTAAAATTAAAATTTAAAAAATTATACTTTCTGTCTCTTTTGCCAAGTAGCAAGTGGAGTCCCTCACTGAAGCTGCACTGCTGTCAAATAAGAAGTAAACAATCAACAGTCAAAGCTAAAGGAGGTAAAACAGCCATTTTTTGTTTCTTTGCACTACTAAACTGAATAGATTACCTTCCATAGTTTGGGACCTCGCCAGAGATGAGTGCGGTCCCTGTGAATTGTCCATGTTACGATGGCCACTGGGCTGCTCTACAAGTTCTGAATGGAGTTTCAGGAACTCCAGCACTGCTGCAGCAGCCCGCTCCTTCACAGGGTTTATTATTTTCTCCAAAGCTCGAGAATCTTCATCTCTTATCCGAAGGCATAATGTTTCCATTTCCCTCATGTTTGCTTGTAGTTGCTGTAGAACAAAGCAAGGAAAAATCACAGTCTGTAGAACATCAGGTCTAGTAGTTATTTTATTTTTCAGTGAACATTTGTGCTCATAAAAGGTGAAGAATATGCTCTGCAGTACTTATCCAGTGTCATGATCAAACACACTCAGCTGAAGCGTATCACTGCCAGAGGCCGTGTAATCCTCTCTCACTCTGCCCAACAAATTGCCTTAACCTCCAACTCAGAAAAGCAACCCATAAAACTATGTGAATCATGAACTCTGGCCTCAAATAATTTGTTCTTAATTCCAGATACTTAAAATTGTTTAAATAATTCTGGCATGAATGGAATTCACAATTACAACGCACGTTGAATTCTCTGACAACCATCACAATATCCTGCAGCGTATTAAAAAAATCCTGAATACAATTTTAGATAAGTCTGATAAATCTGGTAAAGTCACAACCAGTTGGAATTTTCTGATGTAAGTATACACTTGTGTTTATCCATTAACATTTATTAGCTTGTTCCAAACCAGTTTCTTTTATTTAAATTACTATTAGCTTAGTCCAAGTCCACTAGCCCAAGATTACTGTAAAACTAGAACATAATACACTAGCCCGCCACACTTAACAATTAATCACAACAGAAAAGTGAGTCATTGGAGACTCAAGACCAAATGTAGTCTACAGGTGAAGCAGGGCAGGGGATAATTGGACCAGGATGTGCAGATATAATTCAGTCCCCATTTTAGAATCATACAATTGTTCTGATTATATTATATAATATTTAGAGTTTATATATTATTATTTATAGTTAAAAAGAAAAATGTATGGCGACTTGAGAAGTAAAGTTGGTTGGAGCATAGGAGTTTCTCTGCAGTACAGGCTGAGGCAACACAGCCCCACCACTGGCTGGAGGGTGTAATTGCAGAATGACAACTTTCCACATGCAGTTTTATTTTATTATAAACTAGCTGGAGTGCCCGGTGGTGCCGAGGGTTTTTTGAGGGCATGTTGTTATGAAAAGTAAAAATAATTTATATATATATATAAATGAGTTTGTCTGTCTGTCTGTCTGTGTGGGAAGGAGAGAGAGGGAAAGAGAGAGAGAGAGAGAGGGAAGAGGAGAGAGAGAGGGAAGGAGAGAGACAGAGAGGGAAGGAGAGAGACAGAGAGGGAAGGAGAGAGACAGAGAGGGAAGGAGAGAGAGAGAGAGGGAAGGAGAGAGAGACAGAGAGGGAAGGAGAGAGCGAGAGGAGAGAGAGAGAGAGGGAAGGAGGGAGAGAGAGAGAGAGAGAGGGAAGGAGAGAGAGAGAGGGAAGGAGAGAGAGAGGGAAGGAGAGAGAGGGAAGGAGAGAGAGAGAGGGAAGGAGACAGAGAGAGAGAGGGAAGGAGAGAGAGAGAGAGAGAGAGAGAGGGAAGGAGAGAGAGAGAGGGAAGGAGAGAGAGAGAGGTGGGAAGGAGAGAGAGAGAGAGGGAAGGAGGGAGACAGAGAGAGGGAAGGAGAGAGAGAGAGAGGGAAGGAGAGAGAGAGAGGGAAGGAGAGAGAGACAGAGAGAGGGAAGGAGAGAGAGACAGAGAGAGAGAGGGAAGGAGAGAGTGAGGGAAGGAGATAGAGAAGAGAGGAAGACACCCCGGGGAAGGGGCTGGACTCAGAGCCCAGCGGGTGAAGAAGGGCGGCCG